>NC_090441.1:61489548-61802548 GCF_031143425.1 Pleurodeles waltl | reverse complement strand
CAATGTGATGCCTGCACCACCAGGGCTCGGAGTGGCGCCAGAGAGCAAGTGCAGAGCAAGAGCGGTCACAGGTAGGGCTGTGTGAAACTGTATAGTGTATCCATGTGTACCGCCAGACATTTTTGGAAAAAAGTAAAACATTCTACAGTGCTCTCTTCTCTCTAGTCAGTTGCAAAACGAAAGACATGGACAGGAATATAATTGAGAAAAAATTGCTTGTACATTTGTGGCGTAATGAAACTTGAGGGGACCCCCTGTACAGTACAGGCAGCCTCCCCCTTCGGAGTCACTCGGTAGCTCTGAGTCCAGGATACTGTGCGGAGGGGCCCCCCTGAAGCTTTGTGAAACCCCTGCATATTACCTACAAAGATCTGTGGCAGGAGAAGAAACATGTAGAACATATCCAGTGGCAGAGTTTCTCGGGCGACATTTCTGATCTAAAACAAGCCTCCTGAAAGAAAATATACACGATTGGCATGGGAGTAAAAAAAATGTGAAACCACTGGTATATTGACACATAAGGAAAAAGAAGTTTGCTCTCAGTCAAACATTTCGGCAAGCGTGCAATTATCCATGTAAGAGGATCGATGGCCAAGGCGGTAACAAAACTGCTCCAAGGAGGGGGACAAACGTAAAGCTTTTACCAATGATATCAAAGGCTTTTTAAAAGGCAAGCCCATGAACGAGTGATAGTGATGGGTGTGTGGTGGGCGTGGTTAAAAGCCCACAGATAGATTACAACAGGTCAAAGCGCTTGCGCGCTCGACCTTAAAACAGGCCTCCTGCACCTTGGTTGAGTAGCACAAGACATCCATATATAGAGGTGGCATGAGCCCTTACCACCCTGGGGCTGTAGGTAGGTGCAAAAGCTCACAGTTGTGACTGGTCAAGACCACAAATTTCAGGAAAATTAGATGAAGAGCAGCAAGAACGATCTTTGTGTATTCTGAAAAGCTAGAGTGCTCTGAAGAGACTCTATAAGATAATTAGGGAATCAGTTCTTTCTACTTTGACAGTCTGCTCATCAAAAAATATTTTCACCAATGTTGGCAGTGTGGGTGTTAAAAGCCCATTCATTCATTCATTCATTCAAATCTCTCTCTGAAAAGCACATTTATTTACAAACAGGATCCCACACCCACTGCTGGAGACTCTTTCCTGCAAGAGGACTAAGGAATAAACTATTTTTTGGCTTAGAAACTTGCATCGCTGGATGGGAAAAATTACCCCAACAAAGTCCACAAAAAAAGGCAAGGTCTTCCCTCCATGTCTCCGTCTCTAGCCATGGCTTTGAGTCCTTAGACCCTGCAGGAGGCCTTTGTGCATCTTGCTGGATGCAGGCCCCCTCACGCAATTGCATGCTTAGATGAAGAGGTCCTCAAGTCTACTGATGCATTTGCTGTCTGAGTGTATCTCTCACCGGAGGTCATCTTCTCAGGGAGGACCTGTTTCTTTTCACCTCTCTCCATGTACACACTTTCAAGACAGTGAAACTTCTGCTGATAGTCAAGTGGATAAGTTTGCAAGCTGTGACTGTCCGAACTCTTAGCTCCGCTTGAGATGCACAAGTCTGGTCCACCCCTGTAGCTGTAGGCTCATGACTCTGTTTTAAGTTCCAGTTCATGGTCATAAGGACCAAATGATCAGGTGTACCAAAGGAACAGCTCAATAAGACAGGCTAAGGACCTGCCTTGTCCATGTGGAAGATATGTTTGTTCCGACGAAGAATAAGTCACAGCTTACTGAACGTTCTTGCAGAGGCATGGCCCAAAAAATAATGAAAGGATGAAAAACACCAAATACTCAAAATATAACACAACACTAAAAAAGCAAACAGAGGCTTATATCCTGGTGCGTAAGGTTCTTTGACCAGACTCTTCCAGAGGTCTGGAAGGACTGGATCACTTCCAGTTCTTATGGGCAATGTATCTAGCTCAGTAATGACCAAGGTCGACCTATGAGGGCCAGATCCATACCAAAGTTGCAAGACAGCCACATAAGACACATTAAGATTTGGACATTAATAGAGCTCATTTACATTGGGCACCCATGCTAAAGCTTAACAAATGCCAAAAATGAGCTTGTGCCTAAAGTGAGATCCAGGTAAACAGGTTCTCGCGGGC
The DNA here is from genome assembly GCF_031143425.1 of Pleurodeles waltl. Lineage (NCBI taxonomy): Eukaryota > Metazoa > Chordata > Amphibia > Caudata > Salamandridae > Pleurodeles > Pleurodeles waltl. The sequence continues at coordinate 61,800,425 of NC_090441.1, read as the reverse complement.
CACCTTCTGGGGCCCTTACAGATAATGACGGAGCTGGGCAGAGCCACGCTCTCATCAAAAGTACATCCGTGGAGACTCATTAACTGATAAATAACCTAAGAATGAATTCGTTCCTCCATTTTCTCCATTTCAAGAATGACAAGACACAAAGAGGAGCATTTCCTCACTTTAAATTCCAATCGCAGTAACAATTTGCAGCTTAAGGGGATCTGTGAGTTCTTTTTGACAGCTTCCAGGTTCACCAGATTAGAGTCAGATGTGTTCCAATGATGAGCCACAATTGTTTCATGTGCCGAGGTACCACCTTCAAGGTTTTTGGCAGGTGCGAAGTATTTTCGCGGCTTCTGAGGGAGAAATAGGGTTCCCGCGGAGATAAATTATTCCATCTCTAGACAGGAACAGAACACATCATGTGAGAGCGAGGAGAGGGAGGCAGTGCGGTGCCGAGAACTTATATATCCTCAAGACAAGACCTTTTTATCTACCTGTGGAGGGTAGGGTGTTTCATTATAAAGCACTCGATCAACTGGGCCGAAATGGTAAACTCATAGTGCTTTAATTCTGCTTTAAGTGTAACTCTTAACAGCGCTTTGGACATCAGGTGTTTTATATTTAGAACCCTACAGTATCTCTGACTGCCCCGATGCTGTATCTAAGACATTTTTCAAGCGAAGTAAGCAGGTTGATTCTAGGAATTTCACATTTTGCTATTATGTACGAAGTTCCCCATATTTGCCCCTGAGTGGTAACACCTTGGCAATTCCACCAACCAGATCTCCCGCCGAACGTGAATGAGGCGCCAAACATTTGTGTTACCTTGCAGCCGTTAGGCCCTGGCTGCCGTTCGGCCATATCCTTTTTCCCCGGTCACCATTGTCCCGCCAGTGGTGTAACAAAGGCCCCCGCAGCCCCCAGCGGGCAGGGGTGGGGAGGAGCTCCGCGGAGCCCCATCAGCACAGCACACTAGCCTGAGACCTCCCGAGTGAGCCCGGAGTGGGGCCCCCTCCATGTACTGCACAGGGGGCCCCTCAAGTTTTGTTGCGCCACTGTGTCCCGTCCTAGGATTTTCAGCAGCGCGGAAAGGAAACGGAGCCCGTGCCACCAACGGTAAAGGTAAGCTGCTGGTGCACCCAGCCACAGTGTGCCCTGGTTTAGCCCCAGGTGTCCAGGTTCACTGCAGGCATGGCTTACAGAGTAAGAAAAAAAACTATTTCACGTGGCGAGGCGGCCACTTTCACAATGTTGCCTCCCACTAGCATGCATGTACGGCTCATAAAGGCCTTTTATATGACTTTTGGTCTTACAAAATCGGGTCAGGGAATGAGAATCAGGGCACGTGGCAGGTAAGATAAGTAAGGCTGTGGCAGTTTTCGGTGGGGGGGGGCTTAATCAAGAAGGACAACTATCCAGGTTTTCTAGTCTGAAGAAGATAATTTTGAGGCGTCCCTGAGCTCCAGGAGGGAGAAGGCAACTCGGGGTTGACTGGGAGTATTATTTGGAAAAAGACCAATCTCACTGAGTGACGGGCAACTTGAATGGTCAGAAGATGGTCGTGGTATAGTTGGGATATATATATATATATATATATATATATATATATATATATATATATATATATATATATATATATTTATTAAGGTACGGCCAAGGAGTTCTGGTTGGCACATGGGTTTAGACTATTGTGATGAGGTTCTTATTAGCTTTTGGCCAGTCGGGATGCAGTCAAGGTTCTGGCAGATGGATGGTCAGGTTTGAGTCGGGGTGTTCTGGTACTTACATGGGAGGTGCAGCACTAGCCAATAGGTTCTGATAGGTAGCTAGTTGTTGGTGACATTGTCAAGAGCTGCTAATCGGCCAATGGGTATCTAAGCTATGGTCAGGAGGTTGTGATCGGTCTATCACTTGTGGGGTGTGGTCACAAAGTTCTAGCTGGCACACAGGTGATTAGGGTATAGTCAGGGGGTTATGATTGACAGATGGTAAGAACCCGTACAGATGAGAAATGCCAGCAGCTGGAAAGTAGTGAGGTGCCATGTCATGAATCACTTACTACTAAAGGGAAAGTAAGCTGTACTGGGCTTTTTACTCAGTGCAGAGTACATCATTTGAACAGCGTTGTCTTTGTTCAAATGCTGGTTGATTCACACATTAACTCATAATAATACTAATACTGTACTCATATTTCCCTATACTAATCCACCACTAATTCCTCTTGGGTTCCGGAGTAACATGCTACTCACCAAAAAATGCTTTGACACCTCTTCTGGGGTAATAAGCGCTATATAAATACAATTGAAATTACAACACTGCTTCAACTTCCAGCACCCACGGCCCGTTTATTGGCTGTGTTAGACGGCACTCACAAAGAGCCTCATGATGCATGCAGGATCATTTCCAAGTGGATTTTCATGATACATGGCCTCTAATATGACCTTACGAGACATTAATCTTCCTGTCTCAATGGATGCATATGGACTTGTGTCATCAACCATCATCTCGTGACTGTGCATACGAAGGAGATCTAAGTTTTTCTTTGGCAGTCTCCATCTAAATGCATACCATCTGATGGTGATCATATTCATGTGCCTTCTTTTTTTAACGAGACGCTCTTCGTAATAGATATACGATTTTTAATTTTTATACGATGAATGCGACTCAGACACATTTTTGTGCTTGGATGTATTGTGCATTTTTCATTGTACAGTCTGACAAAATGTTATTATTGTTATTGTTTTACCACATGCGGTAGTGACACAAATACCTACTTCTTACAAAGAAATAACAAGCTAGTAGTAGTGAGCGTGAACTCATTAATCAGAAGCTCACTCTGGGAAGGCTGTACAAAAGGGGTCATGGGAATTATTCTTACAGAAGATATCAAAACCTAAGCAGGCATCATGAAACAATGGACTATACTTGGATGCCTGCTGGTGATTGTTAGCAGAAGTGGATACGTAGAGCAGGTTTTTTTCCTCTACAGTGGATGGAGTCTCTACGGTACAAGTGTAGAGAGGATAACATAAAAAATGGATTGATTATGAACATTAGGAGTTACTGTGCTCGCAACTAGGGGCTTTAGTTTAGGAGTTTTAATGTAAAGTGTATCATGTATGTTTTAACTTTTTTATTTTGTTTTTATTTAAGAAGGAACCACTTAATAATATCGGATATGGACTCTCATTTGTCATCGAACTGGTTTCAGAGTTACACTTACCTTGTAATGGCATAAACTTTACAGATGTGTCCCCCGTGCTCGCAAGTGGCCGGAAGGTGACTCGCAGTGATCTAAGAAATTTCCTAGTAAATAAATCACCTTCACCGTTCCCATGAAGATCTTAAGTAAAGTTTCTTTGTCCCTGGAATACTGGTGAACCTAGGACAATTCAAATTCTGATTTCGTTTTGTAACCCTTCCCTAATTTCAATCATTGAAATGTGGGAAAAACGCACATTTATAACTCAAAGTAAGAAACAACGGGGTTTTTTTAACACCACATTACATTTTTTAAATGATATACTCTGCTCTGAAAAAGCCCATCTATGGAACATAAGGTTCCGCTGCCAGGGGAGTATGGCGCTAAGCATTAAACACTTATATATGCTACTGCATGGCATTTTCGTCATACAACTGAAAATAAATAACAAGGTAGCCAACTAACCTATAGTTATTTAACACCAACTACTAACTAGACCCATAAACGCCCACTTTGCCTCACCAAGCGCTTTGCTGCGCTATTTGCCTGTACTACGACGCCATTCTGCACAGCACTACCTTTTCAGCCAGGAAATTGCAACTGGCAAAAAGTGACTATAATGGAGAAAATGTAGCAGGCAGTCACTTTTCCAATTCGCATATAAATAGGACTCCAGCGAAAAATAAGTAGGCAGTTAAAGAAATAAAATCCTTCCTGAGCGCTCAGGACTTACAGAAAACAACTTGCCGTTTGCATGGCGGTAAGTGGGTCAGCTGAGCGCAGTAATCTTGGGGGTTCTATAAGGACGAATGGGGAGGTAGCATCCTTATGCCTTCTATGTCTAATATGGAGGTGCGAACCACGACACTGCATCGAGGGCAGGTGACACAGAAGACGGACAGGACAGGCGGTGCAGTCCGTGTGCTGTAAACTGGTGGTAAGTCTTTGTGTAATAGAAAAGTGTCATGTTGTGTTACTCACTTTATGCCACCCTAAGGCCCATTTATGACCCTGAGAAGAGAGAGAGGAAAGTGCTAGGAGGGAAAGGGCAAAAGTAGAGGAGTGAGCGAGACAAAAGGAGTGATCTTCCCAAAAGGGCCGGGCCGTGGTGTGATGCATGCAATTAAACACAGACATCTAGTTAGATGGGGTAGGTAAAGGCGGTCAGACCGCAGGAGAGTAACAGGGAGGAGTAGAGGTGAGCAGGAAGGAGGTAGAATTAAAAGCAAGGAATCTAGGCCTAAATAAGTGAAATCAAGGAAGAATGCAGGAGATGACTGGGGCAAGCATGAAGCACCCGTGGGATTCGCAAGCTGCCCCTTCACAACAATAACAACTGCTGAGAATCAAGCAGGGAAAGCCAGCACCAGCCCCTGAGATTCACAGACTGCCTCGTCTCCACGATCAACACTGCTGGAGATCTACTGGGCAACAATGCTTAATTTGAGCCGGTGGTTTCCGGTGCTCAGCACCAGCACTTATTTTTGAGGGCCGGCACTTATTCCTCTGCCTCAAGCATTGCTTGCAAGCAAAAGACACATATGGGAAAGACGGAGGAAGAGAAAAACAAAAAAGCATCACAAAGGGAGAAAACAAAAAGCTGTAAGAGTGAACTGAAGGGGCAGGGAGTGGCTGTTGATGGATTAAAGAGGTCCAAGATGGCTTCAGGATTATGCTGTCTCAGTATTCCATACTCACACATTTAATTGCAGCAGTCACATATTTCAGAGGAGAGCTTTGGGCACAGGCATGTTTTTATTTATAAATAAAGCACTGCTGGGAAAGCCAGAGATAGACCCTGGAATCCTCACCTCATTGTTTGGAATCAGGACATTCTCCTTGTCTCCTCATGATTAGTATATCCATCAAATCCATTAAACCCTCAGCTGAAGAGGGAATTTGTTGAAAGGAAACCAGGTGACCTACTAAATACACTCTCTTCATTTCTGTAGGTGATGGCATTCTGGAAGGGGAGCATGATCGGGTTCAAGGGGAGCCCTATACATGATGCTGACGGGCCTACCGTGGCACTCCCGTAGCTCAACCTGAGCTGAATTTCGAAATCTCATTGCCCTGTCCAAGCTTCCCAGAGTGGCTTCTCCGGCGGAGCTCCTGGGCCCCTGGCCTGACTAGGGAGTGTGCCTGACAAGTGCTTATTCTTAGAACACCTTAAGTGGAGTTTGAACATACGGGGGAAGAGCCCTATCAGTATCACTAAAAAACGTAGGCCCTATGATTTGAGGACTGGTAGCACAAAAATGGAAGAGCCAGGCTTTTAGGCAGCATACTTCTTCTGTAATTACAAATGGTGCATGCCTAGAGGCAGCTCTTTCATATCTTCCATGGTTCACTCTCTATGGACACACAGAGGAGCTGAAATGCTGCATTCTGGGGCAGGATCATAGTCTCTAGAGGGCAGCTGATATGACACAAAGGATTTATGAGCTAAAGAGATACAACAGGTCTTCAACCAACTCGTTTCATGTGGTTCCAGTAGCCCTCCTTCAGAGGGAGCGCCGGTAAAGTTGCCCTTTGCTTGACTCACGTGTTATGGTACATCTCTTTTTTAAAGGAATCTCAAGGATACCAGTTCATTTAACTTACTGGGCTCCCTACCTGCACCAGCCTCACATGCATCACACCCTGAACGGCCCTTGACACTTCATCACTTTGTCCTTCCCATTGACCCTCCTTTCCTCCATGCATGCTTCAAAGCACTAACTGCATGCCTCTAGCAAACGACCCAAAGTTAATAACAACAGCAAAACAATATCATGGAGACTGGTGGGAAAGGCATTTCAAGCAAGGGTGGTGTGTTATCTGCAGCAGGCGATGTAAACATGAATTTCATATTGGGAGGCGGGGTTGACCCTAAATTCAATTTCTCTGTGGTCACGTAGCGATGAGCGTATGCAGCAAATTTGTGCTTTCTGATATGTGACAATATATTCGAGTATCATTTTTACTCGGATACATGCGAAAACCTTTGCCAGCAAGGGTCCATACATCTACATACATTTTACATCTCGCCTTGGGGTTGGTGCTCCTCCCAGAATGAAGGCGATTTGAAGAATAGGAGCTATATTACATAGAGCATATTTCCCAGCTACCCCATTAGAGTGCGCCTTACTTACATTTTTCCATTACAGTTGCTCAAGTGAGTGCATTATAAGTCCGTGAAAAGACCAGGAATGTCATTTACTACTGGGAAAGAGACGTGGGCCAGTGAGCAGGCGAATGACACCCACCGCTCAGTCACTGAGGCAAACTGCTACACAAGGTTTTTTTCCCCATTAGTCCTGATGAATGTTCCCATCTCCCCCAGACTCCCCTGCCCTACACCTCCCCCCCAGAGTTGTCCCATAAAAATGATGACAATGTTGGATGAGTCCCCACAGAGCAGCCGCGCGCTTGGAGTCGGTTTGCGCGGTATCCGTCTTCCACATAAATGAAGCTGTCCGCTGATGGGAAGACCAATTTCATTAAAAGAAAGGAAAAAAATACAAACGGCAGCCTCATTTCATTTTTCCCCAAGCCGCGGTTTGTGTTTGCCGAGACCTATGCGAACCCTTTTTGTAATCCGGCGCAATTTGGGAAATTACTAGGTTGATGTAAGATTCGCATTTCCTGTGCTTGTGATGTCCCTATCAAAATAGGTCAGGGATCGTGGCCGGGTGGCTCACCTCCAGCTGGAACGCTACAGGACCTCCGCGGCAGCGCGGGCAGCCCCCGTCCCCCCAATCCGCTACTTACAGGCGAAAGAGGGCTGTGGGCGGAAGCCTGGGGGTTAAAAAGGCGTGCCAGCTTCCGGAGAGGCGGGGCCTTGCTGCCCACGCCCTTCATCGTGGGAGGTAACCAAGTTGCCATCACACCTGGGAGTCAATTTTTAGGGGTGGGGTGAGCCGATAAGCTGCACAGAGCGCTGCATTCCACTAAGAGGCCTGCCCCCATACATCCCACTAGGGGGACGACTGGGTATGAGACAGGACACCCTCTAGGTTCTGTTTACTGCATGCCATCTACGGACTGCTCTGAGCCTAGCAGCAATGCCCACACTCACTGGTGCCACTCTGCACGGCGTGCAACAGCCCTATGAATTCCTGTACAGGCTCAGTGCGGACCGAGCTGAGTGACGGGGCATAGGCAGCAAATACGCCACAGGACTGGGTGTCGCTAGGCCCGTGGTATTCCAGAACTGCCCTTGCTCCCTGATTTAACTGCACGTGTGGTGTCTGGTGAGAACAAGTGAGTGCATGTGGACCCCGCGACATCTGGACTCTGCGCGATGTTGAGGCACGAACCCCAAGCATGCCCTCGATTGCGTCTAGGGGACTGCTTTTCCCAAAACCTTGCATAAAGAGGGCAGGTTTCAGATCGGTGATAAAGCTGTGGTATAGACATGGTCACCGGAATTATATGGGCTGAGGAGGACCATATTATACAGTATTTTTGACTAATTATAGAGCAAAAAAAGGCAAATACCCGGAACACGCACCGGCCACAAAATCACATAGAACAGTTACCCGGAGCGCTTCTGGGCCAGCTGTTGCAGAGGAGAGGTCTTTGTCCAATGAAAACACCTCCCTGATGGTTCTTTTGCCGGAACGTGCCCTAGCTTGAAAACATGCAGGAGCCTTCAACGCCTTCCTTGAACCGCTCTCTCCTGGAGCAAATCCAGTCTTATTGTGCTATGCACAGGGCCCTGTTCTCCCTTCAGAAAGCAGCACTTTGCCGTCTGGTGACAGAAACTCGGTGCACGTATGCATTTATAATTATATAAGGTAAACCTGGGGTCTATATGGAGCACTGCGTGGAGGGAGCGGATTAAAGAGTGCAAATATTAAGTGCGAGTATTAACATATTTGCATTACATGCTTTTATATTCTGCATACTTACAATTTAAGGCGTATGGAAATTACATGTTTTACCGAGAATCATACTATTTCCAGCGTGAAAGCCGGCTCTCTAATTTAGTCCTTCCATGCAGCATAATTCGAATAGAGCTGTTTTAGCCTATGTAATCTTTAATGGTCTCATTCTTAAATGTACCTGGCTGAATTAGACAGTCCACCTACACGATCGTGTACACTTGGCCTGTGGGGGGGCGTAGCGAGAGGGGGTCAGCGGGTGAGTAGGTCCAGGGTGTGTGTTTGTATCAGTGAGTTTATTTGTCCGCAGGTGGCTGGGTCACCTATGCACGCACAGAGATAAGCTTGCATCTGTAAGTCCACGTTGGTGCCTAGGTGTCCTCCCTCGCAGGCCAGTCTTGGGGTGTGCGAAGTTCAGAACCTCAATGGTCACACCTTTGCACATTGTTTTCTCTTAAGCGTTTCCGGCATGACGAACCTAGAAGCTGTCAAAATGAAAAAAAATCATACCACGCACAAGGAAATGCACAGCCTTCTCAAGATGTCAGCCTATTCGTTGCTACAGGGGCCCCGTGCATGCGGGAAATAGAAACTCAGTGGGTTAGGAGTTATCCAGGGACCCAGCTCATGACACTGGCAGGTTTGAGTGAAATAATACTAGGGCTCGTGTCAAGCCCATTTGGATTGGTGCGCAGTCTTGAGACCCTCTCTGTGCATTGCTCATGGACCGCAACAGACAAACTATTCACTTGGATGCAAAGTCTCCCCAGCAGGTATGATCATGATTCATTGCACATTCACAGCTCTGTCCACCCAAATATTTAAGGATCATAAGATCTAATGAGCCAATGAAGGCCAAGTCCTGGAGGAAAGAGCGGCGGCCTCCTTAGCGAAGGTAAGCTCTCATGCTTGCTTCAGAACCCTGCTGCATCTCATCATTAGTGGTACTGGAGCAGAGTGCCCCATCGAGAGACATTCCGCGTAAAGCAAACCAAGATAATACATTGTTCTCCTGTGACCGTTCACAGTGAAAGGGATTTCTTAGAAAAGAAGAAAAAGAAGCTGCTGATGCCCACCAAAGGCCATCACAGATTACAAAGTGACCCTTCTCCAGGCATAGAGCGCTTACCAGGGAGCTGAAGTGGAAATTGCCCCTGATGGAATCAAGCGAGCTTTTCTAAATTGTAGAGGTTTACATTGGTGCAGCCACTGAAGATCAGCATTGAAGCTAGGAAAGAAGGCATACCCTAACAACACACATCCGTGGAAGGACCAGATCTTGGTGAAAATCAGGCAGTTCTGCAGGGATTCAGAACCCAGCTACCCTTGGACAGCAGGGAGTGCTTAGAAGAGGATTTATATACCGTTTCATAAGGGCAAGACCGGACAAGCATACAGGATCTAGGGAAGTGACCTAGTGTGATGGATTAGGACAGGCTCTGATGACACCAGTGGTACCCAGTAGAGAAGGTTCAGATGGGTGAAATGTCACCTAGCATAGTAAGTTTTGATCAACTTTACTGGACGTTATTGGGACATTCTGATGCTGCAGGGCAGGTTTTCAAGAGCTGTAGAGTTAATGCTGGTAGATTCCAATTAAATTGTTGCAATTTAGTGGAGTGGTTACTGTTAACCTCAGTGGGTTCAAGTAGGGTTGGTTCTGATTCAGCCCAACAGAATTTCTTCGAGACATCTTAATGAGCTCCAAGAAATACAAGATGGTAGGTTCTGATTAGCCCAGAGGGATTCATTGCAGTAGATTCTGAGGAACCCAATGCAATCCACTAGTGGAGATTGTGATCAACCAAAGGTACAGTAGATTCTAAAGAAACCAATGAGATCCGGAGGCAGACTCTGTTAAGTTCAACGGGATCCACTATGGTAGATGCTGATTCATCGGGTGGAATCCTGTAGAGCTGGTTTTAATGAGCATATCTGGATCCCTTACACAATGTTCTGATGAGGTCAATGTGATGCAGTAGAGAATGGTTTGAGGAGAACAGTGATTAATAACTTGTTTTCATAAAGCACAGGGCTTCATGCGCTACTTCTGCCATTACTAAACATTGTACATATTTCCAAATGTAATGACATTGAATTCACTGACCTCAGAGTTATGCCATGGTGAATTAGCTTTGCAATGATGCAAATGCTTGACAAGCATATTACCAAACTTTTCAGTAGCAAGTGTTTATCTTGCTGAGCCATCTTACAAGTGGATTGTATTAGGACAGCTTTGGATACGCCCATCTGAATTCATGAGCATTTGTTTTAATCTAGAGCAGTGGTTGAAGTGGACAGCATCTGAAGGGCATGACACTCTCATACTTTTTTTTAATTTAAGAAGCAGAGTTCCCCTACTTTTTCTGAAAACACAACCATCCTGGGACAGTTAATTCCGATAACTGAAATGCTTCAGCTGAGGTGTAGAGCAGGGAGTGTTATGTGCTGTAAAAAGGGAGGGAGGGCAGACAGCTAAACAAGCCTTATTGCAAGGGTCCTGCTTCCATGAAATAAATATAATTGAGCACAACTGATTAATCTGCAACCGTATAGGATGCTTGGAAGATGTATCGGCTTTAATTGATGGAATCACTTGAAGATTCCTGATGACACAGATGTATTATTTTTGCCTGCTATTGCAAGGTAGTACCCAGCTGAACTGTGTGCTTTTAAAGAACAGTTAAAAAAAAAAAAATACTATGTAAAATCTGGGTATTACTAAAATCTAACTTCTGGAAGCACTTTTTTCAGATCTTAAACATTTTAGTGCATTATATAGCAGCCTATCTTGCACTGTGTGTAATGCAAGTTTAAAATGATTTACATATGCACAGTGTTTTCTGTCACAGATCGGGCCTCGCAGCACTAAACATACACAAGTCACTATTCTCCACTGCACCAGCCAGGATTAAATTCTTACAGACAGACCTCTGCACTGCATTAACTAGAAGAGGTTTCATAATGTACACTACTACATTTCCCACTGATTAACTTTACTTGCATTTATTTTTTATTTTTAGCTGTATGTTAGGACCGAAAAAAAGGGACAGAATATTTTTTCTTTTTTAGCAACACCTTTGACCCAGCCCCCACGCACGGTCACATCGCTGCCATTGTTCACAGCATCCCAGTTCTCTAACTTTTTTTAAATGCACTTCGACCGCTTATCTAGAGAGGTGTGTTTTATTAACTTAGCTGGATCTTGTGGGAAAGCTTCTGATGAATCCTATGGGATCCACGAGGATCAGTTATTATTAAGATAGTAGAATCTCTGGGGTAGTCCCTCATGCCAAAATAGAATCCAAAAGACCAACAAGTCCATTAACAGAGGTTAGTAGGAGCCAGTGGGGTCCACCAGGATAAGTTCTGATTAGCCCTGTGGGAATCTATATGGTTGTTTCGTGCGTATCAAGTGGGTTCCACTAGGACAGATGTTAATACGCCCAGTTAACAATTAAAGAAGCTAAATATCTCATCAGGGAGGGAGGTGCCCAGCATCAGTGTACTATGTGGTAGAATATGTTGACCAGAGCCAATATGTTGTATGGTGCAGCAAGGTGACCAGAGCCAGTGTGCCGTGTGGTAGGGTAAGGTGCCAAGAGGCAGTGTGCTGTATGGCAGGATAAGGCCCCAGAGCCAGGCAGGGTGAGTTGCCCTCCCAGCCTGCTGTGTGCAAGAGGTGAGGTTCTGAGACAGTCTAGTCTATGGTGGGAGGGAGGTGCCCTGAGGCAGTGTGCTGTATAGTATCGGTCAGTCCCCTGATCCTCTTTGTTGTGTGGAAAGGGCGTGGTGGCATCAGCCGGTGTCCTGTATGATAGTGGTGAGGTACACTTTGCCACTGTGCTCTATGTTAGAGGTGAGGACCCTTGAGCTAATATGATATATTGTGCAGTCTGGTGCCCAGATCCCGAGAACTACATGGTGGAGTAGGGGCACAGACCCGATATGCAGCACGGTAGGGTAAGGTGCTTAGAGGTACTGAGCTGTATGGCAAGGTAATGTTCCCATAGCCAGGGTGCTGTAAGGCAGGGTCAGGTGTCTCCTGAAGATGCTCAGACCCAGTGTGCTGTATAGTAGGGGAGAGTTGGTCTGCTGTATGGAAGAGGTGAGGTCTGCAGAAGCCGTCGGCTCTACAGTGGGCGGATGTGCTATGAGAGAGCGTTCTTTATGGTACTGGCCAGGTTTCCCGAGTCACTGTGTTGTTTGGTAAGGGTCAGGTGCCTTTAGCGAGATTGCTGTGTGGTAGGGGCGAGGCACATAGTCAGAGTGCTATATGTTAGAGGGAAGGTTCCTTGAGCCTGTGAGCTGTATGATAGCGATAAGTTGTTCCACTGAAGTTTGCTGTATGGTAGGGGTGAGGCACAGTTACTCAGTGTGCTGTATTTTACGGGAGAGGTTTCCAGACCTAGTGTGCTATATTGCAGGGGCAAGGTCCCTAGAGCCAGTGTGTTGGACAGTAGGGGTGACGGACAACGAGTCTGTGTACTTCAATGTGATGCACCTCTTGGCAAGTTTCATTTAACAGATTTCAAAGTCCATACGCCTGGTTTCAAATGTAGGAAACTTTATGAATAGCCACCATCTGTGTCTGAGTGTAAGGGCCTAAAACAAGAAAAAGGAAACTATAAATGAGCTTTACACGAGAACTGGGACGTGAAGGTGGCAGACGTTTGAATGTCCAGAAATGAGACCACACTATGATTCTTTGGACCAGCTTCAGAATTTTACCACGATACTGCAATTATCAGCTTCTTTATAAGGGGGAAATACACACACATGCACATCAGTTGGACCCCACCCACTGCAGTACGGGATGCCTCACAGTCACTTGAATTACTGGTAAATCGTGACACTGACTGTCTGACGTTGTCAGAGGATGTAGTGGTCTCCCAAGACAGGCAGACCAGGGGGGAGGCAGCAACATTTAAAGGTGTATGTGTATGGTGAGGCAATACCTTTGCAACCACGGGGTCACCTTCCTTGGCTGTACCCTAATACCTTTGCAACCACGGGGTCACTTTCCTTGGCTGTACCCTAAGCACCTTTGTCTCTAAACCAGAAGCGTTGCCTAATGCACCTCTCATCCAACCCAAACCCCCCTCGATGTGTTGACATGAAGCTAGGATCTCCAGGATCCTCCTGCATGGAGGCCATTCAATAAAAACCTCACTCCGCCGGAGCACATAGCACAGAAGTCAAAGTGGCAGCTCCGTGAGGCACCATCTGAGTGATAACACCCACCCAGAGAGCGGGCAGAGTCTGGTGTCAGCAGACAGCACAAAACATAAGGGGTGGAATACATGAATTAATCTCTGGTAATAACTCTTAAGCACAATCCATTCTGTTATTTTTGTTATAGCTTCCTTGTGCCATTACGTACCATGACAAACTATATGCAAACCTGCTATGGTCTGACTCGCATGCGAACAGTTCAGCCTATACTGCTACGCCACATTCCTTCTGAAATGGAGCCAAAAACAACCACAGATGGTTTTAGGCATGCTATGCCCCATCAGCAAACTACATAAATATTATATTGCAACAGTTACATACCAGTTATTACCCCTATGAGCCTACATGGGCAGCATGCTATACTGTGTGAGGTGGGTGGCTGGAAGGATGCTGTCTTTAATTTTGATCATATGTTGGAAAAGTTTCCTTGTCCTGTGTGATGACTACTGAGGTGCAGTTAGCAAGATGTGAAGCACATCCGTCTTATGTGAGTGTGAGGGAGTTGTTATGCAGCTATAATAAGATCTATAATCAGCTGCGGACCACTGAGTGTTGTGGTATTAGTATGGGCCAGAAAGATTATATATGAATTGACCTTTCAATATAGTATCCATACTAGGCCAGCCCTTCATAACTTTAGATGAATAAAGAAAGTAGCGTAAACTGTAGATTTTCTTGAAAATACGATTATCATTCTTGGATCTATCCCAAGGTTATACTCATTTTTAGGTCTGATCTAAGGACATCTCTAGCTATCTTGCCAGCCATATGTTTTTCAATAAGTTAATAATAAAATTACACTCTATTTTAGGACCAGAGCTGGTGGACCAATCTGCTTCTTCAATTCTATTTCCATTTCATTCTATTAAATTAATTTTTGCAACGGGTCACTTCTTCATTTTATTTTGTTCATTACACCCTTATACACACTGAGTTTGAATGGCAGCATTTCATTTGTTAATAATGTTGAATGGCTATTCAATATGACTGTGAAATAAATCAATATATAAGTAAATAAACAAATCAAAGACTTGTCAGGACAGGCCTACTGGCTTTGCCAATGCTTGTTATTTACTGATAGAACTGCATGCGACACAGCTAGACTACATACTAAAGGGACAAACCTTTACTCCAGCCTGATGCTGTAGGTCAGCTTGCTTTAAGAAAAGCCAAAAGGGAGACCAGGTGGTAAGCAGTACTAGTGCAGTCCAGGGCACAAGTCGAGGACACATGCGGGTAGAGAGCATCTACCCACTCTTTTCACAGGGTCTATGCTGCCAAGAGAAATATGCTGAATTTGTCTCATGTAATTTTCAGACACTGGGACACATTCAGCAGTGCCTGCACATTGTCCGCTTTTGTTTCGAGCAACAATGTGCAGACGGGGAGGGGGCTTATCAGATTCCAGCTGGGCACATAACAAAGGCTGACGTTAAGGGGCTATCAGGCCTCCTTTTCATGGAGTGTCCTGACTGGGACCTACAGGGAGACTCACAAATAAAAGCAATAGAGGGGAAACAAAGGCACACAGGTTATCTCTTCACAGGCACTTAAGAGAGTCATGCGTTTAACTTTGTTCAGTCCCTGTCTATAAGCCATAGAACGCGCTGTAAGAATGTGAGATGTGTTGGTCTGTTCCAGTATTTACACAAATAGAAATTGAAAGACCACTATTTTGTTTTATTTCTTTTATAGTGCTACTCATCTCAATGCAGGGTGTCAGAACACATTAAATCGCAGATGCACATTATGCATTGACAGTAAATCATGTGTGTGTCGATCAATGTACAGGATGTGTTACATAAGACAGTGAGGGTTACAAGGCGTAGGAGCCACATGTTTTTCATAGATTATTCTGCTATGTTACAAGGATTACAATTTGTAAACTGCAACTAACAAAAGGTTCTCTGTGTTAAAAGCACTAACTGACTCACCCATATACATAAAATAAAAATCTGGCATCTGTGTGTTACATGCTATGCTTTGCAGGAGACATTTACCCTCTATGCGACTTTCATGCAAAACTGGGACTAGAAAAAACACGGATCTCTGCATCAAATATGTCAACCAACAGAGTTATCCTATTATTACTGTTATTCCCTGAGATTTAGTTGGCACTCTGCAGCAGGTGCCTTATCCCCATCAGATAATTTAAAATGCAGACTTTGCAACCAATTAAGAAGAACAGGTTTACTGCCACGATTGTCAATTTCTTTGTGGAAGGGTTTTAAAAAATAAATGTATAAGATGAGGCCCAGGTTTTACATGTGAGTTGTGTCACTTTTTTTGGCACAACCCTGATGCAAAATCTCAATTGTTACATTTTGAAATGCCCTCAAATGTGCTCATGATAAACCTGCTAACCTTATTTGTGAGGTCTTAAGATCTGATGTCGCTTCCTGTGAGATCATGGGTTGTGACGCCACTTCCTGTGAAGGCACGTGCGATGTCAGGCACTGTGATGTCACATGTCATGATGTCAGGTGCATACTGCCTAATCTGGTTAGTCCTCTGCTTCTTTTTTAGGACTTGAGTCCTAGTGCAGTCGATGGAAAACTTTGCATTTTTCTAAGGCTTTCAAGGATTTTTGCTTCACATTTTAAAACGTGTAAAAATGGTGACATTGGCTCAATTAATGTTGCACAAATCTTTGCTTATCATTAATGGTTTTGCATAATATGCTCTAGACTTGTACAACAGTGCTCTAGACGTGTGCAACACATTCAGAAACACTCTGATAAACATGAACTTTGCAGAGAAATGTCTGCAATAGCGTGTCATTATGCCTGCACCGTCTCGCAACAGGTAAACTTGCCGAGGAACACGACATATTTTGTCCAGCTTGTCTGGGCTCCATGTTAGAAAATTATCTAGAACTGTGGGAAATGTATTCTCTTAGATGACGGATAACAGAACCTCGCAAAACTTTGCTGGCAAACAATAAAAAAAAACTTTGACACCCACAGTTAGAACTGGTCACTGACGTGGAAGGCCCATGAGAAGGTCAAAGTCAGGAGTAGTGCCGAGGTCCATGTGCGACCGCGTACCAGTGGCTCGGGGTCTTTGTGGATACTTCCTGCACGGCTCGCTGACCACACTCCCCGCATACCAATGTCTCCCGCTTTGTAGGGCCGCGCGGCATTCTGGGATACTCCTGCTTACATCCCCGCGCGAGATGGAAGCCTTCTAGCAGCAGCGTCGCCAGGGGCAGTTTTATGCTATTCAGTTCCCGCGGCTGGTGGCGGAACAGTGCAGAATGTAAAGCCGCGGGCCGCGGAGGGATTAATTACACTCACTTCTATATTCCGGTGCATCGGGCCGTGCCACGGCTTCCGCTCCTGAACCATGCATTGTGCTGCCGCACAACACTGCGATCTGCAGCCAGCGTGCTGTGTTCGGGGCGCTCCGGCGCCTCTTCTGGGGCATGAAACGCTACATACATGCACCTACAAACAAATCTGACTAATTAGTGTTGGAGGGGGGGTTATACAGGAGTTCCGCCCCCTTCGTCTAAGCCCTGGAAAGGGACGTTTTGGGAGTAAAGCGTATACAAAACTAGAGCTCCTGTGTAAGGATTGTGGAGAGCCCCCCAGGAAAAGTAATAGTTTGCCTTGTGGGCGCTCTCCCTCCACTAGAAACGGGGTGATTCGTGGGAGCTTGTGTTGCCATTTTACGTCCCCTGGTAGCGGCGACCAAAGGAGGCTACCTACAACCGCCTTAATATTGTGCACGTTCAGTCACAAGCAGGAACGGATATGTGATCAGCACTACCTGACCAATCCATTAACCTACCAGCCTTGAGACACATTCTGCAATCCTATGCAGCAGCATGCAAGGTTCCAAGGGCACGCAGGGCTTGCAGGGCTCACAAGGGCCTGCTATGCACATTACACACTGCCCAGACGTTCTCGGATGCTGCTGGCGGGCCTACATTTGGCATAAGCGAGGTAGCTGGATATATGCGGCAGCAGAGGACCACATTATATGGTAGGTTCAACTGATACATACAGCAAGAAAAAGCAAATTATGCGGCTTAATTCAGCACATTTTATGATAGTATCATCTCATTAATTTGTCATTTTTAGATCGAGCATGCAAGCATTCTGACCTGTTGATCTGTGGGCTTTTAACCATGCCCACCGCACGCCCATCACTGTGACACGTTCATGGGCTTGCCTTCCAAAAATCCTTTGTCATCATTAGTAAATGATTTATATTTGTCCCTCTGTTGGGCAGTTTTGTTACCGCCTTGCTCATCGACCGTGTTACATGGATAATTGCACGTTTGCCAATACGTTTGACTGCAAGCAAACTTCTTTTTCCTTTTGTCTCTCCTTCGCACTCATGCTCATGGCAGCCATGGTGCTCTGAATCGGCTTGCTTATGTCAACTGTTTTAATTTTCATTTTCAATTGATGTGCCAAGAAAAGCCCAGTTAGGAATTTACAACACTGATAGCTCTAACTCGAGCAAACGTGAGACCCATTGCATTGCAAATGCTTATTTATGCATGGTAACACTGCCTGGCAAATATTTAATGTTAATAGAAACAGTTCATAAAAAAACACAGCAACAAGCAATTGACAGAAGACCAGTCAGCCTTTGCGAAAGGCTTACCCATATGAAGAAACATGTGTTGCCACATGTTTAGCAACTTTTGATCTTTTTGAGCTAGGGAAACAACATTTCTTTTTTTGTATTATGTGGGAAATGCAGCAAATCCATACTTATCATGAGAATGCCACAGCTTCAGAATTCTATTGCCCTAGGCATAAAACAGGTGCGAATACACATTATGCACAGCGATGTCCAGAGAGATAGACGTGTCTATTTTGTGCGTACAGAGCTGAAAGTAAGTTGTTCAAATTGAAACTCACTCAGCCTGTTTGTGCAGAAATGCATTTTATCATTATCAAAATCTCACTCGTGAAAAATGTTTTGGAAGCTCGAATGGGACCAACCCTCTGTGGGTGGTATCCTGGTACAACATACACCGAACACGGCCCCTCTCCAACCACCCTCCCTGGCTGAGGGCTGCAGCTCCTGGAAGCAGGAGGAAGCTGCACACTGGACTGGCCTGACACCCAGAGTGATTTTGTTTCTGCAAAAGGAAAAGTAGCAACTGCATCACCTAAGTGAGGAAGAGGACGGCAGACCGAGAGATGCCCCACCCGAGAAGCTGTCTCTTTCCTAATCAACTCCAATGAAAAACATTGAAAGCACTCTATACTAAACTCACACAGACAACAAACTCAATCAACTGACTGCACTCCTAAGTCTGCACAAGTAAGAAGCGCTATGATGCCATAAAACACGCAACTGTCGACTGTATAAGGACCCGCACAATTAAACTGCGGGCCCATTAGTGAGCCACACACGTGCTCATCCAAAAAGACCACAAAGGCACGCGATCTAGTGCTTTGTTACCGGGGTTGGAAGCAGGCACCCATGCCTTGGCTCGTTCACTTGACAGACCGATATACACAGCTCGCTGGCGCTGATCTAAAGTTAATGGTTGTTAGTTTCCTTAGACAACTAAACGGGGCAGATACAAAGAACAGTTGTGATCACTGCTCCATTTGGCCCATAATTGTTTGGAGTCAAACGAATAATTCGCGGAGGCATTGCTATCATTGTTTCAGCAGATGCAGTAGCACCGGGGCCCAGGCTTCCGAAGGGCTTTCTGCACACAACTGGGGAAAAGTGTGCATTCTTCACGGTTGCATTGGGATACACGGCGCCCATGCTACAACTTCTGAGCGCTTGTGTGTCAGGAAGCGAGTCTTCAGATGTCAGGCAAACAGAAAAGTGAGAAACAGGCTTTCAGTAAATATACACAGGACACCCCCAGCCGCACTTCAATACTGCACCCAACCAGATTACAACACACAGACATTTCTTTAAATATCTGTTTGTAATGGCACTGTCCTCCTTCACAGACGACCCCCCTTTCAACTTCTAGAGTTAGTTCTGTTTCTGTTCTGCACGGGGTAATTTGATTCTGATAAGATTTCAATGGTAATTCGGTTTCCCGTGACCTAATTCACTCGCAGAGGCTATTCTGCTTTCAGTAAAGTTTTGCAGAGATGTGTATTTCAGCAATTTATGTTTTTGACCCCATAGCTCCCTGGAATTTGTTTCTAGCACAACGAGTGGTCTATTTTAATTCGATTTCTCTCACTTTATATTTCCGATGGCACAATTTACTTGCGGAGCTCGTCTACTTTCACTGATGTTTCGCAACATCAGTGTGTTGCTTGGGTCTTCATAATGCTCTGCTGGTCTTTGTTTCAGGATCTGGCGACATCACTTTCACGTGTAGTTGACTTTTAAGTGAGGTGTTTGGTTTTCTCCTCCATGCTCGGATGGACCAGCTGCACAATTTATTCAGAGGGATCTCTTGCTCACTCTTTCACGATCTGGGGTTAGTTCTTCACTATTTATGTAATGTGATTTTTGCGTGGTGCAGTGTTCAAGAATTCTGTATGCACTTGGTACTTTAGGTTCTTATGACAGACTGATGTTCATGTTTGTGGATTTACCTTATATAGGGAGTCTTATGATGGGGAGTTATGGGTTAATTCACGACTATGCCTTGTTTTGTGAAGATGTTCGCTTGGATGGTATTCAATGAGTTTTCACGGTGTCATGGGTAAGCAGTTGGTACTCTTTAGGTGGGTTTGGGAGTTACTTGCAAGCCTCCACCAAACATGTGCTAGTTGTACCACTGCCATGTGCCTGTTGTGGAGTCTACACGGATTGCTGCATGGGTGAAGTTTGTTACGCTCCCATAGCGACCAATATGGTGCATGTCAGAGTCTTCATAGTGTGGGGGCTTGACTCTTCTGTTTCTTCTCTTGTGGGAGAGATCCTGAACCAGGTTCTAAAAGACCTACCATAATGTCTCTTTTTAGACGTCCTCTTCTTACCCGTTTTTCATAACTTTTCTATTCCCTTGTCTTTCTGTTCTTTGTGTGCAATTGCTGTGCTGAACAGTTTACCCGACTCCATTACCTCTTTCCATTTGCCTCCTTGTCACCAGGGTTCTTACCTCTGCAGGGTACTGCAGACCCAACCCAAGCCTTGTGGGCCCAATGGTGCACGACCATAAACCTACAGAACAAATATAGTAATACCCCATGCATTACAAAGCGGTATGATTGATATTGCTTGTGAAAGCCATAGAGAAATAACTGCGACAAAACACTTTTACAACCAAATTGAAGAAATTGTTCAAAATTGTCCCACTGTACAACAAAGAAAACATTTCCAGAAGAACTTAAAATGTTTGAATGACTAGTGGCCGTCTGGATGGCACCAGCAGAGAACATCTATGGTCTATGAATTCAGGACATTGTCATCATATATGGGTTTTTGAGATCTCTGATAATAGAACACGTCCCATCAACTTTGGCATCTTTTGTACTTCAAATTCTAGATGGCATATACATGTATTGGTATTTATGTACTGCAAGCTTAGCTAGGAAGCAACAAAGCACTGTACATTACACAGGGGTGGGGTGGTAGACAATTTCCAATATTGTGTACATCATTTGGGGATTACACACATTCATGTCACACACTACAAGCACAAAGGCTGGGATTTAAATCTGAGTTTCCCAGGCTCCAAAGTCAGCATCTCCACTAAGCCACACCTACTCATTTCTACATGGGGAATACTAAATGTAATAAAAACCAGATAATTGCCCACTATTTAACAGAGAAGAGTTTAAGAAATTTCTCAATTATATGGGAGTAACTCATAGGACAATAAATCCATGCTGGCCATAATGTTGGGGCTATGAGTATCATGGTGAGAGAGGTCTGACGTCGTTTGTTGTCCAGAAAGGGAAGTAGTGGAGAGGGGGGAAAAGTGTAAGCAAATATCCCTGACTAGTTGACCCACAGAGCATTGGATAGAGGATGTGGGTGTCTGGATGCAAAGTTTTGGCATTTTGCGTTTTTGCTTGTTGCGAATAGGTCTATTTCTGTGATCCCCACTTTTGAAAGTACTGTTGATGTACCTGAAAATGAATCTCTCATTCGTGTGTTTGTTGGTGTGTCCTGCTTAGGAGATCCGCTAACTTATTGTATATTCCTGGAATGTATTCTGCAAATAGATGAATGTTATTGTGAATTGTCCATTTCCATATTGTTTGGGCTAGAAGGAACAGTTGAGATGAATGTGTCCCGCCTTGTTTCTTTAGGTAATACATGGTCATCATATTGTCTGTTTTTATCAGAACAATCTTCAGTGTGAGAAGGGGTTGAAACGCTTTTAGGGCAAGGAACACAGCTAATAATTCTAAATGGTTTATGTGAAAATATTGTTGTTTTGAATCCCATTGCCCTTGAATGGTAAGGTTGCTGAGATGAGCTCCCCAACCTATCATTGATGCATCTGTCGTTATTGAGGTCTGAGGCGCAGGGTTTTGAAACAACTGCCCTTTTATTAAATTGCTGAGATTCCACCTTTGAAGGGACTTGTGCGTTTGGCGTTCCAACAACCCTAGATCTTGCAATTGGCCCTGTGCTTCAGACCATTGGTATGAGAGGCACTGTTGTAGTGTCTTCATTTTTAGTCTTGCATGTGGTACTATTGCTATGCAGGATGCCATCATTCCAAATAGTTTCATTATAAATCTTACTGTGTATTGCTGATTTGGCTGCATTTGTGGTATGAGATTTTGGAAAGCTTGTATTCTTTGTGTATTTGGATAGGCTAAGACTGTTTGCATATTTAAAATAGCACCTAGGTAAGATTGCATCTGTGCTGGCTGAAGATGGGATTTTTGGTATTTGAGAGTGAGCCCTAGTGTATGTAGGGTCTCCATTACATATTGAGTGTGTGGTTGGTATTGTATAAAATTGCTTGATTTTATTAGCCAATCGTCTAGATATGGAAACTCATGTATGTGTTGCCTTGTTAGGGAGGCTGTCACTACTGCTAGACATTCTGTGAATACCCTTGGAGCTGTTGTTACACCGAAGGGTAGAACTTTGAATTGGTAATGGTTTCCTGCTATCACAAACCTTAGGTATTTTCCGTGTGCTGGATGGAAAAGTATATATAAATACGCATCTTTGAGGGCTAACGCGGTCATGTAATCTTGTTTTTCTAGTAGTGGGATAACGTCCTGCAGAGTTACCATGTGAAAATGTTCTGACAGGATATATAGATTTAGGGATCTGAGGTCTAGGATGGGGCTGAGAGTGCCATCCTTTTTGGGAATGAGGAAGTATAGTGAGTATACTCCTGTTCCTTGTTGAGAATGTGGGACCAGTTCTATTGCCTGTTTTAGTAGTAGCGATTGTACTTCTTGTTGTAATAGAACATTGTGTTCTGGGGACAGTCTGTGGTAACATGGAGGTATGTTTGGAGGGGTAGAAATCAATTCTAGGCAATAGCCATTGCAGATAATTGACAATACCCAATTGTCTGTGGTGATATTTTGCCAATGGGAGTGGAATTGCTGCAGTCTGCCGCCCGGAGGAGATGTGTGGGTTTGAGGTATGGTAAATAAGTCACTATTTAAATGGGGTAGTGGGTTGTTTTGAGGTTTGGAACTTGCCTCTAGTTTTAAAGTATTGGCCTGTATAAGACCCTCTAAATCCCCCTCTCTGGTACTGCTGTTGCTGTTGCCCTTGTTTTGCCCGGGAGGTAGAAGCCTCTGTGGATTGTGGCTTAAATCCTCCTCTGAATTGTTGTCTGCAAAAAGAGCCTTTATAGGGTGAGGTGTATAAGGCTCCCATTGCTCTGGCAGTGTCTAGAGTCTTTTCTCAGTTTTTCTATGGTCGTGTCTACTCCGGTGCCAAACAGGTGCTTTTTATTAAAAGGCATATTCAGCACTGCCTGCTGGATTTCTGGTTTAAAACCAGAGGAATGTAGCCATGCGTGTCTGCTTACAGTAATGGCAGTATTGATGCTTCTAGCTGCCGTATCTGCAGCATCAAGGGCAGTCCGTATTTGATTGTTGCTTATCGCCTGACACTCTTCCACAATCTGTTGTGCCCTTTTTTGATGTTTGTTTGGCAGGTGTTGTAGGAATTCCTGCATCTTGTCCCAGTGGGCTCTATCATACCTTGCTAGCAAGGCTTGCGAATTTGCAATTCGCCATTGGTTGGCCGCCTGTGTTGCTACCCTCTTGCCAGCAGCTTCGAATTTTCTACTTTCCTTGTCAGGGGGAGGCGCATCCCCTGATGACTGGCTATTGGCTCTATTTCTTGCCGCGCTTACTACCACTGCGTCTGGAGGAACTTGGTGGGTAATAGAATCAGGGTCTGTAGGAGCGGGTTTATACTTTTTATCAATGCATGGTGTTATTACTTTAGCTTTGACTGGCTCACTGAATATTTGATCTGCATGTTTAATCATGCCAGGTAGCATTGGAAGGCATTGATATTATGGGTGTGTGGAGGATAAGTGTTAAAGAGAAAATCCTCTTCTAGGGGCTCAGTGTGCATAAGCATCCGATGGTACGCTGCTGCCCTAGAAATAACCTGCATGTGTGCAGTAGTGTCCTCTGGTGGAGAAGGCTTAAAAGGGTATAAGTCTGGGTCGTGTCAAGAATAGGATCTGGATCGTAGAGATCCCAAGGATCAACCATATCACCATGTGGATATTGTAAATGAGTTGGTGAAGGCAAAAGTGGTGGGCTAGTGGGTGAAGGCGAAAAAGAAAGTTGTGGTGAATGAGGGGGAGAAGTATGGGTAGGTACTGGCTTCTACTTCTGTTTATACATTTTTGCTGGTGGTGGAGCAGTATCTAATTGTTCTTGAAAGGCCAACCTGCTCTTGGTTTGTAGAGCAGGTGCAGTAATTATTCTGCCAGTCTCTTTACGGATGTGAATTCTTTATTGTCTTTCATCCATAAGCTCAAGGATAGGTTAGATCTTAGTGTCCTTATCATAAGGTCTATAAGACTGTTCATCCAATGATTCTGAGCTTTGTTTAAGATGGCTCGAAAGTCCTTGCTCTTCTGAATAAGAAGATTTTTTCGGCTCCGAAGATGGTAATTTTTTTGGGCCCGAAAATGCAGCCGGTTGTTTCGGCTCTGAAGCAGGGTGTCGAGGCTTCGACTCGGAGGAGTGAAGATGCTTGCTCGAGTCGGAAATAGAACTCTTGATGGATTTAGTCGACTCTGATACTGACGGAGGAGTGGCCTTTTTCGACGCCGAACCGGAAGGACGGTCGACGAAAGTCTTTTTTCGGGTCGAACCATGGCTCTCTGGCAGTGGTGTACCCAAGCCCTTTGAGGATTTTTTATAAGTGGGCGTA
This sequence comes from Pleurodeles waltl, assembly GCF_031143425.1. Lineage (NCBI taxonomy): Eukaryota > Metazoa > Chordata > Amphibia > Caudata > Salamandridae > Pleurodeles > Pleurodeles waltl. The sequence continues at coordinate 61,775,852 of NC_090441.1, read as the reverse complement.
GAGAAAGATGTACTCATGTGCTGACCAGCAGTGAAAGGGCTATATTCTTCCGAATCTTCTTCAGAGTCGGTGTCCCTGATGGAAACCGCCATCTGCGCCTGTTTCTCCTCCATGATATCGAGATGTTACGTACTCCTCGACGCCACTTCCAATCTTCTGGCTGTCCGATCATGCAGGATCTTCTTGGATCGAAACGATCAACAGGCCTCGCAATCTTCTTTGTGATCCGGAGAAAGACACAGATTACATACAAGGTGTTGGTCTGTGTAGGGAAATTTTGCGTGGCATCGGGGACAAAATCGAATTGGAGTCCGATCCATCAGGCTTCGACACAGTAGGTCCTTACAGGCCCGAGTTGGGCGCACGCGCCCAGAAGGGCAAAATTTAGTTTCCAGCGGTAGTATCGGTTCGAGGTAAGGTGGAAACGCGATCGAAAGAATACCGACGAATAAGGGAGTTTTCTAAAGTTTCTTATTCAAAATCTCAGAGCGAGAGGAAACACGTCCGAACCCGACAGCAGAAAAAAAACAATCTAACTACGGAGTCGCTGCCCATGCGCAGTATGACTGAGAGGAGGAGTCACTCGATCCCGTGACTCCAAACAGACTTCTTAGAAGAAAAACAACTTGTAACACTCCGAGCCCAACACTAGATGGTGGAATAATGCATAGCATGTGTATCTGCAGCTACACATGCCATCGAACATATATATATATATATATAATCAGGGTATCAATATATTTATATTCACTGAAAAAATCAAAGTTTACAGGGACTCTATATTTAGGTTCAGATTTTACACACACAAAACCATAGAAATTCAGCAGTTATAGTTATAATTATAACTATAACTCCTTCCCTAAGATAACTATAACTCACACCCCCGCCATGCACAGCTTTCTCATTAGTAATTTTATCGGAAATGTTGCAGTGATATTATCAGTGGTGTCATAGAAGATGTGATGACTGATGTGAGGTAATTAGCAATGCAAAGTGAGGGTGCGAGTGATAGTTACCTTAGGGCATGCAGTCAATCCCACACCACGAATGGCCTGTGGCCAACCCCTCAAAGTCAGCCAACCCAGGAATGGGGCATGCAGCCCCCCTCCCCAGGACGATATCAGACCCGGTGAACCCATTCCCCCAAGCCCGGCACATTTCTTTTAGGGGAATGGAGTGTGTGGCCCCTCTCCTAGGCCATTTTTGGCTTCGGGGACCCCATCCCCGAGGCCCACTACTGGATTTATAGGGTTTCGGGCATGCATCCCCCACTGGGCCGATTTTTGCACCTGGGACCCCATATCCTGGGGCCCAGCCATATTATAAGGGGGGAAGGGGCATGCAGCCCTCCTCCCTGGCTCAAATTAGCCCAGGGACCCCATTCCCTAGGCCCTCTCCCTTAGCAAATATTGGCCCTGGGGACCCCATCCCCCAAAGGGCCTGGCCAATTACTAATGAGGGGGCACTACCCCCTTCCAGGGTGAAATACTCCAGGGAGAGGGGGGCAAGCAGCCCCCACGCTCACGCCAATTTGGCCCCGAGCACCCCTTCCCCAGGACCCTCTACATTTTTAAATGGGGAGGGGGCACGCAGCAGACGTCCCTGGGTGAATATTGGCCCTGGGGACCCCATCCCTCAGGGCCTGGCCAATAGAAAGTAGGTGCCCTGAAGGCCACCCAGGGCACCCACCATCACCATATTCTTGTTGGGGGCCGCTGGAGACCCCCAAGGCCTCCGCAGCCACACCTGTCTCCCTGCCTACAGTGGGAGATGGCAATGTTCCAGCCCACAAGGAGCAACTAAAAATGCTGCTTCCTACGGGTGAGAGCAATATGTTCATTTGTTTCCCTGCCTGCTTCATTGTGGGAAGAGAAACAGATGAAAAGCCCACTCCCAGTGGGATGGAGCATTTTTCATACTCCCGCCCGCTGAGAGTGAACTAGCGTTTGCTCTTGCTTTGTGGGAGCTTTGAAATTGCTTCTGCCAAGCAAGAGTAAACCCAGGAGAAACTGCTATGTCCCAGGGGTGGATACACCAGGACAAAGCAGGAGGCAGCCCTGTGATGGGGTCTCCAGGGTCATTAATGGCTCCAGGAGGGGGGGAGCCGCACGGCCCATCTCTCTATTGACTGCACGGCCAGGCCCATGGGAATAGGGTCCCTGGGGCTGAATGTGGCCTGGGGAGGAGCCACATGGCTCCCCTTCCCCTTTTTTCATAAAGCCCCAGGGGCTCAGGTCCCTTGGGTTGAAATTGGCCAAGGGGTGCCGAGTGGCCCCCCCCATTTTCAAATCAGCCAGGCCCCAGGGGATTCAGACCCCAGGGCTGAAATTGGCCAGGGATGGGTGTCCTGCAGCCCCTTCCCCATTTTTGTCTGGGCCCTGGAGATGGGGCCCCCCAGTGCCAAAATCAGCCTGGGGAGAGGAGCCACATGTGCCCCCCTCCTCTGTAATACAATAAAATCAATTCCCCTTGGGACCTGACCCACCCAGGCCATTATACAGTTACCAATTTAATTACCTCCAGAACAGAAGTGCACCTCTGGGGCGTGTTGACTTGAGCAGCTCTTGAGCAGCTGCACACCCAGATTTACTAGGCCTGTGCCCCCTGTACAAGGAGGCAGTGTGTCTGGTGCATGAAGACTTGAGTTGCACCAGTCAGGTACGATCCCACGTGAAAAGTGCTCAGTGCTGTATCTCCACCAAAAACGAGGCACAACGTCAGGGGCCCGATGACCTGGGTCGCCCCCCACCATACGATCACTCAAAAGACAATTTCCAATGTGGTATCTCCTCGGAAAGAGTCACTAGTCAGGTGTTTGATGACTTGAACCACACCCGACAATGCTGGGTGCTCCCACAGAGAAAGTAAATCCTACGCACCCCTGGAATAAGGTGTAACGTCCAGCACTCAATGACTTGAGTCAGTCTAGACAATCCGGTCACATGAGGAACTTTGTTTTCGTACCTCCCTCGAATGAGGCACAATGTCTGGTACACAGTGACTTTTGTCGCACCAGACTCCTCTGTCACACACTTCAACGCATGTTCGGTTGTACCATACAAGACAGAGTGTACCACAACTCGGGTGGCACCCCTACCTCTGAGGGTCTCCACCTATGATTGGGACACAGCACGCAATGCGCGTGCTGCTGATGGTTACATGTGTGAAATACGATGCACTCAACAACATTGGGCCACGTGGGGTCCCGGACCGAGTGATACAGTTGACAGCACAAGACATTTTGGCGTGCAGTGGTCCCACAATGATGAACTACTCACATGAAGTGTGGGCAGTACTTAGCAAGCTCCGCACCAGGCAATTCCGGTCTCCAGACACATTAGTTAGTCCACGTTCACGCCGCTGCTGCCCGGTGACTTCCAGCATACGATATAGGTGCAGAAGAAGGCACTGCTCTCCAGATGATACTGGTGGGCAATGTAAGTCCCTTGCAGGAGGTCTTTGATGCCCATGAGACCTCTGAAGTGAACTGGGGGCAGGCCCAACCTGCCGTAGGAGAGCACACTTTGGGTTACAGCATGGGAGCAGGCAGTCAGCTCAGGCCAGCCACAATACAGGAAGGGTGAGCGGATCCCTTCCTCATACAGTTATCCTCCTGGGCACAGCAGGCTCCTTTGCCCATGTGCACCATGCGGTCCAGCAGTACCGGTCCCGTGTCGTCGTATACAGGACTCTCCCTGCTGACGAGTTGTACCCTAGTTATACTAAAGTGTGCCTTTGAGGTTCGGGGTGGTTCAAAGGTTTTCCCTTTGAACCACAGATGTCTCCCCTAAATCACTATTGCAGCCAGACCTAATAAGACTCTTTCTCCCATGTTACCTTATGGGCAGAGCAGTTCTCATGGGGAGTGCGAGCACGCATGGATATTCCGCACTCCCTGGGCACATGTGCCCTGGCGCACACACACAAGCCTGCAGAGGCAGGCTGGATACTTAGGTTAAAACCATCACAAGGGGCAAGTGCGCCTAGACTGGCATGCGCTAACAGGCTGAGCCCTTATATTAGAATACTCCTGTGTAAGTGTGCACACCCTGGCAAGTGATGCCAGATCCAGTATCTATATTGGGAACCACATCTGTGCCATTATGCATACATGGGCAAGTGATGACAGTCTCCATTTACACATAGCAACACCTGTGTGCAATTATGCACACACTGGCAAGTTGTGCCAGACTCACTATATGTATGACGCCCTTGAGCAGCTAGGCACCTAGAGGCCAGCTATGCCAAGTGCAGCAAATATATGAACACCAATGTGCACATGGGCACGGAGAGGCCAACTCGACCAGGCTCAATATATATTTAGATACCCCTATGCAAGGGAGCACATATTGGCAAGCTAGGCCTGGCACAACATACAGAAAACCATCATCGTGTAGGGGGCATACCCTGGCCTCTTGTGTCAGATTCAGTGGCCCCAAAGGCCCTCTGGAGCAAGTGTCCACCCCGGAGCCTGCCATAGCTAGTCCCGTCCAAGTTGGTCAGCGCCACCTCATACCCAATAGAGGACAGGCATGTGCACCTCCACCCTGCACATACAGGGCAACAGTGCCCAGGGCCCAAAGACCACTACTAGAGGACCGACCCATCCCATGTGGGGGTTCTTGTCTACCAGGGCAGAGCACACCTTTGTATACCTGCTCTGCCTTACGCATACCACCTGCCCCATCATTGGGCCCTCCAGGGGATGCGTAAGTCTGGCTCTGGCATGGCCCCTGCATAGGGGCTGCCAACCGGAGCGCAAGCGCCTACGCAGACTCATCCTATCGGGCCTAAGACATGGTTGACAGGGTCCTCTGGGGGTGGCGCACACAGTGCAACGTCCCCCTAGTAGCCAGGGCCATACCTGACCCGGGTATATGGGGTACCTTTTTTATAGGGTCCTCCTGGGTATAGCACATCAACCAGGCTCATACCCTCCCCTTCCTAACATAGGTAGGAAGGGCGCATGCACATAACTCTACTCTTCCCTGTGTATACCCACCCTTATAATATGTGGTGATACTGGCCAGAATATTTATTTCGCAGCATGATATTTAAACCTTGATATACGCCCTCCTGGTGCTTGTTTTCACGCTGCTAGAGTCCGCTCCACAGGTATTTGGCATTTCCTGCGCGGTAGCTAGATTACCTTCCTTTTTTGCATTAGAAAATGCGTTTTGACAAATGTACAGTGATGAAAATCAGAAACATACTTAAGGATGCCCAGATTGCTTGATTTGAATGTAATTCGGAGCACTATTTTCTCTCATTGACAATTTTACTATTATTTTGCATTTTTACGGCCTCTCCTATTGAAGGAAAGAAAGGGTAATAAAAGCCAGTGCTTTGCGTGCGTTTCATCGCCTCGACACATTTTGAAATCCTAACTGTTACAGAGCAGGTCTGCAGGGAAAATCTGCATTTTTAAATTATTTTCTTTAGTGCATAAATTTTGAGTTTGCCAGCATTTCCTCGCCGGGTGTACTTCATTACATTTAAATTAAAAGCATAAAATGAATTGGTCGCCATATTATTCCCTCGTAATTTTCGAATGTTGTGTTAAAGATGACAGAAAGAAATATTTGTGCATCTAAATTCACTCCTTTGTTGTGGTTGCAGAGCCGTGAGCTGCACAGGATTACTCTGTCAAATTAGTCTGTCTGTTAATTGCGCACAGACCCGGAGCGCCCTCATCCCCTGTAGCGCCTCCTGGTCCCTGCTTTTCTTTCGGAACCCTACCATCTCCCTTGCAATGATTGAACTCCCTGCATTCTTCATATTCCATCCTGCATGAACTCTCTGCATATCTCAGATCTCACTTTACTCTCTCCTGCGGTTTTTGCACGTCCTGCACATCTGTCATACACCATTTCCTCCCCTGCAGTACCCGAACTCTCGGCATTTCCCCATATTCCATCCTGCCCCGAACCCAGCATGAACCTCCCGCATATTTCAGATCTCACTTCAATCTCCTGCAGTCCTTGCATGCCCCGAACATCTCTGATATTCCATTCTCACCCTCTGGAGTCCTCGAACTCACTGCTTTTCTCCCATATGCTCTAATTTCCACTCTCAAGTTCCAACAGTGCAGGTCTGCAATAAGCCCTTATTTAATCTCTGCAGGTGCTGAAATCCGCATTTTTCCTACATGCTCTTTTTATATCTGGAATAGGGGTTCAGTACCCCTGAAACAACAACTTGACAGAGCATCACGGGCTCACTTGGGTGATACCTTTACTGAAGCTGTGGGCAACAGATGGGTATCTGGAGAAACAAGGTGCTTAAGATTTTAGGTCGAGTCTATCAGGCTGCACAAGCTATTGGAACCAAAAAAAGATATTGTGGACTTACCAAGCACAGGCTTGTAGCCTGCTCATTGTTTACCATTGGTTAGCTTTACTGCCACTCTTATTTGCTTGCTTTTTAGGTCGAGTGCGCAAGCGCTTTGGCCTGTTGTAATCTATCTGTGGGCTTTTAACCACGCCCACTGCACACCCATCACTATCACTCATTCATGGGCTTGCCTTTCAAAAATCCTTTGTCATCATTGGTTAATGTATTACATTTGTCCCTCCTTGGCCATCGACCCTGTTATATGGATAACTGCTCTTTTGCCAATACGTTTCACTGGGAGCATACTTCTTTTTCTTTTTGTGTCTCTCCTTTTCGCTCATGGTGGCCGTGGCGCTTTGAGTTGGCTTGCTTATGTCAAATGTTTTACTTTTCATTTTCAATTTACATGGCAAGAAAAGTCCAGTTAGGAATTTACAACACTAATAGCTTTTACTCAAGCAAATGCAAGACCCATTGCATTGCAAACGCTTGTTATTCCATGGTTTTCCTTATTTTTTCAGCTTGTCCCTTTTGTGTTTGCCCCGCTCCTGGAGCATAGCTTCTTTACAATCTATTTTTTTTTGGCTGACATGTGCTTCCTCAGCTCATTTTTAGGAAATACCTTTTCTCTTTCTTTCTCTCTTGCCCTTATGGTTCTCTCCTCTATCTCACACACATATTGCTCTCTCTTTCTCGTGTACTTTCGTCACCCCGCGCTCTATGCTGTTCTCTTTCACTCATGTTCTCTCCCTCGTTTTGCCTGTTTCAAACTCATCTTCTTGCTTCTCCCCTTACTCTCCATGTTGCTTCACCCCCCTCCAGCAACTCAGTCTTCTGTTTTTTTTTTTTTTAAGCAGTTTTGCACTTCATTTTTTTAAAGTATCGATCCACCACTAATTTGTATATATAAAAAAGGTCAGAGTCCTGTCATAGGCATGAGCATGTGTTGAAAGCAAGCGTGCACCTACAAAATAACACAACAGTCACATCATTACAGCTTCAATTTCCATAGTCATGCTGCTCAGCACCCATGATGCTGTATAGCATGGATAGAAAACATTGGCAAAGCCAATATTGTCTTAAAGGCAACACCTATTGGCTTTGCCAATGCCTGTTCAGTCCTAGAGTCAAGCAGCTCTGCTCATCATGAAAAACTAATGAACTGGGAGACCAGAAATACCCCCGTAACAAAAATGTTCAAATTTTGTGGGCTGACCCAAAAGTACTAAGGCCTGGGCAGTGAAGAAACAGCAAAAAGAACGAGTTACTTACCTTCGGTAACGACTTTTCTGGTGGATACATTAGCTACCTGTGGATTCCTCACCTCATGAATACTCCCATGGCGCCAGCATTCGACGGAAATCTTCTTACCAGTCTCTGCACGTCGACGAGGACGTCACTGTCTCGCACGCGACGCCGTCTGACGTCATACAGGCAATAAGAGGTCCTCGACGACGTGCGGACGTCAGTACCAATCATTTTTTACGTGCATGAGAACAACCAGGCAATGCAATGAAAGAACAAAGCAACATCCATTATATTGTAAAAATACACCACATTGTATGAATAACTGTAAATCTTTTTATGTACATATATATATATATATATATAAAACTCTCTCTTTTAAAATATATACACACACCAAGTATATACATAAAGATATATACACATATACCCATATATATATAAATATATTATATATATACATCTATTGCACCCTCAAAGATCAAGAGGAGCGCACTCAAGGATTACTTGGCAAGACCATAAAGGCAACGGGGAGGCGGGTGGGACCGTGAGGAATCCACAGGTAGCTAATGTATCCACCAGAAAAGTCGTTACCGAAGGTAAGTAACTCGTTCTTCTGATGGATACAACTACCTGTGGATTCCTCACCTCATGAATAGAGTCCCAAAGCAGTACCACGCCCGGCGGTGGGTGCCTAAATGGTCAAACCAAGAAATCCTGCAGCACTGACCGTGCAAAATGGCCGTCCCTTCTAACCTCAGAATCTAAACAGTAATGTTTTGCAAAAGTGTGAAGGGACGACCAAGTTGCGGCCTTGCAGATGTCGACCACAGGAACACCTCTGGCTAAGGCCGAAGTGGCCGACTTAGCTCTGGTGGAATGAGCTCTAATGCCCTCAGGAGGATCCTTCTTTGCCAAAGAGTAACATATTTTAATGCAAAGAACAACCCACCTGGATAGTGTTCTCTTGTGGACTGCCTTTCCTCTCCTCTTGCCCACGTATCCAATAAACAGCTGATCCTCCAGCCTGAAATCCTTTGTTCTATCGATAAAGAAGCTCAACGCTCTCTTTGGGTCCAGACGGTGCAGTCTTTCTTCCTCTTTGGAAGGATGAGGCGGAGGATAGAACGTGGACAAAGTAATTGCCTGAGCCAAATGGAAGGGTGAAACAACCTTCGGGAGGAAAGCAGCCTTGGTCCTCAACACCACCTTATCCCCATAAAAAGTTGTATAAGGGGGTTTTACTGATAAGGCCTGCAACTCACTCACTCTCCTTGCTGATGTTATAGCTATCAGGAAGACTGTTTTTAAAACCAAATACCTCAAGGGGCAAGAATGCATAGGTTCAAAAGGGGACCCCATAAGGAAAGTCAGGACTAAGGACAAATCCCATTGCGGCATAACGAATGGCTTTGGAGGATATTGATTTAGAAGACCTTTCAAGAATCTGATAACAATAGGGGATTTAAATAAAGATGGTTGGTCTGGAAGACATATGAAGGCTGACAAGGCCGATAAATAACCTTTAATGGTAGCCACTGCACAACCTTTCTGCGCCAGAGATAGAGCAAAAGACAAAACGTCCGATAGATGAGCATGTAAAGGATCAATCTGCCTCTCTCCACACCACGCAACAAATTTAGACCACCTATTAGCGTAGATAGATTTAGTGGAGTGTCGCCTGGCCGCTAATATAACATCCACTACCTCAGGCGGGAGAGAGAAGGAACTCAGGTTGCCCCGTTCAATCTCCAGGCATGTAGGTGCAGACTCTGGAGGTTGGGGTGTAGAACCTGCCCCTGCGACTGCGAGAGGAGGTCTGCCCTGAAAGGGAGACGGAGCGGCGGGCACGTTGAGAGTTGGAGAAGGTCGGAGTACCACACCCTCCTTGGCCAATCCGGAGCTATTAAGATTACTAGAGCCCGGTCTTGGCGAATCTTCCTCAATACTCGAGGATTCAAGAGTATGGGAGAAAACGCGTAAAGCAACTGGCCGCACCAGGTCATTTGAAACGCGTCCCCCAACGCTTCCTGCATCGGATACTGAAGGCTGCAGAACAACGGACAATGCGCGTTCTCTCGAGTGGCGAACAGATCTACCCGAGGAAACCCCCACTTCTGGAAGATTAAACGGACTTGATCTGGATGGAGACGCCACTCGTGGTCTGCCGAGAAGTGGCGACTGAGACTGTCCGCACGCACGTTCAAGACTCCGGCCAGATGGTTTGCTATCAAGCAAATCCGATGGTCCTTTGCCCAGGACCATAGTCGAAGAGCTTCTCTGCAGAGAAGGTACGACCCCACTCCTCCCTGCTTGTTTATGTACCACATCGTGGTAGTATTGTCCGTTAGGACCTGTACCGACTGACCACGAAGGGAAGGGAGGAAGGCCTTGAGAGCCAGACGTACAGCCCGTAACTCTAACAGATTGATGTGAAAAATCTGTTCCTCTGGAGACCAAAGACCTTTGATCTCCAGATCCCCCAGATGAGCTCCCCACCCTAGAGTGGAAGCATCCGTTATGACTGTGGCCACTGGTGGCGACTGCTGGAACGGTTTTCCTTGTGAAAGATTGTTGCTTGCAATCCACCACTTCAAATCCACAGCAGCATCTCTGGAGATCTTGACAGTACCCTCTAGATCCCCTCTGTGTTGAGACCACTGCCTTCGGAGGCACCACTGAAGAGCCCTCATGTGCCAGCGAGCATGCGTGACCAACAGAATGCAGGAGGCAAAAAGACCGAGCAGACGAAGGACCTTGAGGACTGGAACTACCGCTCCATTTCGAAACATTGGAACCAAATCCTGAATATCTTGAATCCGCTGAGGCGGAGGAAAGGCCCGACCCAATGTCGTATCCAGTACTGCCCCTATGAACAGGAGGCGCTGAGAGGGCTCCAGGTGAGATTTGGGCTCGTTCACCGAAAAGCCCAGGTCGAACAACAACTGGGTTGTTGACTGCAGATGACGCAACACAAGCTCCGGGGACTTGGCTTTGATCAACCAATCGTCCAAGTAAGGGAATACTGCTATCCCCTTCCTTCTGAGCTCTGCCGCAACCACCGACATCACCTTCGTGAAGACTCGAGGTGCTGAAGTAAGACCAAACGGAAGGACCGCAAACTGGTAGTGTTGCGATCCCACCACAAACCGGAGATACTTCCTGTGTGACTTGAGTATCGGGATATGAAAGTAAGCATCCTGCAAGTCGACAGACACCATCCAGTCTTCCATGTTCAACGCCAAAAGCACCTGTGCTAGGGTCAGCATCTTGAACTTTTCCTGCTTGAGGAACCAATTCAAGATCCTCAGGTCCAGAATTGGTCTCAAACGACCATCCTTCTTGGGAATCAGGAAATACCTTGAGTAAACTCCTTGACCCCTTTCCTGCTCCGGGACCAACTCCACCGCGCCCTTTAAAAGGAGGACTTCTACCTCCTGTTCTAGCAACAGGAGGTGTTCTTGTGAACAATACGAAGGGCGGGGCGGGATGAGGGGCGGAAACTCCCGAAAGGGAAGGGTGTAGCCTTTTCCCACAACACTGAGAACCCAAGTGTCCGACGTAACAGTCTCCCATTTGGTGAGAAAATGCTGTAATCTTCCCCCTACAGGAGAGGAGTGAGTGGGAAATGGTGGAAGCCTAAGGCTGCTTCCCCTGCTGCACCCCGCCAGAGGATGAGGAAGAGGCAGAGTGCTGCTGAGAGGCTCCCCTGGTGCGGACCCTACCCCTCCCCCTAAAAGATCTATAGGGATGGGAAGAGGCAGGTTGCTGATATCTTCCCCGAAAGGAAGAGGAGGAAGAGCCACACCCAAATCCACGAAACCTCCTGAAGAATCTGGAAGAGGCCGTGGAAGAAGGAGCTTGGAGTCCCAACGACTTAGCCGTGGCCCTGCTCTCCTTAAAACGTTCCAAGGCCGAATCAGCCTTAGCCCCAAACAGTTTGTCCCCATCAAACGGGAGATCCAACAATGTGGACTGTACATCTGCCGAAAAGCCCGAGTTACGGAGCCAGGCCTGTCTCCTTTCCACCACAGTTGTGCCCATTGCTCTGGCTACCGAGTCGGTGGTATCCAGTCCCGTCTGGATAATTTGGGTCGCAGCAGCCTGGGCATCAGAGACAAGATCCAAAAGACCCTGGGGAAGCTCTGTAAACGAAGAGGAGATGTCATCCATCAGAGCATGAATATACCTCCCCAGGATACAGGTCGCATTAGTGGCTTTTAACGCCAGACTGCAGGACGAAAAAATCTTCTTCGACTGCGCCTCTAGCTTTTTTGAGTCTCTGTCCCCAGGCACCGTCGGGAAAGAACCAGGCGCTGACTTGGACGAACAGGAGGCCTGCACAACCAAGCTCTCCGGCGTAGGGTGCCTAGATAGGAAACCAGGATCAGTTGGAGCCGTCCGATACCTCCTGGCCACGGCTCTGTGAACTGCTGGGGAAGATGCCGGCTTCTTCCACACCTCTAAAACCGGATCCAGCAGAGCGTCATTAAAAGGTAATAGAGGCTCCACCGCGGCTGAGGCCGGATGCAACACCTCTGTCAAAAGGTTTTGTTTCGCCTCCACCACCGGCAAAGGCAGGTCCAAAAAACTAGCTGCCTTCCGTACCACTGTATGAAAGGAAGCAGCTTCCTCGGTATATTCCCCCGGGGACGAAAGGTCCCACTCAGGGGAAGTGTCCAGCCCACTGGCCGACTCCAGTCCACGCAGCCCATCACCCGAGTCCTCTAGCTCTCCTTCCTCTAGGGCTCGTTGGTACTCCTGCTCCTCTAGTACCCGGAGAGCACGCCTCCTTGAACGCAGTCGTTGCTCAATCCGCGGAGTCGACAACACCTCCGCTGAAGTCGGAGATCGGCGCCGATCTTCCGAAGCCACCGACGCCGCATCTGGCGCCACAGGTAACTTCGGCGCCGACTGAAGAGCAGATGAAACGGATGGACCCACCGGAGTCACAGGCCGAAATCTCGACGTCGACGGGATGGAAATCCCTGGGGCCAATCTCTCCGAAGCCATCGGAGCGGCCACCGGCACCGACACTGGCGCCGAGCCCACGTTCCCAAACGGGAGAAAGGGCATAAAGGGTGCCGGCCGAAGAGGCGCAGGATCACCCAAAGAAAAGGCCAAAGGCCCAGCCGGAGCACCCCCTGGAGCCATCTGTTGGAAGATGGCATACATCGCATTCAAGAATGCGGAACTATCGGCTCCAGGGGTGGGAAAAGCCGGATACTGGGGTGCCTGACTCGGAGGCGACCCCGACGCCGGCCTCGGCGTCTGCGCCGGAGAAAACACCTGAGGCTCCAATACCTCAATCACCGACGCCTGTCCAGGCGAAGTTGGAGACGTCGGAGAGAGCAACGGCGTCGAAGGATGCGGCGTCACCGTGGGGCTGACCTCCCATGTCCTCCGGCGCCGATCCGGAGACCTGGAACGAGCCTCCCTTGAATGACGCCGAGATTCTCTACGGCGCCGGGATTCTCGATGACGCCGATGTCTTGGAGAAGACTTTTTCTTGTGATGCTTCTCCTTTGACTTGGCCATAAACAGCTTCGCCTCGCGTTCTTTAATGGCCTTCGGATTCATGTGCTGACACGAATCACAAGTCGAGACGTCGTGGTCGGAGCTCAAACACCAAAGGCAATCGGAATGAGGATCCGTCACCGACATCTTGCCTCCACACTCACGACAAGGCTTAAATCCAGACTTTCTCTGCGACATTATTTCCACAGAGAAAGAGTACGCAGCAAGATATACACTGTAACCGCAAGAGTAACAGTTGCTCCCTCGAAGATAACCGTTTCGAATGCACGGAAAAAAGGGAACTGACGTCCGCACGTCGTCGAGGACCTCTTATTGCCTGTATGACGTCAGACGGCGTCGCGTGCGAGACAGTGACGTCCTCGTCGACGTGCAGAGACTGGTAAGAAGATTTCCGTCGAATGCTGGCGCCATGGGAGTATTCATGAGGTGAGGAATCCACAGGTAGTTGTATCCATCAGAATATAAGAAGCAGGTATTTTTTGTCACGTGGATATTTTTTCCCAGTAAGAGAAAGTCCACAATAGAAAGACTCCAGGTGGAGCATAAGAACTCAGTATGAGTGAGTGAGACACATGAATGGCTTTGTTTCCACTCTTGTCCCATCAGAATGTCACACCATATCAGACCCTAGCCGAGCAGCCTCCCTCTCTAATGCAGTTTTGGGAAAAAAATCAGCATCCTTCTCATGGATAGACAGGTGGCAAGTATGCAGGAGCGACTTGCGGGGACCGTGAGTGGGGGGAGAACAGGGGGAAATAAATATTAAATTGGTTAAAAAAAAAATTAAAAACCACTTACCTTCTCCGCCACCGCGCCGCACCTCTGCTACAGGCAGGCACAGGCTCCCAGCCTGCACTGCGCCCAATCCTGAAACTGCTCAGAGCAGCGTCAGGATTAACTGGGAGCACTAAGCCATGGCGCTCCCAGGCAAACTGGGAGCCTGTGCATGCTCTCTCCAGCCCGGCAACTGTGTTGCTGGGCTGCAGAAAGGCTACTACGTATATGTGCTTGGCCGGCCCGAGACGCCGACCAAACACACATGCGCTCTGATGAGGAGTGTTGTGCACTCCCCCTCACTGTTCGTCACCCTCGTGGCCCGCTCATTTACAAGAAAACAATAATAAACAAAGTTTATTATCATTTTCTTTTAAAGGTTTTTGAAGCTGCCGTTACTGGCAGGGAGGAGACTCTCCCCCGCCCTAACGGAGGAGCCACCCCTGCAAGTATGTAAGCCATGAGCATAAACGACATATAAGATTTATGTTTTCTACTTTGCCATCTTACACTGAAATTGCAGTTTAAATGCATAAGTATGGAAAGACATACAGAGGCTGCAGCCGAGCTGAATGCTCTTCACAGAGCGGTATCATTAAAAGCCGATAACCTCAGAGCAATTTCTATGGGCACTTTGTAACCTCAGTGTTTTGCAGGTTCTTTTTATCCTTTAATGAGGTGTTCGGATTCTGAAATAGTTCAGTTTGAGTCAGAGAGGCCTCTGATATTAATATACAAATGGAGTGTTCTACCTTTCTTACAGCCTTGTACTATGGAAAAGGACAGACCCATTTTTAGGTCTGGTTGCAGGCAGCCCTGCATAGAAACGTAATGGTATCCATACCATAAGAAAATACAATAAAAAGAAGGTTAGAGAGAGGGGGCTTCTGGTCACCCCCTTTAGGTCTCTGCTTTCAAGTAGTCCTCGGGTTTGTCACTAGTTACATGAGTAGTCCATGGCATTTGGTGGAAGATTCCATTTGTGTTTCCATTAGGTTTTGCGACTGGACATTAAGAAGTCCTTTTGTTAGACTGCAGACAGAGAAACAAACTCATATTAATGCATACCTCTGACGGACTTGCTAGCTCCCCTGAGGTAGCTGCTGGACCTTTCTTCATTCAGTCTCCTACAGCCTTGCTGGAGCTCTCACACAGGAACATGCTCTCTAGCATGTACCTGTACCTAGCAGGTTGCACGTCTTGCCATCCCAAAGTGTCCTCAAATACACGGCCACATTGTAATTGACAACACGCTGGTGACTTGCCTACCATGGGCATGCATAGCTGCCATATTGTCAATGGGAAGATACACATTTCTTCTCGTCACAATAGTCCAAGCCAGAGTGCATGAGCAAACTCCCGCAAACCTGCACACTGCAGGAGTTCACTTTGTTTGTTTTGCAGGAGCTTGTGCTAATGCCATAGACAACATTGATCTGATATTTCTCTTGCTGTGATGTTGTTTTTCAGCATGCCCAGTGGCTCCCATCATTTGGCCACTGCCGCAAAGACTGTGTTTCAGCATGCCCCATGGCTTCTTGTCACTTGGTTGCTGCTGTCACCAAGAACACCAGTAGCTTCCAGTCATCAGCCACTGGGCCACTGGTTGATTTCTGCACTTGTGCCTGCTATTAGATCCCGGGTCACAATAACAACAGTTGCGACCACAGAAGGGACAACAGAAGCAGCCTGAACTGCAATCAAGCAAGAAAAACAGTAGCCACAACAGCTACAAACACATACTCTACCACTACAGTAGCAAGCACAATCAGAAGAGAAACCAAAGCAGTGACAACA
This sequence comes from Pleurodeles waltl, assembly GCF_031143425.1. Classification (NCBI taxonomy): domain Eukaryota; kingdom Metazoa; phylum Chordata; class Amphibia; order Caudata; family Salamandridae; genus Pleurodeles; species Pleurodeles waltl. Next base: position 61,760,165 of record NC_090441.1, on the reverse strand, counting down.
CTTTCCACCACCGATGGAAGCACAGGGGCCACAGGAGTGATCACAACTGCCAACACGGCAGGGACAACAGCAGCACTGACAGCTTCCACGACAATAGAGACACAAGCAGCAGCAATAATCAAAGCTTTTACCTTTGCAGGGACTACAGCAGTGCCAATCGTTGACAATGGCCCAGTACGGACAACAACTGCAACAGTAGTTTCCAGCGAGGCACAGACAACTACAGGAAAGCCAGCAGCTGCTAAGACTGCACCGACAATGGTCCTGACAACAACTGGCACAACAGCAGAAAATGACAACAGGGAAAATAGCATTGACTACAGTTGAGACCAACGGGGAAAGCAAACCAGTGATGAGTGGAATGCTTTAGGTAATCTCAGCCACTCGTGATTACTCTGGTCTGCAGTTCAGTTCATCTTTATTTTGCTTACTTGTTCACTATAGACAGCGACCAACAATATGCAGTGAAAACATGCTCCTGCTCCAACAGTCCAGTCTGAAATGATAAACTGAATGACTTTTGAATTGGACCACAGGAAATCCTAGGTCAATTTTGGCCTTGCTGTGGCTCATCACTTTTGTACAGTTCAAGTCATGTGTGAAGCAAACACTGAACCCACTTCCTGGCATATGATAGGCCTGGCTTTAAAGTGCTAACACGTGTAAATATAGCTATGCACAAATGCACAGACAATGTGTGCCTTGTTTTGAGCAACCTGTCGCTTTCTGTGTCCTGCTATTTTGTTCCCCCAAGCCCTTACTGCCATACATCAGGTTAAGCAGTGACACAGCACTTGACAAAGTTTGTTTTTACATGCATTAGCTCATTAAATTCACACATATTGGCATAGCCAAAACTTATTTTAAATAGTTTAAACAGGTTCTTTCATGTGGTGAGTGTGGTTTCTCTCACACACACACACACAGAGTCAACATTGGATTATTTGCATCACGTTTGTATGTTTGATGTAACATACTAAGTGGCAAAGAGTATGCCCTGACATGGGTCCCACACTCACTGTCCCCCTTGAACCAAGGTACACTTGACTGAAGATCCCCGAACAGGCCAAAACCTGGTCTTTGTTTGCTTGTGTTCCAGTTCAGAGAGGACCAGGCTTTGCAGGTTGGGATGGACTGTTCCTGCTGGAGCAGGACAAAGACTGATTTGCATATGGCTGTGTCTAATCTGAGGTGGAATTGTGGCAAAAAAGATGGGTGATAATGCTACACCGAGCGATTGCCAATTGGCAGACTATTTGCAAGCACTCCTCCCATCACCTTTTGTGCTTTTAGTGTAAGAATACACCAGTAGAGGCATGGAGTGATACAATCAAGGACCTCCAGATGCACAAAATCATGACATTCACAACTTCCCTGGAGGTGACATACTGCCATTCCATTGAACCTCATATTTTTACCACTGCATGGAGTAGCTAGGAAAACGAGTGTTGCTTTTTGCCTGGCCTAAAGGTTAAATATTTTGATAAAGATTTATCACTGTTCAGAAAACAGCTAAAACACAAAAATGTTGTACTTCAAACAGAAAAACAAGCCTGTTTGTCTTCAACACTCTGGAGCATGAGCAATAAAAATTCAACTAAATCTGAACACTAAATCCACAAAGAGAACACTTGAGTTATTCCCTATGTAGTTCATTTATCTGCGCACTCTGCAGCTGGCGCAGCTTTGTTACAAAACCTTCAAGGACAACTTCCTGCCTGTGATCCCAGAATCCACCCGCTGCACCGTCGGCCTTCAGTGGCATGGTACATGTGTGCAGCATTAAGGTGCGTCCTCGAGGTTCAGAGATCGCACTGCACGCCACCCGTGACCAGCTCCTTGTCCTCTGGGTGCTTAGTTGTTGCCATTTGAACTGTGGAAACGGAAGTGAAGACCAAGCCTCTTCCCTGGCGCGTGCTCTCACGCAATGTTGCTCATACGTACCGATGCGCACTTTTACGTAGTGACGCGTATGCATACGGCTATAGAGCACCGGGGCCCAGAGTGGGCGGTTGGTGGTTTGTGGCTTAAGCAGGGCCGGCCTTTCAACAGACAGCGACCCGAGTGAAAATAAATTTGGGACCCTTAAGTTGCTAAGCTGAAGGTGATAGTCCGTGAGAGGGGTTGGGGTCAGAGGGCGATGGAAGGTAAAATGGAAAAGATTTAATTAGAGGGAGGCTAAGAAGAGGGAAGAAAAGAAAATTTCAAAGCCAGCCTGAATGTAATGAACCAATGAAAACAACATTTAGAGCAACTGGAAAGGTCAGCTGTGTGCGCCCCTCTAAATCTTGGCGCCCCGGGCCTGGGCCCAGTTCACCCATGCCAAAAGCTGGCCCTGGGCATAAGGGTACATTCAAGACTGTATATGACATGCTTCCAAAGCTCTATGCAATGCTGCTTCCCCTCTGCAGTACCCAACACTCCTGCCATGACACCGCTGCACAGATTCTGGTCTACAACATGGAGTGCAGGGGTTGGTGGATGAAGTCCCAAAGGATTTCAAATGGAAGCGAGGAGAGTGGCGCTTGAATGCTGCCAGGGTCTGTCACATTTTCCATTCTGGAAGAGGCGTCACCCTTGTGCAGATGTTTCCAGCTGTATCGATATGAACAGATGTGTTTTCTTTATTTAAAAAAAAAAAGAAAAACAGAACAAGATGTGCAGGTGCAGGTTTGTAGTGAGACCCTCTCATGACAATGATGCAAAGCTGCCTCTGAACTGACAGATCTGACATGATCCGTGTTAGTGGCAGATGCAAACCTATGTGGGCTGCTCATCATCCTGCCAGGTATGCCATGCGTGCCAGCGTGCGTGCGACTGAGGCACTCAGGTGTCAGTCAGAGGCCTCTGGTGATTGTGTGAACATCTGCTAATACGTGCAAGGCTTCTGCCACCTCCCAGCCAGTGTGTTAGTCCAACAAGAGCTTTTAATGACTTCTACTTCTGGTGCATTGCAACCCTGAGATACTCTTGGACCATACGCTATGTCAAGTCAACGAAGTCCTCAGGTACATATTCCATCATGTATGACGACTAAGAGTGACGAGGAGGGGAAGCAACATTGCTTCTCACAGTGGTAACACCTCACTTTGAGTACTGTAATGGCATCTACCTTGTTCTCCCCATGGAGACACAATTCAAATTCATAAAACACTTTAATAGGAGCCACACATTTGGGCATCACAGGAACTCAGTCATAGCGGGCATTGCAACTGCTTCCTCTCTCATCCCAGCTTAGCAACCTAGTTTCCACACGGTATTTAAGTTTTTGTGTCTTTCAAGTAATAATTTCACATGCACATTCATATTTATGCTGTACATATTAAATATATTTTGGTTATTCAATTCAACGTCTCTGATCTGGGCATGTGTCTCGTCATCCTCTCAAGAAATGTGGTTGATACCCTACTGTACGAGATGGAGTCTGGACAAGTTACAGGAACCACTCAGTAGCATCAGGTGTTAGGCTGCATGTGTTTGCTGCTGAAAAGGATGCTGGGTACACCAGCAGAACCCATAGAAGACAAGTAACAAAATAAAAGTAAGAATGCATCCTAGGTAACAGAGACAGAGCTGACCTATTCTAAGAACGGTAGGTGAAAAGAAGAAAATCAGGTCACAGATAAGAGGCAATACAGATCCCAAACAGGACTGATATCAAATATTAGAAAGTGTAGAGAACAGATTCCAGAAACAGAGGAAAGAAAAGACTCCAGAGAGAAGGAGAACCAGTTCCATAAAGGGAGTAGAACTGAGGGCCAGATGTACGACCTTTTGTTTTGCGACTCGCAATTTGCTATACGTTTGTGAATTACAAATTATGAGTCGCAAAACAAAATGTACAACAGTGCTAAACACACTTTGTGATTCTCAAATGGGTCGGAAGGGACCTGCCTCATGAATATTCATGAGGAAGGTCGCAATTTGCGACCCATTTGGGAGTGGCTGCACTCATAGGGATGGTGGCCAGCTGTGGTCAGCAGACCACCATGTCTCCGATTGCTTTTTCAATAAAGTTTTTTTTAAATGCATCCCATTTTCCATGGGACCATTGCGTGCCATGATTTTTTTTTATTGCTACCATTCACAAAGGGGAAGGGTCCAGTGGGAACCCTTTCCCGTCTGCGAATGGGTTAACACCAATTTGAAATTGGTGTTAACTGCTATTGTTTTGCAACCGCATTCATGGTTACAAAACAATCATACACACCCCTGCAAGTCGCAGTCACCCCTTCCTAATTGCAAGCTGCAGTCCCTATTTTGCAAGTCGGTAACTGGATACCCACTCGCAAAATAGGGATGGTACATTGTACGAGGCCATTTTACGGTCACAAATGGTGATATTCGCCTTTTGTAACTGCAAAATTGCATCGTACATCTGGCCCGGAGTCCATAACGGGAGCTGAAGATATCCCAGGAACAAGAACAGACTAAAGGGAAGAGGCAGAATGGATCCTAGAAGGGAAGGAGAATTTATTGCATACAGCATGAGAAAGCAGATCCCAGAGAGAGAAAAAAAGGAGATCCTTGAAAGAGAAGACAACAAGTTCCAGAGAGAGGAAAATAGATGCCAGAGAAGGAGAAAAACCTGGTCGAGCAAGAGAGCTGGAATCATTCCAGGGACAAAAACACAGATTCCAGAGAAAAGAGTAGAACACATTCCAGACACAGAGAAAAGTAACAAATGCCACTGAGAGCGGAACCCATTCCTTCCCGGAAGTGTTCTAGGTTTGACTCCCACGGATGCAAACACCAGGTTCCTGACTGGTGGCCTGATCGTCTTTATTCCCATAGAGGGGAATGGGGTGGCAGACAAGACCGTCACACTTGGTGGAACAGAACTGGGTGGCTTCCATGATTCCCAAGATGAGTGTCGGTTTGGCCATGGGAAGGAGCAGGTGGGATTCCCGTGGGAGCAAACTTAAGGTTAAACCGTGCTCACATGGGGACAAGTGAAGAGAACAGGACGCAAAGGTTGATGAATGAACATGTTAGTAGGGCCAGAGGAAAAAAGAGCACTTCTATTCTTACCACTATTATAATTAGTAATTGTAGCGGGGAAATATTTATGGGCACATTACAGAGATTTTCGATTTTCTCTTAGCAGTGCTTCAGAGTGGAATTGATTGCAGTTTTTATTGTTTTCTTGCAAAGTCATTTCACTTTTAAATTGGGTTTAAACGTAGGGCAACCTGATTTGGTTGGCAAGAGCTTTGCTGTCAGATTTTACAGCTCCTGCAGCTTTGAATTAGTGGATGGTGCTTCCAGGGGTCACTTTGGAATTCTCACTCCTTCACTCACTTTTCCAGCATTATGGGAGCAGACTGGAACTCCCATCACTAGCAGGAAATGTAGAGCACTGCCGGGACTGCCTAATAAATACTTAACCAGCTTCCAGAATGCACCGAGCAACACCATCTTTGGAAGAGTGAAATCAAAAGACCGGTGCTTTCAGTTTGAAAATTATCGCACGTCAGAGCTCTGAGATTGCATCAAACCATCCCAGGTGAACCTCTATGAAGTATAAAGGAAAAACAGAATCCATTCTAAAGACCTTTCGCTATGAAATCAAGCCCATCATTGTTTCAGTGTAAGGTCACCGCCAGAGCATTTAGAATAAAATGTTAGTGTCTCTTTAATTTTGGTTAGCGCCCCCTAAAGACCAACAAAAACCCTTTCCTTTCGCTAGGAATTCAAACCCATAATTGCTTCAGGTTAAGATCACCCTCAGAGCATTTAAAATAAAGTGCTGTCTCTTTAAGTTTGGTGAACACCCCCGCAAAAACCACCAGAAGACCTTGGTTCTTAGCAATTTGTGGTCGCAAAAAGTCAACCTTGGAGTTACCTGGTAGTGCACATGGGGGACTAGGGGTGCATAATTGGCAGATCTGGTATTCAGTTTAGACCATGGTCAAGGGAGCAGGTTTTCCAGATCTCACGTAAACTTGTGGAACTCTGTCTCACGCTTAATGTGTGATGGCATTTTATTTCAGTAGTTTTGTCCCTGAAGGCGTGGGGACCTGCCTGCCATTTGTTTGTACCTAGTCATGTTGAAAGCAATCAGTAGTGGAGGCCATCCTTAGGCGTTTTGTTGGATAGTACATTTTCATGACATGGAAAATTATCCCAGTGCAATATTTTGATTGTATCTCTTTTTAACCTCACCAGTAAACAATGCATGGCCTGTAAAGCTGGCCATGAGGTCGTCCATTTGATACACACTTAAGATGCAGCAGACTACATACATGGCTTTATTCCCTTTAGAATCTGAATTGTTGCTCCATCAGGAGACCCAGCTAGATGTCAGTGCAATACTCCAGGTGACTTGTTGGTACCGTGAGAAGCAATGTGGCTTTATGAGTTGAAGAAGGCATAGGATCTCCTCTTTGTCAAGTGCAGTCATCATACGTGTTTGCATGAGTATCTGATGACTGTGTTGGCTTGACAAAGGTGTCACAGTATCCCAAGTTTGCACTGCTTCCCTACTGGTGAGTGGTGAGTTCCTGTAAGTGGTGGCAGTTCCACAGGAACTACCACCACTTCCGGGAACTCACCAGTAGAGAAGCGTGACCTTGGCCTATAATCCACTGAGGAAGAACCAGTTTGGTATAGCCATGGTCATGTATTTCATCACTGATTTGCGTTCTGGGGATCCATATTGCAGACTCCCAAGGATGGACCTACATGTCATCACATACATGTATCAACCCATATTGTGGGTAGCGAGGAGCTAGGCCACTGAGGTTATGTATGTAATGGAAGGAGTCAGAACGATGCACATTACTCCATATGTGATTATGGTCAATTTGAAAAGGAAGGATGCCCATTTGATTCGATAAAGAGGGGCAGCTCAATAGCACTATGTAAATACCCATCCCTCAGACTCCAGCAATGCCATCCATGTGGTTTAGTAGCGCTTAGTGCCAGTAGTTGAACCAGTTTCATTCACCATTGCACTTATTGGACCTCAGTGCTTAATTTGCAAAATAAATACTAAGCACAGGGCCTCAAAGTTTTTCTTAGATGCTCACAGCCAGCATGGATGAAAGCCGGTGCGAATGCTAATACTGCCTAGCCTTGATTCCACCTCATGCCTCTTTGAACCGTCACAATACACTTCCTATCTGTTTATTTCACTCTTGCATGTTCTTTTCAATCCCCGTTTCTCCCTTTGTCACTTGTTTCTATCTTGTTTCACCTTGTTTCTCCTTTTTTTTAATCCCTTTCACAATCTGTTGGGCTTGGTCACAGTTTGATGAGGATTAAAACGAGTGCCAGGGCCAACCGTCAGCAAGCACCAGCACAAATTAAACACTTGTTGGTCTCCTTTCTGTTGCTGTAATTAAATGTGTGTGCATTGAAGGAGTACGCTTGCAGCACACTTATGCTTAGGCCCTAACTCCAAGAGGTTTCCTGATGGATGGAAGGTTGGTAGATGGATTACAATAATTATGGAGAAAACTAAACGAAATGAGCCAGATCTGTTCAAATCGAGTAATCCTTAGACAGAATGTTGGGTTGGATGGATATTTATGTTTTCTGTATGGCACTGAATCAAATTCTGCTGAGGATGTCTCAGTACATGAGACTCATGCTCAGAGACCACAAGTAAAGAGGCATTAAGGCAGGAGTAAGTGGCTTCGGCACTGCCCGCACCCCTCCACTCGCACAATATATGATTTCAGGTAAATAGCTTTCTCCTGCAGTACTCATCACCACTAAGCTGACGAAAGGACCCGGGAGCACGGCTTCAGTCTGAGCCCATTACTGCTGAATTGAAAAAAACTACCTCAGTCGCGCAGGAACGCGGAGAAGCCAATATCTGCAGTGCCTGCTGACCCCTGACGTCCTTCCCACCCAGGGAGACCTGCTCGTGAATGGGAAGATTCATTTGCCCAACTCCTTCTTGGGAACCGGAGCGCGCCCACCCTCAGGGACGCGCATCGCACACATGGCAGTGAAGACTCCGAGCCAGGTGCTCGCCTCACCCCTCCGAGTCATGTTGACCGCGCTCCCTTTCCTTTTATTAAGCACATATATTACCTCTGCCGGCTTCTCCAGGGTGCTTGATGGCAATGAGGACCACATAGCAACACCACAATTAGGTATTTAGAGTCTATTGTCTGTTTCTACACCTGAGCCTGCAGAGGCGCCCAGCATGCAAGAGGCCTCCTTCCCCTAAGCGCAGATGAAGGTCAGTGGTGATTTAGAGCTCATGCACTCATTTAAGGAAGTGTTTTACTCTCTGCTTTTAGTGCTAAGGCGATGAACAGCAATTTGAAGATGCAGCACACTCACACAATGTGGGAAGGACAGAATGAAGCTTCATGCAAAAGAAAAAAAGAGCCATCTGTGGCAGGCACTGTATTGGTGACTCGCCTGCGATGTAAGTGAAGAAGTAAGGGTTGGTCAATGAATGAGGAGAGATGGAAGCAACAGAGGAGAGATAACGGTGGTGGAGCGATGGTGGAGGACAAGTGGCAGTGTCGGACGAAGGGAACAATGGGTGAGGGCAACAGTAAGGAAGTAACAATACAAAGAGCAACACAGTAGAGCAACAGTGCAGCGAGCAACACTGAGTAAAGCAACACCAGTTTGAGGGGAAGCGATGGAGGAGGGGAAGGTTGAGAAAAGACTAATGAAAAGTAGGAAAGAAGGGTTGAATCAATGATGAGGGTTCAACAGCAGAGGGAAGTAGGATAATGGAAACGACAACTGTAAAGGAGAGCAGGTGAGGTGAGAAAACAGAGTGGAAAATAGAGATTAAGACAAAGGGGAACAACAATTGAAAACTAAAGTCTGGAGGATAGGAACAACTAAGGAGATAATGGATGGATGAGACAAGATGAAGGGAACATTTTATAAAAGGAATATAGAAGGATTATGTACACCTAGCGCCGATTTTAAAGATGTAGGACATGCTATGAGTGCGCATTTGCATTAGTATGTGCCTTAATCACAGCCTGCTCCATCTTGGAAAGCATACACCATCCAACTGAAATGCAGGGGCTTGGTATGTTGAAGAGTGTTCAGGTCAGAAATCCTAGGCTATTTAAGGGAAACAGTTACCTTCCAATGAAAGATCTGGGATGTTACTGCTTTCTCTGTAGTGGGAAAGTACTGGTGTACCTCACCTTAAGTCTTCTGCAACTAGGATTATTTGTTATAGATTAAGTAAGGACGAGTGCAGGAGCATAAGTACTACCTGTCAAAGATAAATTCATTACCAGATTTTCACCTCAACACCAGCCACTTCCCGAAGACACCCACCTAAATTAGAGGTGATTAATAAAGCAGGCAATCTATGAAGTCCACTGGAAGGTTTTATTTGTGATTCTGAGCCTAATTTTATATCATAAATAGATTGGCAAGAGTGAATGAGTTGTCATATGTGACTCCAAAAGAACAGTCAACATAGTTGGTGGTGAAAGTTGGCTTAGACGTGCATATATGCTCAACAGCTTCGGCACAAACAAAAGCTAAAATAGCTGCCACAGTGGGTTGACTTATGAACTCATATGCGTCACCACTCAAAAAAAATCCAGAAAAATGCTTGAAACCGCACTATAAAGAAAGGAGCAGTCTGTGTGCTAATTGCACCTGCGAGGTTTGCTGACGAAATTAAAAAAAAAAGGTAAATAACAGGATTGGGAGGAACGGGGGAGTGACACAGAAGCCTGTTGTGGGAGGTGGGATTAGGGATTTATGGTGACCAGATTTTGAGGAGCAAAAACCAGGACAAGTCAGACATAAAAGAAGGGCTAAATACTTTACTCTCACTTTTATATCTGGCCTGTCCCGTTTTTTGTGTAGCTCGGTAAATGTGTGTGCCTATACATGTGTGATTTTTTTTTTTATATATAAAGATATATATATATATATATATATATATATATATATACACACACACAAACACATAGACACACATATATACACACACACATTTACAAGACTACATATAAAATTAGTTATGGCTTGAACTCCCACCCTGCACCCCCAAAACACCTCTGTCTGCTCCCCAGTCCCTCTCTCTGCTGGGAGCAGACAGGGGACTGTGTTGCCTGACAGTAACAGATAAATGACTTTAATGATTTCATACTTTGTGGGCGTCTTTAACTTGTGCTTCCCTAGATGATCTAACCTTTGTCCAAAAAACCGGGACATTTATTTAATGTTCTGACCTTTGTCCCAAAACCCGGGACATTTATTTAAAATTAAAAGAAGCGTTGGGACACCAGGTCAGTCCTCTAAAAACCTGGACCCTCCGGGGAAATCCGGGACGTCTGGTCACCGTAGGTGGGATGGGAATGTGTGTGAGCAAAATAATGTCGCTATCTTGCAATTGTTGCAAATGGATATTTAAACGTCAGTCATGTGGAACCACATCAACCCAGCAGGAGCACAGCATCCCAGATGAATATAGCTACTCATCTGCTTCAAAGTTTGGGAGGTAGGGGGCTCCCAAGCCCAGTTGCTGGATGTCTGAAGATTCCCTTGACAGATTCAGGTTAAGGATCATGGGTGATCATCACTGATACAGAAAACTCTCTGTGGTTCTCAAGCTGCCTTTCCATAGATCCAGCTTCTTCTTCTTGTTCAAGTTTGAATTTTGCCAAAAAAGGAGAAGTGTCTAGTTTCGATCCTTCATATCGCCCTCTACGTCACCACTGTTGTGAATGTACCAAGCATTACTAACGTATGACCATTGTGAAACCACAATGCATACTATCAATCCCCAGCATGAAGATGGTTTCAGTGATTAAAGGGCCACCTGACAGCCAGAATTTTCACCTCACTGGCTCTTTCACCCTAAAAACAAACACGCCAAAGAAGGCCAGCAGCAGGGATATGCAAGGATCGGTGTTATATCTCAATATATCTGCAAAATTGTCGACCACTATATAAATTCATTATGGTTTGTTCTTTCTTTGAACAAGCATAAAACAGTATTCTTCATCACCCTTTAAGCTATGATGGACTTCCAGACTCTGATCCACCTACTTGTGTATGTCTGTCCTGTAGCAGGATGCTCTGCGCCCAAACTGTCACAGGATCAAAGGACATTTCATGCAGTATCTTGTGTTAATTATGTATATAATGTAAATGTTTATTGTAGGAAGTCCTGATGAAGTCAAGGGGTATTCCCCAGACGAAACACGTGTTGACGGATGGAATTTGAGCAGTTATTTATGGTTGGAGTTTTGAACAAGTATTGGAAACTATTTTTTCAAAAGGAATAAAATAAGATTGATTCAAGTTATGAAGTTATTCGGAGGAAGACTGTCCTTAAATATTGGCAAGGATATGAACTATTGAAAATATTGTAGCGTGTGCCATTGCAGTATGATTGTTGAGTGACAAATTTATATTGTCATATGGGACCTTTTGGGGTGAGGTCCTAGCTATTGGCACTGCCAGAACATTGTGATAAGAAAATATTGGGGTTGAGCGCCGGATACTCACACATTCACCCTTAGGAAGTTGGTATACATTTCATAGCTCCCCCTGAAGCTTAAAGATTCAATACAATCCTCCTTAAACACACCCATAGACACCTGCCATCTAAAAGTTACTCGATGACGTAAATCTCTGGCACGTAATGTAGCCTGTTCATGAGAGGCTGGTCAACATCAGATTCACATTGCTTTGTTCTGTGCCTCTGGGCTTTGACGACTTGCAAGTCATTGACCCTTTGTCCATAGCATCCAATTACCTGAGTGCTTAAAGGTGAAACCTTATGCCCCCAACATGCATTGTTTACTAATCTGAGTTTGGATCAAACTTATTAAAGGGTTTAATAAACTTGACTTGACTAGCACTGAGTAAATTAATGTGATTCGTGGCTTAAAATGAAGGGTCCATCTAGGATGTATCTTGTGCTTAAGTATTTATGCAGCCCTTCCCGCCAGTACTCAATGTAATAGGGAAGTAGGTGATCATGATGGAAATTCTAGATTTTGCAAGTTCAATTACATATTTTGTCTCTTGGGTGTGACCTACGTCAGTTAGCAGGCCGCAGATCTGAGAGAAACAGACCAAGAAATCAGCATAAGCAACGCAACGTTAATGAAAGAAGAAGCTGCACCACCAAACTCTGCACAAAGCATGGTCTCACTGGCTTCTGAGATTCAAGTTTTACTTTATTATACACATTTCTTTATGGCAAGGATCACATTCCAAGTGAGAAATGGATCGCTATCAATACTCAGACCCACCTACAAACTAAACAATGTTTTGCTTGGTTATCACCTAATTCATTTCTAAATGTTTGAATTCCATTTTTATTAGGAAATACCAGATTTAAGCTATTCTGCCATTTCCCGAGAGATGCAGTATGCACATAACAAAACATGGAGATTTGAGAATAAGTGTAGGAAGGTGGCTTTCTTCTAGTATGGTTACCCCCATTTTTGGCCTGTTTGTCAGTGTGTTTTGCTGTTTTTGTCAGTATGCTTGACTGTGTCACTGGAGTTCTGCTAACCAGAACTCCAGTGCTTATGCTCTCTCTGTTGTTAAATTTGCCACTACAGGGAGTGCAGAATTATTAGGCAAGTTGTATTTTTGAGGATTAATTTTATTATTGAACAACAACCATGTTCTCAATGAACCCAAAAAACTCATTAATATCAAAACTGAATATTTTTGGAAGTAGTTTTTAGTTTGTTTTTAGTTTTAGCTATGTTAGGGGGATATCTGTGTGTGCAGGTGACTATCACTGTGCATAATTATTAGGCAACTTAACAAAAAAAAATATATACCCATTTCAATTATTTTTCATTACCAGTGAAACCAATATAACATCTCAACATTCACAAATATACATTTCTGACATTCAAAAACAAAACAAAAACAAATCAGTGACCAATATAGCCACCTTTCTTTGCAAGGACACTCAAAAGCCTGCCATCCATGGATTCTGTCAGTGTTTTGATATGTTCACCATCAACATTGCGTGCAGCAGCAACCACAGCCTCCCAGACACTGTTCAGAGAGGTGTACTGTTTTCCCTCCTTGTAAATCTCACATTTGATGATGGACCACAGGTTCTCAATGGGGTTCAGATCAGGTGAACAAGGAGGCCATGTCATTAGATTTCCTTCTTTTATACCCTTTCTTGCCAACCACGCTGTGGAGTACTTGGACGCGTGTGATGGAGCATTGTCCTGCATGAAAATCATGTTTTTCTTGAAGGATGCAGACTTCTTCCTGTACCACTGCTTGAAGAAGGTGTCTTCCAGGAACTGGCAGTAGGACTGGGAGTTGAGCTTGACTCCATCCTCAACCCGAAAAGGCCCCACAAGCTCATCTTTGATGATACCAGCCCAAACCAGTACTCCACCTCCACCTTGCTGGCGTCTGAGTCGGACTGGAGCTCTCTGCCCTTTACCAATCCAGCCACGGGCCCATCCATCTGGCCCATCAAGACTCACTCTCATTTCATCAGTCCATAAAACCTTAGAAAAATCAGTCTTGAGATATTTCTTGGCCCAGTCTTGACGTTTCAGCTTGTGTGTCTTGTTCAGTGGTGGTCGTCTTTCAGCCTTTCTTACCTTGGCCATGTCTCTGAGTATTGCACACCTTGTGCTTTTGGGCACTCCAGTGATGTTGCAGCTCTGAAATATGGCCAAACTGGTGGCAAGTGGCATCGTGGCAGCTGCACGCTTGACTTTTCTCAGTTCATGGGCAGTTATTTTGCGCCTTGGTTTTTCCACACGCTTCTTGCGACCCTGTTGACTATTTTGAATGAAACGCTTGATTGTTCGATGATCACGCTTCAGAAGCTTTGCAATTTTAAGAGTGCTGCATCCCTCTGCAAGATATCTCACTATTTTTGACTTTTCTGAGCCTGTCAAGTCCTTCTTTTGACCCATTTTGCCAAAGGAAAGGAAGTTGCCTAATAATTATGCACACCTGATATAGGGTGTTGATGTCATTAGACCACACCCCTTCTCATTACAGAGATGCACATCACCTAATATGCTTAATTGGTAGTAGGCTTTCGAGCCTATACAGCTTGGAGTAAGACAACATGCATAAAGAGGATGATGTGGTCAAAATACTCATTTGCCTAATAATTCTGCACTCCCTGTATAGTCTAGTGACTACATATTCCACTCCAGATTGGCATACTGGACACCCCTTATAAGTCCCTAGTATATGGTACCCAGGTAACCATGGCACTGGGGTTCCAGGAGATCCTTATGGGCTGCAGAATTTCTTTTGCCACCCATAAGGAGCTCAGACAAACACTCCTTCAGGACTGCCACTGCAGCCTGAGTGAAGTAGTGTAAGCATTATTTCACAGCCAGTTTCACTGCACCAGGTAACTTATAAGTCACCTATATGTCTAACCTTCAGTTCCTGAAGGCTAGGTGCAAAGTTACTGTGTGTGAGGGCACCCCACTAGCAGAGGTGCCCCCACGTTGTCCAGGACCAATTTCCTGGACTTTGTGAGTGCGGGGACACCATTATAAGCGTGCACCACATATAGGTCAATACATATGTGTAGCTTCACAATGGTAACCCCGAATATGGCCATGTGAGGTGTCTAAGATTGTGAAATTGTACCCAATCCAATTATGGTATTGGGGGGGAGCAATTTCATGCACACTGGGGGCTCCACCATGGACCCTCAGTACTGCCAAACCAGCTCTCTGAGGTTTCCACTGCAGCCCCAGCTGCTGCCACCTCACAGACAATTTCTGCCCTCCTGGGGATTGAGCAGCTCAATCCCAGCAAGGCAGAACAATGGATTTCCTTTAGGAGAGGGGTGTTACACCCTCTCCCATTGGAAATAGGTGTTACAGGCATGTGAGGGGTATCCTCCAGGAGCCTCAGGAAATGCTTTGAAAGGTATAAACGGTGCCCTCCTTGCATAATCCAGTCTACACCAGTTCAGAGACCCCCAGTCCCTGCTCTGGCACGAAACTGGACAAAGGAAAGGGGAGTGACTACTCCCCTGTCCATCACCACCCCAGGGGTTGGACCCAGAGCTCCTCCAGAGTGTTCCTGGCGTTAGCCATCTTGGATTCCAAGGTGTGATGACCCTCTGGGAGCATCTGAGTGGCCAGTGCCAGCAGGTGATGTCAGAGACCCCACCTGATTGGTCCATACCTGGTTAGGTAGCTAATCCCCCTTTCAGGGCTATTCAGGTTCTCTCCTCTGGGTGTTTCCACAGATTCGGTTTGCAAGACTCCACCAGGACTCCTCTGCATCCACTGCTTCAGCTTCTGACTGCCGGATCAACTGCAGACTGCTCCAGGAACACTGTAACTGCAACAAAAGTATCCATGAAGGCTACTGCAACTCTTTAACTTCAGTTCCTGCCAGCAACTGCAACAGTTTCCAGGTTGTGCACGCTCTGAGGACTGCCTGTCTTCATTCTGCACCAGAAGGACCGAAGAAATCTCCAGTGGAGTGACAGAGTCACTTCCCTGCTTCAGCAGGCACCCTTCTGCAGCGGCGACCGGTACTCTGGGTCTCCTCTCATCTCAACGAGTGTGATCCCTGGACACAGGTTGTGGACCGAAGTGACCCTGACTGTCCAAAGGTCCAGCTGTCCAAATTTGGTGGAGGTAGGAGCTTGCCTCGCTGTGCCAGAGAGTACCCCTGTGCAACGCGTGTTCTGCAGCTCCTTGTGCTTCTATGCACTTCTTCCAAGAATCCTTTGTGCACAGCTCAGCCCAGATCCCCAGCACTCTATCCTGCGATGCTCAACTCCCTGAGTTGTTCTCTGGCGGCGTGGGATACCTTTGTGTAGTGTTGTGACGACTGCCATTTGCAACGCCTTTGTCCCTGTGTTCTGGGACTCCTGTGGGTGCTCCCTGGTCTTCTGAGGGCTCTCTGAAGTGCTGAGAGCCCCATCTGTCTCCTCAGTCCAAGTTGAGACACCCAGGTCCCTCCTGGCCCCAGGTAGCACTTTTTCCCACCAACCGCAACATTTGTGTTAGCCAAGGATTGTTGGCAGAATCCAACGACCAAAACCAGCCTGTATTCTTCTACTCGACGTGGGGCATCTCCTACACCAACCAGGAACCCGCAGCTGTCTCCTTTTGTAAATTTCTGACTTTTTTCTTCCAACCAGAGAATCCACTTTTGCACCTTCGTCATGCTTAGCAGGGGCTCTTGTTCTTCCTGGACTCTTCATCAACTTCTCGACTTGGTCTCCTCTCTCCACATGTCTTCAGGTCCAGGAATCCATTGTTGGTGTCTTGCAGTCTTGCTTGGGTTTTGCATAAGCCTTTACCACGACTTCTAGTGTGTTCTGAGGAAACTTGCTGTACTTTACTCCTGGTATCCTGGGCTCTGGGGTGGGGTATTTTACTTACTTTTGATGTTTTCTTACACTCCCAGCACCCTTCTACACACTACACTTGCCTAGGGGGGGGCCCCCGACATTCGCATTCCACTATTTTAGTATATGGTTTGTGTTGCCCCAAGGCCCATTGCAATCTATTGTGTTTTTCACGGTTTGCACTATTTTATGACTGTTTACTTATCTGATTTTGGTTACTAGTGTTTATATTGAGTATAATACTTACCTCCAAAGGGAGTATAACCTCTAAGATATTGTTGGCCTTGTGTCACTAAAATAAAGTACCTTTATTTTTGGTAACACTGAGTATTGTCTTTCTTGTGTATACGTACAGTGTTACTATAGTGGTATTGCAAGAGCTTTGCATGTCTCCTGGTTCAGCCTTGACTGCTCTGCTACAGCTACCTCTAGACAGCCTAAGCTGCTAGATACTGCCTACATTTCACTAAGGTGGATCACTGCACCTGGAATAAGGTGTAAGTACCTCTGGTACCCACTACAAACCAGGCCAGCTTATCACAATAAGTGATTTAATAAATTACTAGGAACCTATGGTCAGCTGGTGCACACCTAATTCACCAACAAATCTGTAAGCAGCTTAAACATTAAAGCAGATCCTTGGGAGTCCACAATCCTAGTTTGCAGTATATCTGAACTCAAACATGAAAGCCAAAGCAAAATACACGTGGTTCACAAAGTACGCATAAATGTCAAACTCGATAAGAATTAGAATCCGACAGAAGGATACTGTTGAAGGATCCCATGTCACCTGATTAGACTTCACCTCTCCAATCGCTGATTAAAGACATTATTTGCCGACCTTCTAGTGCTCTAAGTAACAAAAAATTGAAACGCAACACTTTAAAACCTCCAAAATAAATGTATATATACTGTTGGTCACACTTTGTGCAAGAAATTGGTGCTGCTGGAGGTCCAAATGCCAGTTTCAGAATTATTCCTACTGACAAAATTGATTGATGTGTTAAAAACTACTTACCACTTCTGGCCCTCAGAGAGGGATCGGTTGTTTTTTTATTAAACATTCCCCTATTCACGATGTGCTAAAGATGGCTGAACTTCAAGGGGAAATACCTTTTGAAGGATCTAGGAAAGTTTTGGAATCACCCTTGGGGGTGACTATAACCTCCCAACTAGCCCAATCCTGTACATATGTTGTATGGTAAGGTTTAGGTTCTTGGTATTGTTCATAGTATGCTAAAACCTCTACCTTCATTTAGCTATACAACTCGTGTAGTGTTGCTTTTCTATTCAAAACACAGCAGTGTTGCTCCTGCTTACCGTACCCAGAATCAATCAATTTCCCACTGTCATTTCTTCCCATCCGTTCATTGATGATTCATCATCATTCGAGTCCCTCATCTCCTAGTCACGGCTCAGCACTTAACTCTTTTTCTGATCTAGGATGTGTTTCACAAACACTAGTTTTCATCATCCACATCCTGCTGCTTGACTTCTATGAAAACATTTCTGGGAAAATATTATCATGGCGCTCAACCAAATTTCCGAGGAGGTAAAATCGTCGCCATGATCACAGTTATAAAACAAAATACTTACTTAACCAATCCAACTCCAAATGAGTAATTTAGATGAAACAGTTGTAAGTCTAGAAAGAAATCTAGAAAATTGTTAAACTTGCATGCAACAACTTACTATGCGATAACATAGGGCTTATGTATATAAAAACATAGGCTGTTAACTCTTGAGGAGCGGCAGAGCAATTACCATCAAACCAGGCGAATTAGCAGTTCATTGAATTCTCTATTCAATACCAACTTTGAAATTGCTGTTCACTAGCCTGGATCTTCTTTAGAGGCAAATCTTTGTAAAGGATTGGAAAGTATGGTTCACCAGACATGCAACTGACTGTGTCCCAACTTCAAGGGCCTCTTAGAAGCGCTACCACAAGCCTCGCTCACAATATTTGAAGCTTGTTCACATTATTGGCTTGGTTGCGCTACTATATTTCAGGCTCCCACATATGCTTAGAGCCGTTTGTTCTCATTTCCTATCGCCTTTGCAGTTCAATCTCTTGAGCTCAGGAGAGGAAGCAATCCCGCATAACTCCCCTACTCCTTCCGGCTGAGCTCTTTTTCCAACAAAGAGAAGAGCATCACTCAGAACACAGGACCGGCCCTGGGTCTGCTCTGAGCCAGCATCTCCAGACTCAAGCACAGCAACAGCAACTGATGCCTGAATGCACTATCTATCAGCAACTGATGCCTGCATGCACTATCTATCAGCAACTGATGCCTGCATGCACTATCTATGGAGTGAAGGTTAACCAGAGGTCGGCCGAGAGAAAGACACTGTAGACTTACAATGTTAATTTATTCAACTGGAGAAAAAAAGGAATCGGTTACTACCACTTCCTGATCTCTTGTTCCTAACACAAAGTGTATTAAAAGGCTGCATTTGGTCCACAAAACTTTTTCATCAGACGTCTCTGGATAGATCAGTGGGACATCACAGGATAGATCAGTGGGGCGTTACAAATGTCGAAATCGTGTGTGCCTTACAGGAGAGTTGAAACTCTATTAATTGTATTACCGTCACTATTCTGCCTTTTATATTTAGAGTTTTGTAGAGTACATTGTGCCTCTTTTGGTTACTAGAGTGTGAGTTGGGCAAACCTAATGCCACCAGTCAGTGCCCAGAGTGTGTGCCATACCAATATTCACCATGATTTGTTCCAAGTCATGACTGGGCCATTGCTGGAAGAAGAGAATACTGCTACATCCACCGGCCTGCTATTATTATGTCTGACTTCCTGGTGGTTATTTCAGTGCACTCGCAGTCTTAGTTACAAATACGGATCTCTAATGTGAAGTGACATTAGAGTGTGATTGGAAGGTGGAGCCTTGCCTGAAGTCTTCATCTCAGCCACTTTCGTGGCTCAGTTGTAAGCACGTTCGGAGAACTCGGGTTTAAATAGTTTCCATCGATGTAAGTAGTTCAGTTGGGCTCCAAGGAAGTGTTTCCTGCACCCCCAAAAGGTTCCCCTCCATGCTTTAGCCACTGGAGCGTGCATTGGTTTTGAGATTTGCGTTTGTGGAGCAGAGGTCTGTGGTTGGTAGGTTGAGTGGTACAGTTGTAATTTGGCCCTGTCCCCTTGCACTCTTTATTGACCATGCGCATGACCTTGACCCCTACTTGCACTGAGAGCTAAAACCGTTCTTTGCCTTGTTTGGGAGGATTGTATTTACGAAGGCTGAGAGCTGAAGGCCACTACCAAGGCTTCCTTTTGCAGTTTTTGAAGCCTGCCCATGAGGCGGTTGTTTCCGGTGCGCGGCAGCAGCACTTATTTTTGAGGGCCGGCACTTGTACTTCTGCCTCAAGCATTTCCTGCGAGTAAAAGACACATGTATGGGAAAGACGAGGAAGAGAAATACGAAAAAGCTTCACAAAGGAGAAAGCTGTAAGAGTGAGCTGAAGGGGCAGGGAGAGCTGTAAATGGATCAAAGAGGCCCAAAACTTCAGAATTACACTGCTTCAGTATTCAGTGCTCACACATTTTATTGCGGCAGCCGCGTGTTTCAGAGGAAAGCTTTGGGCACCAGCACGTTTTTATTTACAAATTTAGCACTGCATGAGGCACCTTCGTGGCACAGGGTGCAACATATTGCAGTAGTCAAGGCCTGATAAGATCAGATCTATGGTTTTTTTGTTTTAAGAATGGGGAGATTTACAAGTCCTCATCCTCTAAACCAGCCACTTCTTAACTAAACAGGAGTCTGCAACCACCAACCAGATGCTACCCCTCTGATTGCCGACCAGGCCAGACATCACAAACGTAAACTTCACACTTTAGGAGGGGTAGTGCCTAAGAACGCCAATCTTTTGCTATGAATTACTCCCTGTCACGTGGGTGGAGGTTACTTTAAGCACATATTCTTTTACAATTAAAGCCAGACATGGTGTTGTGTGGTTTCAGCCTGCTGCCTGCAGCGGCTGGTCCAGTGGCATCACCTGTTCAGAAGCCAAAGGCTTGGAGTACCCTAGGGCATCGTTTACACTTGTGCACCTCAGCTCCTAGTTCAGTCGCAGCTAACCACCGGGGTGCAAAAACCAGGCTCAGCCCTCAATAGCTGAACCCAATGGTCCTGATTGCCTGTTACTTACCACTCCGATAGGTACCGCTGCCGTGACACGGAACCTCAAGCACTTCTCACAGGCAAGACCCTTGCATTACCCTTCCATTAGTTTAGCTCACCCGGGCCCATCTCTGTGTTCCCTGCGCCCCCACTTACTATCTTGTGTGTTCCTCCATCCTCAGCATTCTGCTTCCTTGGCAGTCTTCTTTTCACTTTACCGCAGACCACCCCGCTTAGTTTCCCGACCCACCCTTCTCCCCAGCCTGGGTTTCCTTCTCATCACACTAGGGCATTGTGCCCGCACTCCTCGGTTGCCCCCGTTCTGTTGCCCCAGTTGCTCCATTCTGGTCCTTCCCACCTCCCAGTTCTACAGGGGAAGAGATTCACGTTTCATTGGGCGCGCTGTGTAAGTCTGAGGGCATCACACTGCTGTGAATGTGTGGGCACTGTGTGTGGGGTTAGTGTGTGGCGCCGGTGAGGGCTGGGTGGGTGTTTGGAATTGAACTGAGATCAGCATCTGCTTGTTTCACAGGTGTCAGCTGGATCAAACATGCACAACAGTCGCAGGAGCAGAGATGTTCCCATTAGAAGTAAGAAGCACGGTTACATGATGCTCTCTCTGGGACCGGCTGCCTTCGTGTCATCCTACAAAGGTACAAATAAAGGATCTTTCTTCCAGGTTATCTTTCTTACAAGATAGTTTCTCGCTCAGCAATACTTTGCAAGTGTTTTCTGCAGGAGAAGCCACCACGCATCACTGGGAAATGTGCACTTGTCACACTTCGCAGGCATCTGATGTACAAATGTTACGGTGTGCATGTCGCGCCACACACAATGGTGATTTCCATTACTACTCCGTGTAGGGAACAGCCGGTCCCTTCGGTCATGCTAAACCTCCAGCTCAGCTCCAAACCCACGCCAGACAATCGATTGGACACAGCACACATGAAAGATAAAATGAGATGGAACGTACAACTCACGGGGCGGGATTAGGGGTGGTCAATGTGAGGCTGATACCGCATGGGACATAAACAGCCATGTGCATACAGTGGAGATCATGGGTTTGCAACTCGTGCAAGCACCTGTTCATGCTAAAATGGCATAGCTTGTAACAGATGGGGAACATTTGATGAGCTGAAGTCTTTGGAACTGCAGGGCTGCCCTAGACGCCATCACATGAGATGAACCCAGTGGAGTTGTAAGGGCTCTACCTGGTGTCAGTACAATGGGCTGCACCTACTGACACAGCTGCAGTTGTACTGAAAAGATTGCATAGGCTTTACTCAGTGGGGCAGTAATATATCTACCCCACGAGTAACTGGAATGGCTGTAATCGATGGCATTGCAAGATTTGCTCTTGAATGTAGTAGGTCAAAAATTAATGTACGTGGATTCACAGTGCTCCAGCACATCAAAGGGACTGCACCTAATCAAATCACTTGCATCTCAGGGGCTGTACATAGGGGCCGCACTCGGGGAATAGGGTCTCTTCGAAGGCAGGGCAGAAGATGTATTCAACCACATCATACTAACTGTACTCAAGGTCACCTTATTCACACGTGTATATTGCTAACCATCGTTGCTATGGCAATGTAGAGCATTCTGGACCTGGCACCCTTTCCTGTGGTTCTGGGAAGGCCATCAATCGAACCGGAGAAGCCGCTGTTTGACAATGGTTTGTGTTTAGTTGTTGTCCGGTGCCCTACTTGTCACATCGTTGTGTCTGTACCCAATGACAGACAGTGGAGGTGCTTGATGGAACTGCAGGGGCTGCATTCTGCATTGCAGACATAGATCTGCCATGTTTTAATGCTGTAGCAGAGTCTCTATGCTTGTATTTCTGTCTGGGTAGATTTGCCTCCAGTACGCCTTGAGAAAGCATGGGTGCTAACCAGGACTGTATAGGAGGGCCTAGTCTTTTACCCCATGTACATGGCACTTGAGCTACAGGGGATCTTTTGCATGCTGAAGCTGCATCACCTCTCTTCCTCTTGAACTGCATTTGAGTGACCTTCACACCAGCTATTGTATAGTTGGCATCAAAGTACTTTCTGGGGGCTTGTACAATTGTTCTTTGCATTTCTTTAAACCTGTAAGGAGTGTCATTAGCCCCCTGCCTGACCCAGATATGGCGAGCATGGTCTGTCCCCCTTTGCTAGGACCAGAGTCTCTCACTTTTGGGTGCTTCCAAGCTCTCTGAGTAGCACTCGGCATGAGATTTAGAGGTTCACCGAAAGAGCCCAAGGCCAGGGAAGTCTCCACGCAGAGCCACCTCAAACAATATATTTTTTGCTTCAGGCATAAGCCCTGCAATGAAAAATGTTATTCCAGAGAATGGAATGCAAATGAGGGCCATGCAGCCGCATGTGGCGGGCAGTGGTGTACTCCGCAGGACACAGAGGGCTTATTCCTGTGAAGTTCAGATAAGCGCCTCCGCCATCGCTGCGGCGCCCCATCACTGCGAGTAAAGTGGAGAATACAGAAAGCAGGCATGCTGCAGGTGACTGTCTCTCTTCTGAGAGCTCCGACTGTCAAACCGCCACCTCCATCATGCCCCGCTGTCCTCAGTGACTCATGTCAGGCGCAAGTACCATTAGCGCATGAGGCACTCACAGCAGGACACTCTTCTTCTGCATTTCATGGTCTGGCAGAGCTGATAGCACCGGAGGTGGGACTGTGCTGGAACAGACAGTCTGCACGACATCCGCATCATCAGGCGCGGGGTGCCTGCTGGATCCTCACTGTGGCTCCTGCGTTCCAGATAAGACAGGGTATGGGGGTGGGGGTTGAAGAAAGACCATTTTGCAGATAGCCTTCCAGAGCGCTTGAGATGGGGAGAAACAAATGAGGGCTGCTTGTTTGTCTAGCCTGGTTCCTTCACTCAAACTAACTACTCTCCCTGTCCCACTAGACGGCCAACACTCTTCTGCCTCAATATCGCATACACTATACTCACTGTTTGTTCAGCACAATCCCCATTTGCACACGACCTGGAAAGCATAAAATACAATCAGAGGTCACGATTGGCCCACACAGCTCATTAAACTGAAATGTACATGCAATTGACCACCCCAGTAAAATCTAAATTAAACAACTGTTGGATTTGTAAGGCTTTGGAAAAAAGTATGAGATGTGTCATTGAGCGAGGTCTTGAACTTAAGTTCTGAACAACTCTCAAAGATGTACGGGATTGAATTATCAGACCTCACAGCATGACAACAGACATGCCAGTTCTCCTAACCATCCACAGGGAAGTGGGCGATCTTGGCAATCATGCCAACATAAATAATACTTATAGCTTTGAATAAAGTAGTCAGCGCAATTGGCAATCATATGTCCCCAGTAGTCAGTCTAGCACCTGATTTCTGGGCAAAGTGCGCCAGGGTGTTTCCAGAACCACATGAATAGCAGAAAGCAGGAAGAGGCAGGAGGAGGGAATACGCAAGATATCCTGGTCTTCATAACGTGGGAGGACGCGTGTAAGCATATTTATCAGCATTTTGCAGAGTGAGAAAATGGAAGAGTTAATGCCCTACTCATTGCTTGCTGAGCACACCATTTCATTTCTAAAAACAGAAAGCCAGTAACACGGCTCAAAATGTGTTAGGATTAATTACTCATTTATGGGGGAATGGAGAAAATTAATGGCTTTCCCCTGCAAGAACAGAAGATTTTTTGAAAGATTGTTTTACAAATGCTTACATGTTAAACACACAAGAATACCAGAAATTATATGCGTGAACAGAAAGGTTAAACAGAGATGTGTGGCAAGACCAGGATAGGTCAAAGGTAAATAAGTGAATTCTGATTCCTCTTCTAACCAGCAGTATCAGCAAATTAGCATTCACAAATACAAGTTTGGCAAAAACCTAAGTCTTGAAACTACCAGGGTAGAAATCCAAAAAAACATGCATTACCTGTGGTAGTTGACTCATCACCACATCTGTTTACACCACTAAACAGTTGTAAGACTGTGGCAGCGAGCACAACAAATATTATAAAAGCCCCCATTCTCTTCTAAACAAAACAACATTAAACCAGGAGTAAAACAAAGGCTCAATTATCTCACCAATGCTTTTCAACATCCACATGAAATCATTACCAGATCTGATCAATGGGTTTAACATCACATGCTATAACTACACAGATGATGTACATACTCCTCAAATTGGAAAGTCCAAATGCTTTTAACGCATGAAAACTCTTTGTTTGCCTCTGGGCTGTTGACCATTGGATGACATGGAGCCACCTCAAATTGAATGTCTATATAACTGATATACTCTCATGTGATGGCTGGGAAATATACGTTCCTCTCTGTGCCTGGTCTGATGATCTAGGATCACCTCGTAAAATCTTAGGAGCTAAAAAACCTTGGAATTACCATGGACGCCAAACTGTCAATGAATCCACAAGTGAATAAGGTAGCTAAATCAAGCTTTCTCACAATGAAAACACTACAACACATCTTCCTGCACCAAGGATTCCCACACAAGATCTAAGCTACCATCTCTCATGTCCTATTGAAACTGGACTTCACTAATGGCCCGTATCATGGCTCAACGTTGTCAACTATGAAAAGACTACGAAGAATTTAGAATGCTGCCGCAAGGCCTCGCCTACATGTAAAGCCACAACCACACATCTCCCCCACTTTGAGGGCGCTACACTGGTTACAGGATGCAAGAAGATCCTCCTTCAAGTTGCTTTCACACACAAAGCGATACATGGCAAAAGACCACTCTTCAGTAGGAAAAAAAATCAACAAATACATACAACAAAGGAATTTACGCTCAAGAATAGCTTCCCACCTCATAATTTCTACATACAAAAAGACATGAGTAGGACATTTTTCTGTGTTCAAGCAACCAAATTATGGAATTCCCTACCCACAAACATAAGATCCACAGACAACCATCTCAACTTTAGAAGATTAGTCAAGAGCTGGCTCTTCCCCACATGACAACTATATCGACAATTCAAGAATATATAACAACATTATATGCAGACATGACAAACCATACTTCTCACAGTAAAGGAAAAGAGCTGCTGCTCCACAAATACATGCCATTGTACTTTGAATTATGACTCCTATTATAAGGAAATATATTTATATAAGGGGAAAACTATATATTGCACCAAAGAATACTTATGTATATCAGACCATGGCAAATGTACTGTTCCTATGTACATATAGGTGCAATATATAGCGGGTTATGCCTGTTGCTAATAACTTCAATAAGTAGCATGTGTATATGTATGTATATATAAGTTAATTACACTTATTTGAAAACATAAAAATGTACCATAAGTTAAATGTGGACAGCAGACCATGTAAATGTTGCTGGTTTAATGTACTTATGGGTATTTATATAGAGGGGATTAATGAAGCTTAATTACTTTACCAATCATCATTTTTTTTAAATAGCAAGATTATACATCCATACATACACACACACACACACACACACACACACACACACACACACACACACACACACATATATATAAATATATATCAATCAATCAATCAAACAAATTTCTTAAGCACACTACTCACCCGGTAGGGTCTCAAGGCGCTGGGGGGGGGGGGGGGTTACTGCTCGAAAAGTCATACTTTGAGGTGCTTTCTGAAGGTTAGAAGGTCCTGGGTCTTGCGTAGGTTGGTGGGAAGGGAGTTCCAGGTTTTGGTGGCGAGGTGGGAGAAGGATCTGCCACCGGAGGTGGTGCGTTGGATGCAGGGGACTGTAGCTAGGGCGAGGTCAGCGGAGCGGAGCTGTCAAGTTGGTTTGTGGAAGTTGATTTGTTCGTTGAGGTAGGCCGGTCTGGTGTCGTGGAGGGCTTTGTGAGCGTGGACAAGGATTTTGAAAATGATCCTTTTGTTGATTGGCAGCCAGTGTAGGGATCTGAGGTGGGCGGAGATGTGTTTGTGTCGAGGGAGTTTGAGGATGAGACGTGCGGCTGCGTTCTGGATGCACTGGAGTTTTCTCTTAAGTTTGGCTATGGTCCCTGCGTAGAGGGCATTGCCGTAGTCCAGTCTACTGCTTATGACGGCGTGGGTGACCGTTCTTCTTGTTTCTAAAGGAATCCATTTGAAAGTCTTGCGTAGCATGCAAAGGGTGTTGAAGCAGGAGGATGATATGGCTTTGATTTGCTGAGTCATGTAGAGAGATGAGTCCAGTATGATGCCGAGATTGCGTGTGTCGGTGGTGGGTGTTGGGGATGGTCCAAGGGTGGTGGGCCACCAAGAGTCGTTCCATGCTGTCTTGTTGGGACCGAAGATGATGATCTTGTTTTTTTCTGAGTTCAATTTGAGGTGGCTTGCTGTCATCCAGTTAGTGATGGCGAGGAGTCAGGCGTGTAGGTTATTCTTGGTGGTAGATGGGTTCCTCGTGAGGGAGATGATGAGCTGGGTGTCGTCAGCGTATGAAATGATGGTGAGGCCGTGGGGGCGGATGATGTTGGCGAGTGGAGCCATGTAGATATTGAAATGGGTGGGGCTGAGGGAGGATCCTTGGGGGGACCCCACTGATGTTCTTGGTGGCTGTAGACTAGAAAAGAGGGAGGCGAACTCTTTGGGTTCTTTCGGAGAGGAAGGAGGTGAGCCAGTCCAGGGCTTTGTGGCGAATTCCGGCGTCAAAGAGGCGTGTGCGAAGGGTTTGGTGGCATACGGTGTCAAGAGGTTACGCAGAGGTCTAGGAGGATGAGGGTGACGGTTTAGCCCTTGTCCAATCTGGTCCTGATGTCGTCTGTACAGGCGATGAGGGCGGTCTCTGTGCTGTGGTTTTTGCGGAATCCAGACTGGGAGACGTTGAGTATGTTGTTGTCTTCTAGGAAGCGAAACAGTTGTATGTTTACTATCTTCTCTATGACCTTTGCAGGGAAGGGGAGTAGAGAGATAGGTCGGTAGTTTGTGAGGTCTTCAGGGTCTGCTTTGGGTTTTTTGAGAACAGCGTTGACTTCGGCATGTTTCCAAGTATCTGGGAAGGTTGCGGTCTCGAAGGAGCTGTTGATGGCGGCCCGTAGCTGGGGATTGATGATTTGGCTGGCCTTGTTGAAGATGTGGTGGGGGCAAGTGTCTGTTGGGGAGCCTGAGTGGATGGAGCTCATGGTTTTGCCAGTTTCTTTGTCATTGGTGGGGGTCCAGGTGTTCAGTATGTTGGTGCAGCAGGGTGCTGTGGTGTTGGCTGTGTCGGTGGTGGTGATGGTGGGTGATGTGAAGCTGTCATGTATGTCTGCGATATTGCGGTGGAAGTAGTTGGAGAGGGAGTTGCAGAGGTCTTGGGAGTGTGGAGGGTCGATGGCGCAGGATTTGGGTTTGGTGAGTTCTTTGATAATGGCAAAAAGTTCCTTGTTGTTGTGTGCGTTGCCGTCTATGCGCTCTTTGTAGAAGGATCGTTTGGTGATCTGGATGAGTTGGTGATGTTTGCGCATGACTGATTTGAGGGCGGAGAAGTTGCTCACTGAGGGTTTTCGGCATTCTCATTTGGAAGACTGAAGTTCTGCGGTGAACCAGGGGGCTGTCTTGTTGGTGCGGTGTTGTTGGTTATTTTGAGTGGGGCGAGGGAGTCTGCACATGCTTCTAGCCATCGTGTGAGGTTGAGGGTGGCGGCGTTGGGGTCGTTGGTACTGGGAGGTGGAGCTTGTGCAAGGTTGGAGATCAGTTGTTCTTTGGAGATCTTGTTCCACTTGCGGTAGGGGATAGGATGTTGTTTGTGGTGGGTGGTTGGCTTCAGAAAGGAGAAGTGGATGCAGTAGTGGTCAGTCCAGTGGAGTTCGGTGGTGTGAGTGAAGGCGATGTGGCTGCTGGAGGTGAAGATGGCGTCTAGCGTGTGCCCGGCTGAGTGGGTGGGTGAGGTGACCAGTTGCTTGAGGTCGAGGTTTGCGAGGTTGTCCAGCAGGGCCGTGGAGTTGCAGTCGTGGGTGCTTTCTAGGTGAAAGTTAAGGTCACAGAGGAGTAGGTAGTCCGTGGAGGCGAGGGCGTGAGAGCTGATAGTGTTGGTGTATATATGTATATATTCACTTAACCAAATCAAAGATTACAGGGACATTATAGTTAGGCTCACATTTTAAACGTACAAAAACATAGAAATTCACCTGTTATAGTTAGAGTTAATTCAAGTAGCTATTACTCGTGCACCTAAGGTAACTATAACTGGCAGCCTTGCCATGCACAGTTTTCTTAGGAATAATTTTACAGCAAATGTTGCAGTGATATTATCAATGATGTTATAAAAGATGTCACGAGTGCTGTAATATCTGGGGTAATTAGCAGTGGCTGGTGAGGGCTATTAAAAAAACTTCAATCCTCCCCATACCTCCCCTTTCAGTCTCATCCCAAAGATTTCTCACAGCTATGAACTCCCAAATATCCTTCTAAAACATTCACTTCATGTTTAGCCATTCCATCCAACTGGCAAGCACACACAACCACTACTTACAAAAAAGTACTACTTACCTTTTTATAAAATCCATTCCTGTCAATCTATCCCTACTCCAAACTCTCCAAACTCTTCCTTTTCAAACCCATTCCTATCATTCTATCCCAAAAGCTACTAAACATGAATCAAATCAAGAGCATACACCTAACAGAGCCAATGCACTAACAAGGCAAAAAAAAGTTTTTACTAACCTACCAATTACTAATCTTGGGGTCCGGAGTAGCGTGTTACTTGCTGAAAAAGAGCTACAACCATCATCAGGGGTCATAAGTGCTATATAAATATATAAATACATTTACAATTAATGGTCTCTTCTTGCAACTGTGACATCATTATGGGTCCCATGTCAGCCCACTGCCTTCACCTCAATAATCGTATTTTTGTGTGGCTGTTGCAGAACTACTGGGCTCTTTGGGCAACTGTGAAATCACTACCGGTTCTATTTTGTAGACACAACATGACATCATGCCCCGTCTTAGAACTGTCAGCGTCGCTTCTGGCCCCTTTCTTTTTTGTATCTGTAATATCACGTCCAGTCCCTTTTTGTGCCAGTGACATCACTACTGGTCCAGTCTTGCTGATGTGGCATCATTGGAGTTCTAGTCTACTACCCACATAATCACTACTGGTCTCTCTGTGTACAACTGTGGCATTAGCAGGAGTCCCTTCAGATACTACTAGTCTCTGATCTGGTCCCCTTTTGAAGCTTTGCCATCCTGTAGGTCTTCTTCCTGTAGCTCCGACATTGCAAATGTTCCTTTCATCTAGCCATACCAATCTGTCCTCTTCTTGCAGTAATGGCAACGCTTATGGTGCTCAAATGTCTTAACAGCTGATCACTGTTGATGTGAACCGATGTTCCACCAAGCAGTCAAGAACAATCTTTTAGAGACAGTAATTTGCCCAGCATCCTACAACAGTCAAGCAAAATAGGCCAAGGTACCCTCTGCCCAGTAACTTTTGACTGCCCCCTGTCTACGGTTTATTTTATCCCCCTGACTCTCTGTAAAGCCATTAAGAGACACGGGACGTAAATGAGCTTAAGAAAATTAAAAGTAGGGACGCACTGCACTTTGTAGCCTGACACGATCACCTGCAGATTGATCAGTCGCCAGGCTCCAAGCAGACCAAAGAACTATGCTAGTATTCTAAATGCACCTCATAAACCAATGCTTCTGATGTAAGAAGCAGAGGAAGAGGAGCTGAAACACTTGACAGCTGAGAATATGTCTCTTGAAAGAACTGACATATTGTACTTTACACAACATTGAAAGGCTAAAACTAGTAACTAGTCCTCTTGTCAAGCGAGCAAAGACAGATGCCCAGGTGGCCGGTACACTCTGTACCACCATTTGTTCCAGACCCACAGGTTCTAGGGGTGCTCCCTCACCGGCCTGTGAAATTGTAAGGGAGTGAAAGGAAGCAGAGATCCTAATGAGGAATAAATATTGATGGCTACAGAACTTTTCAACAAAGTATACTACAAGAACATTATAGTCTGCTACTGAGAGCTATTGGAGCATTCCACCCACTGAGGGTAGACTATTCTAAATTCAGAAGGGATAAATAGAAATACAAACATTGGAATGTTGGAGCAGAAGGCTTAGACCAGCCAGCATATCGACTGTGAAAACCCTAGGAAGAGAAGTCTATATTGACAACTATAATTGTTCTTCAAAATTTCCCAAATAAATGTATTGTGACAATACATCTACCTTCAAGGGACTTGGATAAGACGTTAAGTATAGTAGTAATTCTATTACTGTTTATATAAATTATTCTTCGCAATGATTTGGTAGATGCCGATAGAGAGTCTCCACTGTTCTCTTTCAGATGTCCCCAGCTCTACAAATGCAGAGGGAAGAGAAAAAGCCTAGTCACCTCCTCACATAGCCCACCCCTTAGCGCAGGACAAATGTCAGTGACTTCTGGATTCCCAGGACACACTCGTTCCAGAGGCAGTGCGCATTTGTCTTTGTGTATGTTGTTTGAAGGAGAAAACAACCCCAGCAGCAAGCCAACCCGCCAGGGCGCGCTGCAATCTGGACCGACGCCAAGGGCTCCGGTAAATCTTTAATTACCTGTAGTGTGCAGACGGTGCAGCTAAATCTCTGTCACGCACGGTGTAAGGCAGCCCTCCATTGGATTCCGGGGTACAGCGAGGGCAACTGAGGCGCCCAGAGAGATCCTGCTGCGCAAGCAAACTCCGGCTGGTACTCCTGGGCTACGATTAATTTAGCAAATGCACAAAAACAATCGTGCTTCCACCTCCCAGGCACCCCAAGGAAACAGTGTAGGCTAAAACGTGGCGTAGATGTGAACCAGGCAATCAAGGCTGGCGCGCGGTCCTGTGCGCGTGGACGGGTAGTCGCGAGGGAAATCAGCAGGACTGCACTCGGGCCGAAGTTAGAACTGATCCCCTGGCCATCAGTGACTAAGGTCACAGACCCGAGACCGACTCTGGGGCCGTTCCACACGTGTCGCGCTTTAATGCCTGCACGGTCACCCTCGTGGACAAGCACATGTATTCAAGGCCTGCACACACTGATGTGAGGACAGCAGAAGGGAGGAACGGAATTAGCCTCTCGGAACTTGTGAAAGCTGATTGGTCTGGACGTCTACTTTGGAATCTGGAGGACAAACGGACATACACTTCATTGTGATGGAATACAAATATCAGTGCTTTAAATGGGCCGGTACTGTCCGGTACTGAGTACCGGCACTTTTTTATTTTGAGAGGGAGAGTACCGGCACATCTCAAGAAACCCGTAATACTTTTAATTGGAGAGTACCGACACCTTAATTTTTCCATTTCAAGCACTGAATACAATATGAGGAGACAAACACGATGACGCTATGTGAAATTTGCAGGCGTTTTCACATGGTTACTCTTCGTTTTTTTGTGGTAATACTTTGTATATTCCCATGCATGGCGGGACTTTTGTAACAGACACGTCTTACATAAGGCCAAGAGAAAAAGGAGGTTGATAGAGCGGCAGAAATGATAGGCACCACGCGGTGGGTGAAGGAGGTATTTGTACAACAATGTTGATTTTAATATGTAATTAGGTACAACACTCTGTGGAAAAGGTGCATAGTACAGTTTTAACAAATAAACATTTCCATTTAGTGCACTGTGTCTTCTTGTTCCTTAAAATTGCATTTCAGGCTGCTTTTGAGCTCACTGAGCGAGAGGGAGGCTCGGCTCCCAGAGGACACGAACTTACAATGGTAGGGCCTAGAATGTTATGGTGTGGTATAGTATGGTATGGTACCTTATGTTATGGTGAAGGCTAGTGGACAAGAGGAGCCTGGCAGCGCCTTGATTTTCACATTATTGGTCTAGGTGCAGTGATTGCCACTTTGCTGTAGTCTGTTGCCCATTTACTTTCCCAACTAGTCTACTCTTCAGCAGCGTTTCACGATCAACTGAGGTTGAATGGGAGCTACTGAACAGAATCTCAGTGTGAAAAATACCACAGCCAGGTGACATTCAAATGTCTTACCTGAACGCTGAATTACACATACCTACCTGACCGCTAAGCGCCAGCACCCCATCCAATGTTCCTGAATTCAAAAGGATTGAAAAGCACCAAATCAGGCTTGGGAAAACGCACTGCCCAGGAAGTCAATCCGTGTGATAATTTCCACTCAACCCACTTTTGTGACTACCAACCTGCACACTCACCCCCACAGAGGTCAAACTTGCCTATCAGACACAAATAAAATAATACATTTGTGAGGGGGGTCTGGCTACTACTCAACCCTTGCTAATCTGGCTTGCTTTTAGTCTTTAAAGTGTGGGGGTGGTCCATCTAGAGTGCCAAAAGATGTCCACGGAGGAGCGAGGCTTCGACAGGGAGAGTATTTGATATTTTACATACAATCGATTAAAAAACAGAACACTTTAGTAGTTTCACTACATGGAGTTAGGAGACAGAATCAGTCATGTTTGAAGGCAAGATGGGCTCAGCATAAAAAGTGTAAAATGGTTTCTTACATGGCACAAGTAGATATTGTACCTTTGTCTCGTGTGGCGACAGAGCTTCAAGCTGAACACATCTTATGTGCGTTCCTCTAGTAGATGTTGATGTCTGTCAGATCATCAATGTTTCCTTCATCATCCCTATGAAACAGTCTGTATTGATATGAAAAATGTCTGCACACTATCGGATTCATATGTGAGCGTAATTTCAAGACCAGCCACATCTTATGATCTAAGCAAACACATCTTTTAAAAAATGAGAAACATCAGTAGCATGCATCGCTCAGTACATCGTGCCCAGTGCCTACAAGGAACACCGAGCGTGATGAGACCGAGTGAGTGTAGCAAAAAATAAAAAAAATAATAGTAATGATAAGGAGCACTAGGCAATCAGAATCGAACCGACACGTAAAATAAAACAAAAATTCAGTGGCTATTACTTGTGCTACATGAGATATCCTCTGGGCACCAAGTCAAATTTGAATTGAATCTGCATACATAGCGGTGCTTATGAGACACTTAGAAACTATGAAATATGATGGGGAATGTCAAGAAAAAAATAATACGTCTTTGGAAGGGTTTAAGGACCATAAGAGGTTGTTTTCATGCAGGTGACACTAAGGGGGTGCTATACATGTAGTTGGAGGACTAATAAAATGCAGTAGCCCACAAGATCCATAGATCTTGCAATCTCTCATAGAATACGAAACAAGTCTATTCTCTTTCGATGAGTGAAATCGAGTCAGTCCCATTTCACAAGTCCGCTTGACCTCGATCATCACTAGCCATACCCCAGGGAAGAGGTAACTATATACAGCCCTTCAGCTAGGGGCTCTCGCTCTATTGTTGTGCATCGAGAAAGATGGTGAAGTGTGCTACAAAGCTGTTCTCTAGCCCTTGAAGCCCACCTCATGCTGTGGGCCCCATACTATGATGCGTGCCCCGGGGGGACCATGGTGGTAAACCTACAGCTGTATCCCTCTATGTGAGCAATCTGGAGTGTGCTTGCTTCCCAGTCCATCAGGTGCTGATGGGTTTCTGCATTTCTGTGATTTATTCCCTCTGTCAGAGCAAAAGGCTGCAGATACTAATGAGGCTTTGAGGCGGAGCTGATCTTCCTCGTCCTTGTGATAAGATTCACGATCTAAGTCACCAAGTGGTTCATGGCAGAGGTCAAAGAGCATGGGAGCAATTATAGACCCCTGGAGTACACCTTCCAGGCGGGCCTTGGCTTTGAAAAGGGAACAGACCTTAGAATAGACAGAGCAGGGATTTTTTTTAACAGAGGGGTCTTGGTGTATAAAATATACAAAAGGTGATGGGGAAATGCTTGCAAATAGTCTAACCACTGGCAGCTACACAGCGTAGCATTCCAACCCATCGCTTTTCACCTACTGTGTCACTTTAGACAAAAGCCCGCCGTATGGAAATCAGGACTGTCCCTGCTCCTCTTAGGAACAGTCCGTCCAGAACTGCCAAGCAAGGCCCCCTCCAAAAGCAAACACGAGCAAACACAGACCAGTTTCAGCCCTGTTAGGTCTCAGCGTGAGGTATAACTTGGAACCTGAGGCACAGCCAGCAAGGGGCCATGGCTGGGCATACACATTGGCACTTAGCTGTTTCATAAAACACACACAATGTGATGTGGGGATGCTTGTAAATAGTGTAACTACTAGCAATCACTCAGGATAGCATTCCAACTCCACTAACACTCTAAGTGCGATGCCCAGACGTTTATCCTGTGCTCACCGTGACACTAGAACCAACCTGCACATGACTGCGGAGACCCAACTAGGTCAAAACTAGTCTTGCGTTCTTTTTTTTGCTTGGTTGAGAGAGAAACTGGCTAGGTAGTCCGGCTGGACTGTTCCTACTGAAGCAGGACCAAGGCTAATCTGCATACGGCTGTGTCTAATTTGAGGTGGCATGGTGGGAAAAAATGATGGACAGGGATGGAGCCCAAGCTATTGCCGTGGGTGATATTAATTCAAGCATTTCATCCATCACATTGTTGTTCCTTGCAGTTATGGATTTAAGTGTGTGGGTATGCCCAGACATGAGTCCTCTGCTGACTGTGCCATTCAAACTCGGCTGCCCCAGACGAGGACAAAATAGGCCAAAACTGGTCTTGAATTGCTTGTTCTTAGATTCAGACAGAACCTGGCTTGCAGTTCTGGCTGGACATGTTCCTATTGAAATAGGACCAGGGATGATTTGTAGATGTCTGAGGTGGCAAGGTAGGCAAAAAAACAGTGAACTGGGACACAGCCTCGAACGTCTGCCAAGCATTCCACCCATCACCTTGTTGTTCATTGATCTTGGTGTCTGCCTTAATGCTACGGAGGGTGGCATGGCAACAGATTAACATTGAATGTTACAGATATGGGAACAAAGTTATTATGACACTTCAACTGCGAAGAAGCATCAGGTGCTGAAAACAGAGGGCAGCTTTCGAGATGTCAGAGTCATGGAACACACCACCTGGTGTCATTACTTGTGGCTATTAAATATGGAGACTGAGGGATAAGTAAAAGGGGGGGAGGCTGTCGCTGTAGCATTATACTCATAAAAGCAGCTGTCCTCAGGTCCGCAGCCTCAGCACAGGCGGGGGATACAGATGCCGGCAGTAATCACCCCTTAAAAGTTAATTGTTCATGTGTTGAAGCTTTACTTGTTCGCAAGCAGATGTTATTGTATCGTCACCTGCATAGATACATGGAGTTTAGTAAAATGCTCATTTAACAGCTAATACAGTTTTCGTCTGTTAGCTTATAGTAATGGCCTTCCAGCAGTTTATTGCGGAGCGCCATATTGCTTCTTTGTTCCAATGGAGAGAAGGTTGAATGAGATGGGGCGCATCTTGTATGGAGTAGGAAGCATCTCTGTGCAGTTCCATAAATTCTTTTACTCATGCACCAATTTTAAAGTAGACCATTCTGGAGCATCTGTGAACTGTAATTCAGGGTATGATTTAGATCTGGCAGAGGGAATACTCCATCACAAATGTGACGGATATCACATCCGCCGTACCACGATCCCCCTAGGCTATAATGGAATAGTAATACGGTGGATGGGATGTCTGTCACATTTGTGACGGAGTAAACCCCTCCGCCAGAACCTAAATACCCACACCCACTGTGTAATATCAGGTAATCATCTTACCTGCATCTAGTCTAGTAAGCATCTCTGGGCAGTACCATGCCTCCTCATAGCCGTGGTAGAATCTCAGAGCTGCAGCATGGCACCAGACTCTCAAATGAGCATTTCACAGCAGCACCACACCATGAAATACAGCAACCCTGTAGCCATTGATGCGTATCAGATCAGCAACGTCCTACAAGTCCAATGAGCAATACAATACAGACTATAACCAGATGCAATGTACTATAATGTAATCAGGTCAAGCATGGGTACCATTTACTTTTCTACCAAAGTTGGACATTTTTGTATATTTGAATTTTTTTTTATTAATCTTGCACTTATTGCATACTGTTTACCAAACAATTAGTGGTGCAATTTCCTGTGATGTCATCAAGGTGAAAGGTCATGTGACATTACTTTCTGTGGTGTATTAGGGGTCAAAGTGCATGTGATGTCACTTCATCTACCACTGGAACATTGGCGAATTGATTGATGAACTCCAAACTTGTTGCAGCAATCTGCCCATGATCTGCCTATCAGTGTGCAATAGAGAGTGTGAATGACCACTTTGCCCGCAACATACTATTTGAGGAAATCTGTGTCACATTTTAAGAAACACACACGTCCGTGCTGGTGATCTGAATACTGGTGGTTCTGACAATTATTATTCTTTTTGGTGGACAGTTACAAGATTTGCCTGATAGGACAAGAGAAGCACTTCCGCCTGGGCCATAGTCAGAGTCCACCCCAGAGTGATAGGAGCCAAAACATGGAGGCACAATTAAATCCCCAGTGAATCACTTTATGGGGGCCATCCATGAGCAATAGGAGCTCAACCTCAGGAGGCACAGTTAAACCAGTAGTAAATTCCTTTATGGAGTCCTCCCAGGAGTGTTAGAAGACAGACTTCAGAGGATGTAGCTAGGACAAAGTGGAATAATTATCACATATCACTTTGAAATCCAATTTCATTGCATGCACTCTACTTTTTGATTCAGCAGTTGAAAACGGTAGGGGGCAGAGGGCAATACTTTCGACAGGAACATGATTCCACCAGGACATCTACCATAACACAGTGATCACCTCTAAAATACGCATTGGCAAAGCCAAGAGGTCCTGCCTATGCAACAGCTATTGGCAATATGTTTCAGCTATGTTGTACACTAGGATGGCTGCTGTTGAGCATGGCTTAAAGTTAGTGGCATAGAGGAGAGTGGTGTGGAGTTGCGCAGAGTAGAAGGGCAAAGAGTGGAGTAGAGACTTGTAGAGTAGAGTGGCAGAGAGTGTTGTTTATTGGAGTGACAGTGTGGAGTTGTGCAGAGTAGTATACATTAGCGTGATATAAAATAGAGTAAACTGATGTAGGGTGCATTGGCATAGAGTGTTGCAGAGTATAGTGGCGTAAAGTGCAGGGGCCTTGAGTGCCGTGACACTGAATGCAGCTGTGTACAATGCAGCATCGTATAATACAGTAACACAGATTAGAGAGGTGCACAGAAGAGTGAAGTGGTGCAGAGTGGAATGAGGCAGAGTAGAGTGGCACAGAGTAGAGTGGCATAGAGTGCAGTGGGGTAGAGTGGCGTAGAGTGGTGCAGAGTGGAGTGGCATAGAGTTGAATAATGCAGAGGGCAGTGACACAGAGTAGAGTCACGTGGCATAGAGTGCAGTGGGGTACAGTGCAGAGACGAGTTGAATAGCATAGAGTGCAGTAGCGTAGAATTGTGCAAAGTAGAGTAGCATAGAGTGGTGCAGAGTACAGTATACTGCCATAGAGTGCACTGCCATGGAGTGTAGTGGTGTAGCGAGGAGCAGCGTAGAGTACTGCAGAGTGGAGTGTCATACAGTGCAGTGGTGGAGACTGCAGTGTTGCAGAGTAGAGTGTCAAACTGCAGTGGTGTAAGGTGCAGTAGAGTGGCAGAGAGAGCAGTGGCATAGAGTACAGTGATGCAGGGTAGAGTGCAGTGGCGCAGAGTGCAATGACAGTGCAGCTGTGTAGAGTGCATTGGCGCAGAGTGCAGTTATTAAGATCAGAATGGCTTAGAGTACATTGGCATAGAGTGGAGTGGCACAGAGTGGAGTGGCACAAAATGGATTAGAGTGGCATAGAGTGCAGTGACATAGAGTAGATTGTTTCAGAATAGAGTGAAGTAGTGTAGAGTGTACTGATGCAGAGTAGGGCGCAGATGCTTAGAGTGGCATAGATCGGAATGGCATAGAGTAAAGTGGTGTAGAGTGCAGTGGTGCAGAGTAGATTAGAGTGGTGTACAGTGGATTGGCATAGAGTTGAATACTACAGAGTAAAATGCACTGGCATAAGATTTACTGGCACAGAGTACAGTGGTGTAGAGTGCAATGTTGCAGAGTGACACAGAATACAGTCGCATAGAGTGTAGTTGTGCAGAGTAGATTGGTGTGGCCCAGACTGGAGTGGTATTGATTGCAGTGGCAAAGAGTGCAGTGGTGTAGAGTAAAGTGCTGAAGAGTGCACTGGCATAGAGTAGAGTGGTACAGGGTAGAGTAGAGAAGCATAGTGTGAAGAGGCGTAGAGTGGAATGGCATAGAGTAGAGTGGAGGGGTGCAGAGTGCAGCAGGGTGGAGTGGTGTAAAGTAGAGTGGTGAAGAGTAGAGTGGAGTGGTGTAGAGTGAAGTATTTACGGTGTGGGAGCACACTGCCATTACACACAACACATTTTCAACAAAAATGGCTATTACATTTGCAAAGACATACCATTTTACAAATAAAACTATACAGTGCACAGATGAAAATGTGTGGAAATTGGATCATCTAATGTAATGATTTGTTTTGATCATGTTAAATTATTTGTTTCCAGCGCACTTCAGAAATAACAAAAAGTCTGCTTCATTTGTGTTATTAATTCTGATAAATTCTGAAATACTAACACAGTTCAGAAAAAACAATTTTCTAACCCCAGTATCCAGCAAGTTTGTCGCACAAATCTTCTCACTTTGAAGTCAGAGAAAGAAAAGTAAACAAGAACCCTCAGAAGACAATGCCTGACAATTCAGCTTGGTCACTGAATGCACAGCAATTGTGACGAGATAAGAACAAGATTTACAGGCCTGTTTATAGAAAGGGAGCACTCAGAAGAATACTGTAGACAGGGGTTGAGCAAGGGAAGGTACAAACTCAAGCTAGATGGCCTTAAACAAATAAAACCAGCAAATGGAAAGCAAGAAAGTGTGAGTTACAAACCATAAAGCCACTGGCAAGAAAAGACAGAATGCATTGCAAGGTCAGTTTTGTTAATGTCCCCAAGGTGAC
Source organism: Pleurodeles waltl (assembly GCF_031143425.1). Classification (NCBI taxonomy): domain Eukaryota; kingdom Metazoa; phylum Chordata; class Amphibia; order Caudata; family Salamandridae; genus Pleurodeles; species Pleurodeles waltl. Next base: position 61,720,891 of record NC_090441.1, on the reverse strand, counting down.
TTTAGTAAACCAGACAGCTTGCTGTTTGGTAGGCTGCGACCTTGTTAAGAAAATGTGTTCAGCAGCAAAATAATTATAAACATCACACTTACCAACTTTTACAACAAAAAAAGGATTTTCAACTTTATACACAACACAATTTTCAACGTATGCATTGAAAACACTCCCTAATGCAAACTCCAGCGGTATTACATAAAAATGGATTTAGGAAACAAATAACAGTTATGTCTGCTCTTTGTTAAGTGGAGGCTGGGAGCACAGAATATTTCCTCTATCCTGTCAGGTAAGCAGTGCCACACTACTTTCTAGCCAGCAGAGCACCTTACACCATCATAGCCCAAACTGCCAGGTGAGCACCACAAGTCAGAAACATGCACCCTACAACCAGGCAGAACCTCAGAACAGCACTGTTGCAATCTGCAGTGAAGGAAGCATCTCAGAGCAGAGGTGTACTGCTTTATAGCTAAGAGAGCATGTCAAATAAGTAGTGTACCACTGTATAGCTAAAGGACCATCTGTGAGCAGCAGGGTGCCATTTTAGACCTAAAGTAGAATCTAAGAACAACAGTGTGTCACTCTGCGGATAAGGGAGAATCTCCGCATAGCAGCATGACACTCTATAGCTAACAGACCATCCATCTCCCAACAGCAGTGTGCCGCTCTATAGTTAAAGGAGCATCTCAGAGCAGCAGTGTGCCGCTCTATAGCTAAAGGAGCATCTCAGAGCAGCAGTGTGCCGCTCTAAAGCTAAAGGAGCATCTCAGAGCAGCAGTGTGCCGCCCTAAAGCTAAAGGAGCATCTCAGAGCAGCAGTGTGCCGCTCTATAGCTAAAGGAGCATCTCAGCGCAGCAGTGTGCCGCTCTAAAGCTAAAGGAGCATCTCAGAGCAGCAGTGTGCCGCTCTATAGTTAAAGGAGCATCTCAGAGCAGCAGTGTGCCACTCTAAAGCTAAAGGAGCATCTCAGAGCAGTAAGGTGCCACTCTAAAGCTAAAGGAGCATCTCAGAGCAGCAGTGTGCCGCTCTATAGCTAAAGGAGCATCTCAGAGCAGCAGTGTGCCGCTCTATAGCTAAAGGAGCATCTCAGCGCAGCAGTGTGCCGCTCTATAGCTAAAGGAGCATCTCAGAGCAGCAGTGTGCCGCTCTATAGCTAAAGGAGCATCTCAGAGCAGCAGTGTGTCGCTCTACAGCTAAAGGAGCATCTCAGAGCAGCAGTGTGCCGCCCTAAAGCTAAAGGAGCATCTCAGAGCAGCAGTGTGCCGCTCTAAAGCTAAAGGAGCATCTCAGAGCAGCAGTGTGTCACTTTACAGCTAAAGAAGCATCTCAGAGCAGCAGTGTGCCGCTCTAAAGCTAAAGGAGCATCTCAGAGCAGCAGTGTGTCGCTCTACAGCTAAAGGAGCATCTCAGAGCAGCAGTGTGCCGCCCTAAAGCTAAAGGAGCATCTCAGAGCAGCAGTGTGCCGCTCTAAAGCTAAAGGAGCATCTCAGAGCAGCAGTGTGTCACTTTACAGCTAAAGAAGCATCTCAGAGCAGCAGTGTGTCGCTCTACAGCTAAAGAAGCATCTCAGAGCAGCAGTGTGCCGCTCTATAGCTAAAGAAGCATCTCAGCGCAGCAGTGTACCGCTCTATAGCTAAAGAAGCATCTCAGTGCAGCAGTGTGTCGCTCTACAGCTAAAGAAGCATCTCAGCGCAGCAGTGTGTCGCTCTAAAGCTAAAGGAGCATCTCAGAACAGCACTGTGCCGCTCTATAGTTAAAGGAGCATCTCAGAGCAGCAGTGTGCCGCTCTAAAGCTAAAGGAGCATCTCAGCGCAGCAGTGTGCCGCTCTATAGCTAAAGGAGCATCTCAGCGCAGCAGTGTGCCGCTCTATAGCTAAAGAAGCATCTCAGCGCAGCAGTGTGTCGCTCTACAGCTAAAGAAGCATCTCAGCGCAGCAGTGTGTCGCTTTACAGCTAAAGAAGCATCTCAGAGCAGCAGTGTGCCACCCTAAAGCTAAAGGAGCATCTCAGAGCAGCAGTGTGCCGCTCTAAAGCTAAAGGAGCATCTCAGAGCAGCAGTGTGTCACTTTACAGCTAAAGAAGCATCTCAGAGCAACAGTGTGCCGCTCTAAAGCTAAAGGAGCATCTCAGCGCAGCAGTGTGCCGCTCTAAAGCTAAAGGAGCATCTCAGAGCAGCAGTGTGGCGCTCTATAGCTAAAGAAGCATCTCAGCGCAGCAGTGTACCGCTCTATAGCTAAAGAAGCATCTCAGCGAAGCAGTGTACCGCTCTATAGCTAAAGAAGCATCTCAGCGCAGCAGTGTACCGCTCTACAGCTAAAGAAGCATCTCAGCACAGCAGTGTGTCGCTTTACAGCTAAAGAAGCATCTCAGAGCAGCAGTATGCCGCTCTAAAGCTAAAGGAGCATCTCAGCGCAGCAGTGTGCCGCTCTAAAGCTAAAGGAGCATCTCAGCGCAGCAGTGTGTCACTCTACAGCTAAAGAAGCATCTCAGCGCAGCAGTGTACCACTCTAAAGCTAAAGGAGCATCTCAGAGCAGCAGTGTGTCGCTCTAAAGCTAAAGGAGCATCTCAGAGCAGCAGTGTACCGCTCTAAAGCTAAAGAAGCATCTCAGCGCAGCAGTGTGTCGCTCTACAGCTAAAGAAGCATCTCAGCGCAGCAGTGTGTCACTTTACAGCTAAAGGAGCATCTCAGCGCAGCAGTGTGTCGCTCTACAGCTAAAGGAGCATCTCAGAGCAGCAGTGTGTCACTTTACAGCTAAAGGAGCATCTCAGCGCAGCAGTGTGTCGCTCTACAGCTAAAGGAGCATCTCAGCGCAGCAGTGTGTCGCTCTACAGCTAAAGAAGCATCTTAGAGCAGCAGTGTGTCACTTTACAGCTAAAGGAGCATCTCAGCGCAGCAGTGTACCGCTCTAAAGCTAAAGGAGCATCTCAGAGCAGCAGTGTGGCGCTCTATAGCTAAAGAAGCATCTCAGCGCAGCAGTGTACCGCTCTATAGCTAAGGGAGCATCTCAGCGCAGCAGTGTACCGCTCTATAGCTAAAGGAGCATCTCAGAGCAGCAGTGTGCCGCTCTATAGCTAAAGGAGCATCTCAGAGCAGCAGTGTACCGCAGCATAGCTAAGGAAGGATCTCAGAGCAGTAAGGTGCCACTCTAGAGGTAAGGGCAGTAGAATGTGCAGTGTACCACTCTAAAGCTAATGGACCCTCTCAGAGCAGCAGTGTACCACTCTATAGCTAAGGGATTATCTCAAATCAGCAGCGTGCCACTGTGTAGTTGAGAGAGTATCCCAAAGCAGCAGAATATCACTCTGTAACACTGGGCACATCTTTTAATAACAGGGTACTACTCTACAGCTAAAGGAGAATCCCACAGTGACGTCTAACCATGGGTGGGGTTCATGGTGATACACTATCATTCGTCTAGATGGAAGGTGTTCATGACAGATGACATCCTTACTCCAGCCCTGAGTGGATTTCACAGTGATGCCTGCGTGTCCACCAGTCATGCTAAACGTCTTTACAGACAGGAATCCAATACCTGTGGGGTAGGGGCGGCTCCTCCACATGGGCAGAGGAGCCTTGCCCCCCACCAGCAGCGGCAGCTGCAAATCTTTTTCACAAAAACTATAACAAACTATGTTTATTATAGTTTTTGGGGGAAAGGGGCAGGCCACGGGGGTGACGAGCAATGCTCCCCCTCACTGCGCATGTATGTTTGGCCGGCCATCTCGGGCTGGCCAAACACACATGCGCAGAAGGGTCTCTCCAGCCCAGCAACACAGTTGCTGGACTGGAGATAGCCTGCATAGGTGCCCAGTGTGCCTGGGAGCACGCTGGCTCTGCTCTGAGCAGCGTCAGGATTGGCCGCAGGGCAGGCTGGGAGTCTGTGCCTGGAGGGATCGAGGGAAGAGCATAAGAGCGTAGCATCACATCGCGGGAGCAGAGGTAAGTGTTTTTTTATATTTTTTTATTGTTGTGTGTCTCTTTCCTCCCCCCCCCACTCGCTTGTCCGCCCCAACCCCTCGGCAATCCATGGGCCAGGATTGCCGTGAGACAGGGTTTCAGAACTGGTCCTGTCCAACATCTTGCTCAAGATTGGTCTCATGCTTTTGTACCAGCATCTAACCTTCCTCTAGCTGGAGGGGTGATTTGGCATGCCACAATACTACCATCCAGCTAAAGATGGGTCCCAAGGTGAAAAAAGCCAGAGGCGGTGCTCACGGTGCCAAAAAACTCCTTATAGTCAGAGTTAGAGTTCACAGCGGCACAGTGCCCATTCCAGTCAGAGGTGGATCCCAGTGTGGCATAGGACATCCTTCCAGCCAAAGGCGGGGGCCAGGGTGCCCAAAGGCCTGCTTGTAGACTTTTGTGGTTCCCACGGTAACACAGAACCTTTCAGCCAGAGGTGTTGCCCAGAATGGAACAGATCCTCCTTCCAGCCTAACGAGGGGCTGAGGGTTGATGGAACCTCCTTCTATCAGGAAGTGCGTTCATGCTATCACAAAATCTCTTTCCATGCCAAGGTGGAGCTCAAGGTGGCATTTTAGTTGCACTGGACTGCATTTCAGGTTTTCCCTCAATGTCTCTCCTGTACCCCGTGTGCTATTATATCAAAGTTATTGTACACCCAATACACCTCACCCCTGAACAGCCCTGTGGTTTCTAACTACGAAAACTTCCAAATATCACAAGTGACTGCGAAATTAATGATAGATGGTCCATCCAATTGCAGGAGTTTGCAGAGACTGGCAAATCGTGAATAAGTTGCATTGCAGCTGTGCATCCCTGTAAATCTTTTTAGCACGCTATAAATGTTTTTACAAGGCTATGGAATAAAGGTCCATGGAGTCGATCAAAGGTTATGCCCAGTATGGGTTGAGTGATGGAGGGTCCATCCAATTGCAGGAGTTTGCAGAGACTGGCAAATCGTGAATAAGTTGCATTGCAGCTGTGCATCCCTGTAAATCTTTTTAGCACGGCTATAAATGTTTTTACAAGGCTATGGAATAAAGGTCCATGGACTCGATCAAAGGTTATGCCCAGTATGGGTTGAGTGATGGGAGTCTCTCTCTACTGAAAGAGCCAGTGCGTATCCCCTTTCAAACAAGATATGGGGATTTAAACTGCAGTTACCTAGTGAATGTGTAATTATGGAAACGTCATTGTGTCTTAGCTTACACAGCAAAGTAGCCCTATAAATAAACAAGAGAGCTACATCAAAAATGTAACCCAAAAAGGGGTAATTATAGGTTATGCACATGAAACAACCTATGTCAAGCCTGAACTGCACTAGGGATGAAAGAGGAATCCATTATACCATGGCTTCAGCAATTTCCTGTGCTTTCCTTCTACAACCTAATGCTTTCTTGCAGTTGTTGTCAAATAAACCAATTCATCTAAAGTACCAGAAGGTAATTTTCTGTTAAATGAAAGCCCAGGACAAGAAACATGGAGGCCTGATTTCCAAAGGTCTTTTGAAGTCGAAAAAAACAGTGAATTGCAAAACAATAGGGTTTGCCACAGCAAAATAACTTTTTACAACATACATAAGTCTTTTTCTTGTTGAAATTTATTTTGAATCATAAAATAGTTTTTTACAATTTTTTGTCAATCACAAAGAGGAGGCGGCCTGAAATGGAAACAGATTTACTACGTGGCATTTAACACAAAATGCCAAATGCCTTTACCACGCATCCTTTACCATGCAATGCCTTTACCACGCATATACTGTTACCATGCATGCCTTTATAACGAAATGGTTATATATATATATATATATATATATATATATATTTTTTTTTTTTTATCTACTGGCGTTTGCCTATATCTTTGCCACTGTTTGTCGAATCTTCACAAAATTATTCCAAAAAAGTGTGGCGGTGATTCTTGCTGCGGATGGAAAGTTTCTGGGTGATCTGTCAAGTGGGGGCAGAGAAAAAGGGGAGAGGGGTCAAAAAAGTTGTGTTTCCATTGTTAATTCCCATAGCCCGAACCGCTGAACAGAATTACACCAAATTTGGCAGAAAACTAGCTTTCGGAACGTAGATTGTGCTTTTGTTTATTTGGTGTAAATCAGTCTAGTAGTTTAGGAGATATTAAAGTGAAAATAAATTTGCATACCCATGAATAAATTGCCAATATTCACAAATTTTGCACATGTACATGCGAATAGAAGTGCTGTAATTGGCTGGCTGCAACCTGACTAGAAAGCTGCGACTGCCATTTTATGTTATCGGAGATGGTCCTCAGGGCTGCAAATAGACATGAAAAGTGGGTCAGGGTGGAGGGCATATATGCTATCATGCATGCCTTTACAATGCAGTCTCTACAATGACTGGGTCTTTACCATGCATGCCTTTACCACGCATGCCTTTACAATGCATGCTTTTACAAGAAATGTCATTGTAAAAGCATGTTTGGTAAAGTAACATGCGTGATAAATTCTCCTGCGCCCTGCCCCCTTACACCTGAAACCATACTCCACCAGCCCCAGCCCTTTAAACTGTCCCTTCCACCCCCTGCCCAGAGCCCTAACACCCGCCCTGAGCCCTTAAAGTAATCCTGCCCTCTCCTACAAACAACCCGACTCTCCACTCCCAAACCGAACCCTAAAACCTACCCTGCCCAATCCGAAAAAATACCCTGACCCCACCACCCCCGCCCTGAACCGTAAAACCTATCCTGCCCTGTCCTAAAAACTATCCTGGCCCCCCACCTCCCTGAACCCTAAAACCTACCCTGCCCTTTCCTAAAAACTATCCCACCACCCCCTGCCCCCACCCTCAACCTTAAAACCTACCTGCCCTATCCCAAAAACTACCCTGACCGTGCCCCCACCCTGAGTCCTAAGACCTACCCCACCTTGTCTAAAAACTTCCCCACCCTGGGCCCTAAAACATACTACGCCCTTTCCTTAAAACTACCCTGACCCCCCACACCCACCCTGAACACTAAATCCTACCCCACCCTGTCTTAAAAAACTACCCCAACCCAGCCCTGCCCTGAATCCTAAAACATACCCAGCCCTGCCCTAAAAACTACCCAGACCCTTAAAAACAATGCTGTCCTAAAAACTATCTGACCCCGCACGCCCCTTCCTGGAACCCTAAAACCTACCCCACCCTGTCCTAAAAACTACCCTGATGCCCCACCCGCCCTCAACCTTAAAACCTATGCCACCCTGTCCTAAAAATGACCCCAACTACCCACCATGACCCATAAGACCTACACTGCCTTGTGATAACAACTACCCCAACCCTCACCCTCTACTCTAAAACCTACCCAGCCCTGTCCTAAAAAATACCCTGACCCCCTGCCTCGAACCCTAAAACATACCTCACTCTGTCCTAAAAACTAACCCGACACCCTCACCTGAACCGTAAAACCTACCGCCCTGCCCTAAAAACTACCCATACTCCCCTGCCCCGAACCCTCAACCTATCCCGTCCCGTCCTAAAAGCTACACCAACCCCCCCACCCTGAACACTAAAACCTACCCTGCACTGCCCTAAAAACTACCCAACCCCTTTGCACTCACCCTCTACCCTAAAGTCTACCCTGCCCTGTCCTAAAAACTACCCTGAACCCCCACGCTGAACCCCAAACCTACTCTGCTCTGCCCTAAAAACTACCCTGACCCCGTACTGAACCCTAAAACCTACCCGCCCTGTCCTAAAAACGACCCTGTGCCCCTGCCTTGAATCCTAAAACCTACACCACCCTGTCCTAAAAACTACCCCAAGCAACCCACCACCGCCTTGAACCCTAAAACCTACCCCTCCCTGTCCTGAAAACTACCCCAACCCCGCCCCACCCTGAACAATAAAACCGTCCCCAACCTGTACTAGAAACTACCCCGACCCCGCCGCCCTGAACCCCAAAACCTACCCCGCCCTGTCCTAAAAACTACCCCGACCCCCTGCCCTGAACCCCAAAACCTACCCACCCTGTCCTAAAACTACAGCAAACCCGACCCTGTCCTAAAAATTACCGCAACCCCCTCCCCCAAACCTGGTCTCACTTACCTGTCTCTCCTTTGCTCCTTCCTGTTCTGCCTGGACTGCTCTCTCTGCTGCTACCGCGCATATGCGTGGTAAAGGCATGCGTGCAAAATGCCTGGATAGTAAACACATATGCGTGATCAATGCATAGCGTTGCAGTGACTGCGTTGTAAGTAATGTTTCCGGGTGGAGGTACCCTGACCCCAGGGGTGTGATTTAGGGTCAAATTATGGGTTTAAAATTATTTTTCTTCCTCCTGCACGATATTCGCGAATATGCGAGGATATTCTCTAATATTTGAGGATATGCAAAAAAACAACAAAAAAACATTCACAGACTCATTCATACGCTAATTCATTCACTCATACATGCACTCAGAAACTCATGTGCCCACTCAGATACTCTAGCATATGTATATAACCCTGCTGGCGGTTGCCAGTAGGTAGTTACAGTTAGGAGACTATTTCTATAGAAATAATTTTTTTTGACTTGCCTATATTTTTAGCGCAATTTGACGAATCTTCACAAAAATTTCCCCAAAAAATTTGCAGGTGATTCTTGTTGTGCATGGAAAGATTCGGGTGATCTGTCAAGCGGGGGAAGAAAAAAGAGTGGTCAAAAAGTGTGTGTTTACCATGTTACTTCCCATAGGAGTTTTGAACACTGCTACAGCCCGAACTGCTTGACAGAATTACACCAAATTTGGCAGAAAGGTAACTTTCAGTACGCAGATTACACTTTTGGATATTTGGTGTAAATCCATTCAGTAGTCTACGAGAAATTAAGGAAAATCCAAATTTGTATATCTCTGGCTGTGAATAAATCGTGAATATACACGAATGTGTGCGAGAATAGAAGCGCTGTAATTGGCTGGCCACACCCTGACTAGAAAGTTGCTGACACCATTTTATCTTTTGGGAGAGGGTCCCGGGGCTAAAAATAGAAATTATAAGTGGTATAAGGGGTCAGGGAGGAGGTACCCTGACTCCAGATGTGTGATATAGGGGTGTGTTAGGGTCAAATTATGGGTTTCAAATGATTTTCTTCACCATGTGCAATATTCATGAATATCCTCAAATATTAGAGAATATTCAAAGATATTCAAGAACATTCAATGATATTCGAGAATATTTGCAAATTTGCCATTTTGTTAAAATATAAATTCACAGACTCATTCATACACTAATTAATTCACTCATACATGCACTGAGACTCATTCGTCCACTTACACACCCACTCAGACACTCATGCACCCACTCAGACCCACTCACAGACTCACACACCATCTTTCAGATCCACACAGACACTCACACACCCACTCACAGATCCACTGACAGTGACAGGCCCTGTGGCCAACCCTCGCTGCACATGGCCAAAGGGGCTTATAGTTACTTGAAATCACCCTAACTGTAACTGCTGAATTTTTATGGTTTTGTACCAGTAAATTCAGAAATTCAGTACCGAACCATAACGTCCCTGTGACCTTTGTTTTTTTTCAGTGTGATATATATATATATATATATAATATTACCTACTGGCGGTCACCAGTAGGTAGTTATAGTTAGGACCTAGTTTCCATAGGAAAAGTGTTTTTTTGTTTTTGCCAATAAGTTTGGCGGCATTTGACGAATCTTCACAAACAATTCAAAGACAGTATGCCACTCACTTCAGCTGCTGTCTTTAAAGTTATAGGGAGATTTATCAAACGGGGATGAGAAAAAGGCGGAGTACCGAAACACTTTTTCCCCATGCAATTTACCATAGGCATTTTAGACAAGCCTACAGTCCAAACCGTGGATGGAATTACACCAAATTTGGCAGAATGCTAGCTCTTGGTCCAGAAGGCGTGATTTTTGCAATTTGGTGTCAATCTGTACAGTAGTTTTGGAGATATTGAATGGAAAAGAAATACAAATATCTAGGGATGTGCCAAAGCAAGGCCCTGATTGGCTGGCAGCAACCTGAGAGAAACGTTGCGGCTGCCATTTTATCAGCTCGGTGTGGGGGAGGAGGGATAAAAGTGTAAAGTGAGATAAGGAGTCACAATAGAAGTATTCTGACCCCATAGGTCTTATATATATATGTTGCACCCTAGGGTAATAATTATAACTCGCGGCCTCGCCATGAACTAATTACCTCAGATATTATATCACTCTTGACATTTTCTTTGACATCATTTAAAATATCCCTGTAACATCTGCAGTAATATTATTGATGAGAAAACTGTGCATGGGGGGGGGGCGAGAATTATAGTTACCCTAGGGCGCAAGTTAAAGTTACTTGAAATAACTCTAACAGATTAATTTCTAATGTGTTTGTACATTTGAAATATAACCTTTGTTCTTTTAAGTAAATATATATATATATATATATATATATATATACATAGGTAGCAATAGTTAGAACCTAGTTTCCATCTGAAAAACATTTTTTGACTTGGCTCTATCTGTGGCACCATTTGACGAATCTTCATGAGTTTTCCAAAGCAAGTGTCATCTAGGGTCTTGCTGTACATGGAAGGTTTCGGGGTGATCTGTGATGCGAGGGTGAGAACAAGGGGGGGGTTAAAAAAAGTGTGTTTCCCATGTTAATTCCCATGGAGATTTTAGACATGACTGCAGCCTGAACCACTGAGCAGTCCAGAAAGCAGGTTTTTTGTCATTTTGGTGTGAATCAGTTCAGTAGTTTTCAGGATATCAAAGGAAATCCAAATTTGTATAGCTGGATGAGCCTAAGCATAAATCTCATGGTGAGATCAGACTGGCTGTCAGCACTTCAACCAGGAAGTGCTGGCAGCCACATTTGGACCAATATACATGATAGCACTCCCACTGAAATGCATTGTAGTGAATGGCAATATTTGAGGGTCACAAAAGGTGGGTTTTTAGTTACAATATAAATCATTTCTTGATGGTACCATACTAATTTTAGGAATTGTGGTGTGTTCTAAGGTGATTTTACCCTGTGAAAAAGTCTCTGCTGGGATTTCATGACTCATGTTTCAGAGAAAACAGTTTTTTTTCATGATTTTCCAATAGAGGTTATGGAAGATGCTCCAGAAGCTAAAATGAGAGCACATTTCCTGTAAATTCACACTATCTTTCTCAGCCGTATGAGAATGAAGTCTGACATTCTCAGCAAAACATGTACTTCCAACAGGAGTAGCCTGTAAGTTGATTCCCCTGTGTTCTACTGCAGCCTCCCAGAGTGGTCTAAAGAACAACTAGAGTGCTAAGAGTCTTACTTATGACAAAAGTGTGGCACACCTGAAGCCACCTTGATTGAATCAAATGGGTAAAACTTAAAACATTTCATTTAGAAAGGATCCAAATGAGGGGGTTCATTTTGTCATAGAAATTATGGTTACCGCTGTACAAAGAAAAGTTAGGACACATTTTAGGTGAGTTCTCAAATATCTTACTCTTCCATTCATTGAAACATTCTACCATGCGGACTGAAGCATTCACTTTAAACACCACCAGCAGGCTGCCAGTTAACTTCTTGATGATCAGTGGCTTACAGTGATCTATGTGCAACTAGAGTGCTAACATTCTGACTGTCTGCCAAATGTATGGCACATCTGAATGGCATCTTGATGGAATTGAAATGGAAAACTGAAAGTGTTTTCTACTTGAGGATACTGCAGTAAATAAGAAAATTAGGGAGCTTCATAACAAATGAGTCTCCCAAAATGGACACCAGACAAACAAAGAACCCAAATGTAGCAGATATATCACCCAAATGTAGCCCAAGTATAGTACAATGACAGAAGTGTGCAAAACTTTCATTTTTTACAGTTCTTTATAGCACAGACTTGACCCAGAGGTATTCGAGTGCTTTACATAAGTTACATTACTCAAGGACACATTCTTTGTGGGTTTAGGCAAGGGGTGATGTGATTGACCCAGAATCACAGGATGTCAAGCTGATGCCGAAACTCGAACCTGGTTCCCGAGTTGCAAAGTCTGCAGCTCTCGCCGTAACACCACATCCTCTCCCTTAAGTGTAACAAACAATCAAGCGATCAACTGGATAAAAAAACATAAAGATAGCAAATAATTTAAAAGTGCTAAACTGTCATTCGAGAATTCATAAACTATGTCCTCATTTCAGTTTTTAGAGCACTATCCATGATTTCTATGGGAATAAGACCCTCTCATTTTTATAATTACTAAATGAAATGCTTTAGGTATTACAGTTTTGATTACATCAAGATGATGTCGAGAGTGACAAACTTTTGTAATAAATATAGAATATTAGCATTCTATTTGCTCATTAGAATACTGTGGGGAGGCAGAGGTCAGGGGCACGGACTCACATAATTGAAGGGAGGGAGGAGGGTGCAGAGGCAACAAGTTGGCCACGCTGGGCAGGAGGGAGGGGCAGAGGCAGTACAACAGACCATGGAGGGCAGGGGAAATGGGGGCAGGGGCAACAAACCAACCATGCAGGACAGGCAAGAGAGGCTGTGGCAATATAGCAGAGCGTTGAGGGCAGAAGGAAGAAGCAGTGGCAGTACAACCATACATGCCAACAGACATGATGTAGGCTGCGACTCCCAATGTTTTTAAGCCTAAAAGAACCTTATTTTATCTACCTCCTGCCTGAGGTCTCCTTTTTTTCAATGTAAGTCACTGGGGAAAATAATTTTTCCAAGTTTTTTTTCAGAATCTCCCTCTTACCAAGTTAAAAATGTTGGCAAGTGTGGTACATTGGATCACGGGGGCAGGAGGCAGGGGATTGGGGCATGGACTTGGATAAAAGAGTGCAGGAGGGAGATGGAGAGGGGCACCTTACAGGCATAAGGGGTTGTAGCAGCAGCACAATACACCACACAAATCGACTGGGATGGCAGTGCAGCAGAACGCACCATGGAAAGCAATAGGGAGGGGACAGCACCAGGTGCATGAACAACAGAGAGCATAGGGGGAAGAGGCAAGGGCAGCAAGCTGACCATACTAGACAGACAGGAAGGACAGATGCAGCATAACAGACCATGACAGGAGGAGGGAGGGGGCTGTGGCAGCACATAGGACCATGTGGGAGGGAGGGTGCTAATGTATGGACTCGGACAACAGAGGGCAGGGAGGAGGTGGATGAGGCAGCAAGCTAACTGGTCAGGGCAGGCCGGAAGGGCAGTGGCAGAACAACAGCCAAGCAAGGCTGTAATGGGGGAGCAGAGGCATGGACTTGGACAATGGACGTCAAGGAGGAGGGGGCAGGAGCAGCAAGCTTGGGTGGAGGCAGCACAATGCCAGGCCACGCCCTACGTCAAAACCCCCTCCTGTATCATGCATTACGATGGACATCTTACTTAACGTAAACAAAAAACTAGAAATTCACTGAAAAAACAAAGGTTACAGGGATGTTATAAATTCGCGGCTCACTGGAGTTATAAGGGGCGGGCGAAGTATTATTAATATAAAAATAATAATAATAAAAAAAAAATATCTGAGCACCGCTGTGCCTCTATCCGCTTAGCAGGCACCGGCTCCCAGCCTGGCCAGCGGCCAAACCTAACGCTGTTGGAGCAGCGTTAGGATTGGCTGGAGTACCCAGCCATGGCACTTCTAGGCAGACTCGGAGCCTGTGCCTTTTCTCTCCAGCCCAGAAACACAGTGACAGGCTGGAGAGAGCACAGGGCCCATGTGTGTTTGGCTGGTCCAAGACGGCCGGCCAAACACACATGCGCACTGAGGGGAGTGCACAGTGCACTCCCCTTATACCCTTTATCCCCAATGACCCGCCCCTTTAACAACAAAAGGATAATAAACATGGCCGGGGTGGGGGTTGCGACACTCCGCCATAGCGGAGGAGCCACCACTGATGTTATAGTTAAGAAATAGAATTTTAAAAAACCTTAGAAATTTACTAAAGAACGAAAGGTAACAGGAACATTATAGTTAGGTTCAGATTTTACACATAAAAACCATATAAATTCAGCTGATATAGTTCAAGTTATTTTAAGTAGCTATAACTCATGCCCTAAGGTAACTTTAACTTGTGCTCTCGACGTGCACTGCTAATTACCCAAGAAATTACATCACTCATGACATCTTCTTTGACATCATTGATATCACTGTAACATTTGCAGTAAAATTACTGATGAGAAAACTGTGCATGGTGGGGGGGACAAGTTATAGTTACCTGAGGACACAAGGGTTAGGACACATGCTTATAGAAGGTTGAGCGCAGGCCAAGCCCTGGGGCCAGCCCCCACCGTACACGGCCAAAGGCTGTACATGGTGTGTGGTTTGGTGCTTATGGGGGTTGACCACAAGGTCTGACATCAGGACGGGCCCTGCAGCCAACCCCCGCCCCTATAACTCGTGCCTTATGGTAACTATATCTCGTGCCAACCCCCACCCCTACAACTCATGCCCTAAGATAAGTAGAACTTGTGCACTCACCATTGACTGCTATTTACCCCACATATTACATCACTCATCACATCTTTGATAACATCATTCCTAATATCATTGTAACATTTGCACTATAATTGTTGAAGAGAAAACTGCATGGTGGGGTGCGAGTTATAGTTACCTTAGGGACGAGTTATAGTTATTTGCGCTAACAATAACTATAACTGCTGAATTTCTACAGGTTTGTGTGAGTAAAATGTGAACCTACATATAACATCCCTGTAACCTTTGTTTTTTTTAAGTGAAAATCGCTCTAGGATGAAGCACTAGTGTGTAACTATTGATGATGCTGTAAACCATTGATCAATTGCTAATTAACAAAGGGGAAGCTGTACCCTTGGAATTGTTTTTCCTTAGGGAATTGTGTTGCACAGCCTTGAAAGGAGCAGACACTGGTGTAAAGGACCAAAGAATGCTACCTACGACATCTTACTAGCATGTCAATGTTTTCTTTTTAAGTAGCACCTGCCCTTTAAAGAATAAAGATTGCTTTAAAATGTTGACATACTGACAATGTGAATGGATGGACAGAGGTCTGCTGTTCCTCCTTAGCACCCATCCTTCTGTTTGCTGCTTTTTTGTCCAGGACTGCAAAATGTGCCCAGCCTCATTAACATTCAGGAGGCAGGAAAATTTGCAACCCTCTAAAAATATACATTTTGCAATGAAACTGATTAGTGCGCCAGATGTATCACAAAGGCTGGGCTGGTCTCAAAACGTAAGTGCACCATTTGCAACCACAACTTACAACCAGCCTAATTATACATCTGGACTATGGTGTCATATTAATGTGGAGTTATCTGGTAACCCCATTTTGTAACCCAATGCCTCTCTGAATGAATAGGAAGGCCTTTTACACATACAGGGGAGAACATAACCTAGGAAGTTAATGGGTTGAGCATGACTTTCACTTACAGAACCCTAACTTCAAACCCAAACTATAAAAGGTGTGATGACACCAGACAGTGAGAATGCCAAAACAAGGTAACCAAGTTTCTATTTCACACTTCAAATTAGTGTGGGGCTGTTCTAATTTGTTTTTCCAAATCTCTGTATTGTTTCCAACAGAGAACAAAACACCCTCCCCACCCACCAGTTGAGATCACAGTCAGCACTGTAAAAATCACAATTGGCCACTGGCAATGTACATACTGTTGTACAGTCACCGAATCATTGTTTCACAATCTTTGCTTGTCAAAAACACTCCATACATCCCTCTGACAATCTACTCAACATCTCTTTGTGGGTCACTTTCCCCATCCGGTTCCTCCATTGCGTGTTGTATACTAATGTCCAACATGTCACACTCCATGACGCTGCCCTGTCAGGGTTCCTATAAATTAATTTGTGGCGCACCCCACATTCTGCCCGCACCAATCAGGCTAGTTCCATCATCCATCGCCGCTTAGTGGGAAGTCTGCGTGTTGTCCACTTTAATGCTGTACACCTTTTAGCCACAACCAGACCTAGCTCAGCCACCTTGCCCATGATTTTAGTGTTTTTGGTGCAGGGCACCAATCTCAGTAAGCACAACTCTACCATGCATCGCAGTGGCAGCCCAGTGAGGTGATGCAGGGTGGTGACCACCTCCTTCCAAATATTCTGCGTCCCAGGGCACTCCTACCACATATACATGTATGTGCCCACTGCCGTCCTGCATTTCAAGCATGTTTCTGATTTAGAAGAATCGAGTTTGTGTTTCCATTAGGGCGCTACATAATATCTGTGGACACATTTGTAGAGGATCAGTTTCAATCTAGCATTACGTGTAATTAGCCTGCAGTAGCCTATAATGTTTCCCCATTCATGGTCCCCTTGTTCCTCCCTCGTGTCCCTTTCCCACCGTGTCTTAAGTGAAGTAATGCGGGCAGTCGTCCACGGAAGTAGCAATGTATAGCGTTACAATATTATTTTTGCACTGCCAGCAGATCCAGCAGTGTCTGGTTCAAGACATGAGTGTCTGGCTCCTGTGGGAATCCCAGCCATGCCTGTTGCATCGGTGCTGCCAAACCAGCGTATGCCAAGAAGCACCTACTGCCCGTTCCCCACCTGTTGCAAAAGGCAGCATACCCAATCATTCTGCCATCCTCATACAAACCCCGTGGTGAATGGGGGTTGCACTCCCTCCCCTAGTATGGGGGTCTCAGGGCATGGTCCCACATTCCAGTGGGTCAACTAATGCATGTAAATGTAGGCACCCCCTCCTCCTTGAATACTTGTTTTTAGACCTCTAGGATCATCCGGATCTGCGGCGGTAGGGAACCACTTATCTTCTGAGCCACCCAGGGAAGTGTCAGCAGCTGTATGGGATGCAGAAGGTGTCTCAGGAGCTGAACCACAGGGTCCGTGCTCTCCTCCACAAACCAAGGGCCAACGTGCTGCAGCTGGGAGGCCCAGTGATACACCCTGATATTTGGCACCCATAAGTTCCCCCATCCCAGGGGAGCTTCAATACATCTAGGCAAATCCTGGCACTACCAGTGCCCCAGTATAACTGTTGAAGCAAGCTCTCCCTCCAGCCTACGAAAGCATGCCTCTGGTATGCACATTGGCATATGCTACAATATAAAGCACTCTAGGCAGAATTATCATTTTATTGATTGCTATGTGGCCCATTAGGGACACCGGAATGATCTACCATTCACAGACACTACGTTCTAGCCCCGTCAAGAGGGCATACACATTCGCTTCATACACCTCCACCATATTGGACCTCAGGTAAATACCTACATACTTGACTGGAGCTCACTGTTGTCTAATGTTGGATAGGTCCTCTGCCACTATGTGGTTCTATGCGACAAGGTGTATGACCGACTTATCGGCATTCAGCCGGAAACTAGAGTGCTCCCCCACCTCCTGTATAGTGCACTCCACAGCCCTCCATGTGCCCTCTGGGTTTCTGAATGTCAATAAAATGTCATCGGCACAGAGGGAAATCATCTCTTACTGTCTCCCACTAGTATACTGTCACCCCCGTGCCTGTAGCGTATCACTTTTGTCAGTGCCTCAATCACAAAGGCAAATATCAAAGGGGATAGGGGACAGCCTTGCCGCATTCCTCTTTCCATTGCCCAGCTGTCTCACAATCTATGCCCCACTTTCACTCTAGCTTTACTGCCAGTATACAGGCCCCTTCCCAGTAGCCTGCCCCAAAATTGAGCCTCTGTAGAGCATGACACATAAAGAGCCAGTCCACTGCATCAGATGCCTTGTGTGCATCCAAACTAGCAAGGAAGCACCATTTGCCTCCATCCACAGCCTGCTCCAGGAAAATAAATGCCTTATGTATATAAGTAGCCCGTACGACCTCCCTCCTCTCCCCCACAAGGAACCCAGCTTGATCTGTGTGAAAGATCACCTCTGCAGCCCTTGCTAACCGGTGGGCCATTATCTTTCCCAGGATTTTTACATCCATGTTGATCATGGACAGTGTCTGGTATGAATCACAGTCTGCCTGATCCCTCCCTGGCTTAGGTAATACCACCACAAATGCTTCTTGCAGGGACTTCGGTAAAGTACTTGTCTCCAGTTGCTCTCTATACATGGGCAACTATGGGGCGCAAAAAGGTCCACATATTTTGATACAATTCAACTGGCAGTCCATCATGTCCAAGTGCCCTTCCAGTGTTCATATGCTTAATCACCCATTTTACATCACTCTCATCTATAGGGGCATTTTAATAGAGCCCTTATATCAGCATCAATTGTCGGAAGGCGTGCCTCATCTAGCACTCTCACAATGCCCACCTCATCCCTCTGCACCTACTGCGTGTAAAACTTTAAACAGAATTCTGCAAACCTCTATAGGATTTCGCCTGTGCCAGGAGGACCCCCTAATTCCTATCTTTAATGGCTATTACAGTGTTGCTTCCCTTCTTTGCCAGCAAATGACCTGACTTGTCCCCCGTTCGTGTAGCAATTCAGTGTACATTCTCTAGTCATACTTCACTGGCGTGTCCCTCGCTTCCATGAAGTCCTCTACCAACTACTGACCTGTGACCCAAGTCTCTGCAGTGTGTAGAGCCTGTCTGTCGAGCTCTTCTATACTGTTCTCCAGCTTAGTAATCATGGTCCCAAGGGATTTCCGCACGCTGTAGTTGGCACTCATACACGTGCCCCTTATGGTAACCTTAAAACCCTCCCGCACTGTGCCAGCCAAGGCCACTAACCCCATATTAACGGCAAAATACTCTTGGATGGCTTCCTTGACATCCTCTATAAACGCCTAGTCAAGCACTACATCCCATGTGGTGGCAAATAAAGAGTACCCCCTCGACTGGCCATATCGGGTCCTCCATAGCTCCACCACATTTAGCGTGTCCATACCCTGTAGCAGAGCCCGGGAAGACTTTCGTAGTGGCCTAGCAGTAGCTCATGTGCTGTCCAGCGCTCGGTCAAGAATGAAGTTAAAGTCACTCACCCACAAGAATTACAAGAACATCCTTGTCCCAGACAATTTCTTCTGGCTCCCTATTTGACCCAATTTATCCCAGTACATGGAAGTCTGGGCAGATGACTTATATCCTAGTTTATTAAGGATTTGTAATTAATTCCTGTTGAGAGACACAATACCTGAAGCTTGTAAACAAGGTTTAGTCACTCCTCTTTTGAAAAACCTATTGTTGATAGAAACAATCTCAGTAACTATCGTCCCATCTCATTACTCCCTTATCCATCAAACATAATTGAGAAATATGTTAGTGAGAAGCTAGATAGCTACCTAGAAAATCACAATATTTTGGAGAATGAACAGATGGGCATTAGTCCAGCACATAGCACAGAATCCGTGTTGATCTATGCAATGGATGAATTGAGACTGTGGATAAGATAACAGTTTTTATGCTGCCCCCCTCCAAAGAGCCTTACTCACTCCCAAGTAATTTCTGGCCTTGGACCAATAATTAAAATCTTTAAATTGTACAGGTAGCAAGGAATCTAGGAGTGCAGATAGATGGTAAGTTATCCACGGAGAGTCATGGTAAAAGAAAACTGCAGCTACCTGCTTTGGGTTACTCCCGTACCTAAGAAAATTGTACCTGTTACCTCAGCCAGCAAAAAAACTACTGGTTCAGAGTATTATTCTAAGCAGGATTGAATATTGCAATGCACTCCTATTGGGTGTACCTGAATACTTGATAAAAGGACTGTACAGGTTCCAAACAATAGCAGCCAAGCTTGCACTAAATAATTTGAGATATGATTCTTATGCAAGTACTTTGAGAGAACTTCATTGGCTTCTAGTAAAAGAGCGTATAATATTCAAATCATTGTGTGTGGTTTATAAAGCTTTGAATAATTTAGGACCTGTGTTGGCTCAGCAACAATTTAGACCCTATAGGCCTCAGAGGAATCTGAGTCGGCTTCTGCTTTCCTCCTCTGTGTCCCAGACTTTAGAAAATCATGATCCAGGGGTAAATCTTTCCAGGTTCTGGCAGCACAGTTGTAGAACAAGTTCTAAGTCAGGCTCCGAGCAAGAAAGGTCAGAGATTGGTCGGCTAAAGATAGCACTCGAGATAGGCTGGCAAAGAATCTTTCTGTGTAAGTAGTGTCTTGCGAGATTGTGATAACTCCAAGATACCTGTAAGGTGTATGATTCGCTTTACAAGTGATTGTTAAGTTTCATTACATTGCACGAGGTCATAATGTACATATGGCGTGAGCATACTCACTATCCTATCAAAGAAGACTGGGATGTATATATTCAGGGCATAAGTGTTGACGAGTGCTGTGGGTTTCCCACCAATACCACCTGCCACTCGTACATGGTGCCCATCCATATCCCTGAATGTCGTGTCTACTCTGCGGAGGCAAAAGCTAGCATACCATAACATGCCCCCCAACTTGGCACTCAGTTTCTTGTGTTCTGCAGGGAGTAAGTGTGTTTCCTGTGGCATTGCTATATATGCCTGCTGTTCTCGGACACAGGACCACATTCTCTGGCATGTAATCGGGCTCTGGATCCCCTTGGCATTCCAAGACAGAGTGATCACCCCCGTCCTTGCAGTGGAGACCACCCCTATGTTCCAAGGCCTAATGTGTGGTGTTGATCGTAGGTTTGCTGATCATGTGAGCGCTACCCCGAACTAATACCTGTGACCCAACTCCACTCCCCTTCCATGTGGCCAACACCAATCTGGCCTATACAATGGATACAATCAGTGTCACCTCTTCCACAGCATAATGCACTTATTGATACCCCACCTAGTGCGTAGGCCCATGGTTCACAGGAAGGATCACCGCAGAGACCACTGTCACTAGCAGTCAGACACACGAAGTAAATGAACACAGGTAAGAACAAAAAACAAAGGTAACCTCTCATAGCCGACATTGGAAACATACTTATTTCATCTGGTAATCACCCTTCCCTGGGCTACTACATCACAACAATGGCATTTCCACCTTATCAGGAGACATGCAACATCATCAACCCAAAATATAAGTGTCCCCACCATTATGTCCATTCATTGGCTTTCCACAAACTGTATAGCATCCTCTGCATGATCAAAGAAGTGCTGCTTCCTTTGTAGGTCAATCCAAAGGCACTCCAGGGGAAGGAATGCACAAGCAGTTCCGTGATTCCTCAGTGTTGTCTTTGCTACCACAAACGTCTTTCTTTTCTTCTGAGTTGCAATACCATAATCCAGATAGAAGGACATTCTGTTTCTATTGCATTCCACTGTATCTTGCTGGCAGGCCGCCGCCAGAATCTGCATCTTGTCCTTGTATCTGAGCATCCTGGCCATAATCACGTGTGGCAGCGCCTCCGGAGGCGGTCTCTTGCCCGATGTCCACCTGCCACCCTCCATGTGCTGCAAAATAGTGGAAAACCAACCCTCAAATATTGTTTCACAGGCGAAGTTTAAGTTCCCACTGGCAGGCCCAGAATGCCTACATTGTTCCATCTTGACCTATCTTCGAGGTCCACCTGCTTGGTTTCCTGCCACTGCAGTCGCTGTTCTTGATCCGCAAGACGGGAGTGGGACCCCACAAGACCCTCAGTGTCATCAGCCGTGGTACCAAGCTCCTTCACACAATCCCTCATTTTGTCCACGTACTGGCGCACGAGCGCCAGTGTGGTGGCCACCGCATTGATCTAACCCGTGATGACCCAACTACCCTCTACTGATGAAATGTTTAAATTCCAGAGTGAGGAGTGACTCAGTATCCCAACTCCTGGGGTTCATCTGTATGCGCACCGCTCTGCGCAATCTTTGCACGCCCGTCTTCTATCATATGGTACTATTTTGGGGCAGCCCCCAGACCACTCTGCGGCTTTGGCAGCATCCATAGTGCCAGCCTCACCCCCTCTAAACAAGTGCAGTCCAAAGTCCAATGCACACCACCTCAATATGACTGTGTCCATGGTGACATTGGTTCCACACCGCCCAGTGGGTCTGGCTGCAGCACACCACGTGGCAAGGTGAAAGCCCAGAGTCTCTGTTGCTGTCAGAGGTGGAGAGGGAGGGGGCAGGCAGAAGGAGAGCACCCACCATCACAGTGTTTCCACTGAACTATGTCTAGGGGATAAGGTATCCCATTGGGGACGGACACACCGCAATCCCACTAGGCGCACTGCTCCCCCCCCCTGCATGCAGCTCATAAGTATTGTTTCTGGAAGTGAACAGCTCACGGGGCAAATAATTGGCTCCATCACCTCCAACTATGCTGCCATTAAGGAGACACCAGATGGAAACGCCTGGGCCTCACCCCGCGCGCCTCAACGAGATGCGCCCAAGAAAGTCCCCAAGAGTGCTGTTGACTCTGCTCTCAAAGGAGGGCAGCACCCCTTCCACTAGTATTCTGCCACCGACAATGCGGTCATTCTCTTATAGTCTGCCACGACAGCCCAGCTGGTAGGCACCATGCTGTCCTACTCCTCGATCTTCTGATCAGCCCCAACGGGAGCTTCCGGCTAAACCTCTCATGGCCTCCCAAATCATATCACTGCCCCTTGTCTTCATGCAGGGGGACGCCCCCTCATCGTCCATCCCAGTACCAGCTATGCAGGACTGCTACGAGGCCCCAGAAGCAAATACAGCTATCCAGAGCTGCCATGTCCAGTAGCAAAGTCCTCCACCCGGCCACAATGAAAGCCGTCCATCGCTCATCCCTGCTCAGCATACCTTTCTGAACTCCAGGTCCAGATTGACCCAGAAGTCTTACCTGTGATCCCCCGAATTCTTACCCGCTCCACCAGCTCCCCAGTACCCCTGCTCTGCGCAGATGACCCGAGCGGGGGCCTACGGCCTGAAATTTGTCAAAGCAACGAGGAGATGCATCTGCTCTGGCAGCCAACCTGGCTTCTCTCTTGTGCCATTCTACTTTGCAACCAAGGGATTAACTTAAACTTTGGGCCACTAATATCCACAGATCTCAGGGAATTCTTATTATAAGAATGCATCAGCCCTTAGCCACCTAGGTGGCATGCTTCCAACTTTGGCTAGCTCTTTGCTGAGTGGGCGCTGCACTACCCAGCGGACCCCGAGAAACTGGCGCTCCTTGTTGGACATCTTTTCCTCTCCCTCTAGCTTGGTTTTACCCAGAGCTCATGTCACTGCCCTAATTCTGGGTGTCTTTAAGAATAGGTGGTAGATTGGGTAAATGAGTGGTTAAACTGGCCATAGGCACTCTGCCTTACTAATATTTATTCCTGGCGAGTGACCATGTCAAGAATGAAAACATGACTGAGCCAAAAAGGAGTTGTAATGAGCCCTTGGTTATGTTCAATAGGGTCAACATGTTTCATGCCCAAAAGTGCCAGAGAGGTCAAGGCATTTTGTCAGGACAATGGGTAGACCCTAATCTACTCAGTAATATTTTTACAAGAAAATCCAAAACAGAATATTCAGTGTTTCATGGTAAACTTTACACTGAGGGCCCCTTAGGGAAAACTCAGAGTAGCACCTCCTCCAAAGAGGTCTCTGAGGAGGCGCGGTGGGAATCCTAGCCTGTTCTTGATTTCCTGACTCTATTTGTAACCCAATGCCACTGTGAATGAATGAGAAGGACTTTTTGACATAAGGGGAAGAACATACTCAAGGAACTTATGGGCTTGAGCGTGACTTTCACTTACGGAATCCTTACTTCGATGCCAAACTATGAAAGGTGTGATGGCACCAGGCAATGAGAAAGCCAAAAGCTGGCCACCCAGTTTCTATTCCTTAGGCTGTAAAGAAGAGTTAGTGGCCTATGCTGAAAACCAGATGGTAGATGGTTCACCTTCTGTAAAAAAGTAATCCATCAGTCCTCATGATCTTGACTCAACTTTCCTTCAACCATTCATGATGTAACCTCATCACCAACGGCGCTATGTTCTCCTCTGACAGCCTGACCAGGCTTCCCTATTTGACATCCTGTGATGCGGAAACGGAATCAAGCTATATCAATCCGCCAAAGTTCACCAATTTTTAATTTGTAAGTACTTATAAAAAGACAAATAGAACATTAGTAACTCTATCAATCTGATGTAGCTGCGAAGAACACTTCACACCTTCCACTCACTGATCCAGACCCTCGGCGCTTTGCATGCGGCTAATCAGCGCCTCTCATATTATGCAGCCCTGGCGACCAGGCCAGCAGCCTAGCATACACAATAATAACAATATTAATAATAATAAGTGCTGTATCTCGGTTCTGCTCTTCCCCGGGGCGCAGGTCCTGCCTTTGAGACAGGAAGAGCCCGTGCCATGTCGCCGCGGGCACGCAGTGAAAGGGCAGAGAGTGCGCGATCCCTCGCAGCCCTGCAGAGCGCCTCGACTGCCGGAGTCAAAGTGCCAGCCGCACAAATGTTAACAGTATTCCTCCCCTAATTGCCTGCTGGTTTTTGCTTCTGATGGCGCAGCAGCTCCTGGCAGCCAGGGTAGGAGCCTCGCGCGCATGTTAACATGGCGCGCGAGCCACCCTTCCTTCGCCCGACGCATCTCCCGGGCACGAGGGAGAGGTGGCGGCCTCCTGTCTGTAACCCTTTTGATCCTATTCCTAATGTCACCGCCATATTGCCAGGGGCCCAAAGACTGTTGCTTAAAGCACAAACAAAAGAAATGGCATGTCTCCTCGCATTGCTTTCAGCAAACAGGCTATTTAATAGTGTGCTCTGCGGATACATGGGATGGCGGCTCCGGTTCAGCCCTACCTGAAAAACAATTCTGTGTGAAATCTCACTCCATTATCTGCTGGAAACAGAGATGCGTTCCGCCGCGGCGGAACTACCATTCCTCATAATACTCGAGACAGCTTGTAATTCCTGGGCCTTGTCTCAGGCTCGCGGCCCCGCCGGGCCTCCACGGCGCGGACCGAGCTCACATCACGCACTACCAGAAAATGCCAGCTCTGAAAACGGCTGCCCCGAGCAACGTTTCCGTAACGCTGGATCGGGAACGGCACAACAAAGGCGGGAGGGGAGCACGGGAGAGGCCTCCAGATTCACAGCCAAGCCATCCTGGACGGGAGGCGCGCCAGCTCCGAAGCAGGCTGTGGCAACCTGTGAGAGGGCGCGCACTTCCACGCACACATTTCACCACTTATGTTCAGGAAATACTATTTCACCACTAAACAAGCAGTTCGGCGGGTGCAGCGTGCTGGAAATGAACAAATAAATACTCATGGAAACCATAAATTGGGCATCGAGCAATGGCAGCAAAAATGGGGGCGGATTCACAAGCAGATACATTTATCTGTTTTTTAAACTCTGCTCCAAATAAATTGAGCACAGGGACAAATGATAAAGTACATCTGTTATGATTTGCTTAATTTGTCACAAAAGCTGAATTTTAAAATATCTTAGTACTTAAGGGACCTGCTGCAGAGATCGCTGTCTACCCAGAAATTTTCAGACTATGATGACTGTAAGATAACTCTGGGAGTTAATGCACTTGGATATATTTACGAGTGGACTGGTGACAGGATTGACTTATTAAATATAATTTAGGGTTAATATGCCTGCAGCAAAGCACACCTTGTGATATGCAGGTTATTGATTTGTTTATGTAGATAGCTCAGTGGGTTACTGCGTCTCTCGCACATATTGTGTTCCATGCAGTTCATAACTTACAATACAGCTGAGTTAGCTATGAGCCGGCATCAAGAAACTGCATGCGACCTGCAAGGCATGTATTTTAGAACCTTATCGTTATTTTCTTATTTTTTTTTATTCTAAGGCTGCTAAAATGTTTACTTTTGGTATTAAATACACTTATTAATAGACAATCACAACACAACCATGGTTTTCCGTACACCCAACTTGTTTATAAATCCTGGCTTTGTGTTTCTCCAAACCAAGTACTTTTAACATGTAAAGACTACCATTATGGATGGTACGTGGCACCTACATCTTGGTGGGACCCGGGGGCTTTATCCGTTTGCCTACAACTTACTTAGAACAGTAGGTTGCATGTTGCCCAGCAGTTAGTTATTGTGTGCATTGTTTTCCTGTCAATATGACATGCGTGAGCTATGTTGAATGTTTCTGTGATGTTCTAGTATGGAGTATGGTGTTTGTGATAGAGACGTCTCCTTCATATATCTGCACTGTGTGCACAGAACATCACAGAAACAGTTAAGTGCCAATGAGTCATTTCTCCAAAGTATACACTTTCCTGCTGATAGATGGCAGTTTTCAAATTTTAAATTTCTTTGTGTGCTGCCTTGTTTTGGGTTCTTCCTTTAACAGATGTGTATGTGGCATGCTACACTTCTGCTATGTATGGGATGTGCTGTCTTGTGTTGCCGAGTGTACAGTGTTAACATCTTTATAGGTGTGGAGGGTGGTGAATCATGGAATGATTTCTCCATTTGTACAGTGCACATCTACTACCAGCATGGCCGAAGAGCCCTACGGGCTGGCTATTCCCCAAAGGCTGCTGTGTGTGTCATCATATAATGTTTTTCAGCCATTGTTGCCTGGCTCATCTCTTCACAACTTCCTACAAGTCCTCTATGTAATTTGAGCAACAACACCCAAGAACTGAACCATCGAGACTCCACACTGAACTTGTTCTTGCAAAATGAACAGTCATGTACAAATGAACACACAAATGTGTTCCAGCGCTCCCACATGAGCACCCTAGCTGACAATCCTGCTCATACAAGTAGACAGTCAGGATCTCACAAATTAGCAGCGAGGCAGCAACAATTGCAAATCCAGACTCATACATGAGCACTAGGACTCGCAGAAGCGAGCACACTAGATTTCACAAATAACTAACTATTGCATACAACTCGTTTACCCCTTCTGTCTTTGATCAATAACTCCTCTACCAGGGATATGGTACGCTTACAGCACCCTTCTCATTTAATATCATCTAATTCCCTAATGTTCAGTAGGTGAACGAATTACGAACGAGTCACTGGGAAACGGTACATAGGTGAGTCATTGGCCTAGAGTAAGTCTCCCTACCCACCTGCTGGACTGGCTAATCCAGATCTTTTAAGTCAACCAAACCTATATGAGTCCAGACTTTAAGAAGTTTTTACAAAGTCAGAGATCAAAACTTTAAATGGGGTTTTTTGGATGCTTCTTTCAATTGTGCCAGATGCTACAAGCATCTATTTCTATGTATAATAGTATCTAAGTATTAGAAAATGCATTGAGAAAAATATGGCATCTGGCACCATTTAGTGGCCCGGACAAGTGACCTGGCTCAGTAATAACAAAGGCAGCAGTCTTACCTGCAATTAAAAATCTGTAAGTAAATATTGCTGATGGTGAGCAGGGCCCTGAAAAGAGCAAGGGCTTGGGCATGATGCTCAATCTGTCCACCACATTACGACAACCCTGAGTAGGTCTCTGGGACGAATGGCAGTAAAGCAGGTCATAATGAAAAAAGGGATGAAGGCCAGGCACCTCCATGCTGCTGGGCTCTGCAGTATAGAGAACAGGTGGCGCAGACAGTGCTGATTTTTTGTGGGGTGCAGAAGGGTTTTTTAGAAGATATTGAAGTCAAGGTCCATTGATCAAGTGCATCCGATTCAGTTCATACCCACTATTTGTGTTAATTCAGAAAGCGGTGATCACTCTCCTTTCCGAGCTGTGTCACCATTTAGTAAATGTATATGTGTGGAAGGTTATGGGGCCCCTATCTACCAGCCTTCATGGCCCAGTGCATCAAAAGCGGTACATATGTCTTGCAATACTAAGGGAGGAGCCTCACCATGCATTGTTTGACAGCGTTCGTCCCATAGGTCTTGTGCCTCTAGGGCTAACCCACCTAGGCAACAATCCCCGTCGGAGGTCAACAAGACAGCTTTTGCTTTCCATCCAGACCAAGTTCTAGTCACATCTCACACTTACAGTTCACACTAGGCATCCCCTGGTACCAGGAAGTGAACACCATGGCTCCCAGCCAAGAATGCTCCTGAATATTTGCCACCTGAATGATACAGTTTCAAGTTCTGTTGGTCTGCATCCTCTCACCAATGCAACCCAACCATCCTCAGTAGCTAAACTTAAAGCTACAATACACACATACACAGTGTGGTGTTAAACGTCACACAACGGGGAAGATGCTGCAAAACATACCTTCAGACAAGATAAGTGGTGGAAGTTATACATAAGTGAATCTCACCAAAAAGCAACTGCTATGAAGCCAAGCAATGGACAAATCTACACCAGCAGCATAACAATGCAAACGGAAATGCGCATTAATACACAGCGCGCTAACAGATCTCTTACACCTCTAGCCCACCACTTATCCAATATAATCCATCACTAAACAATAGTCTATTCCAATCTTGCCAGCGAGTGTCCCATGCGTCAAACCTCTAAACAATACCATGTTAGGGTGGCCAGGCGTCCCGGATTTGCCGGGAAAACCCGTTTTTTCACCAGCTGTCCCAGCAGATTTGCGGAAATTTAGCTCATGTCCGGTTTTTAGAGAGGGTCACCTGAAAACTGTGGGCGATGATTTTTTTGTTTTCGAAAGAAGAGATAGCAGGTGTTATTAGAAGACAATTTAATTAACAGGCTTTACAAAATGCATGTTATTTATGTTCTTGGTGCCTCTTCGGTAATTCTATACTGACATTCTGTACGCTAAAATGGAGTAAAATTGTAATCCTTCTATTTTTTTGTGAAATGCCCCGGTTTTTGGCCTTAAAGTTCTGGTCCTCCATACCATACGTAACAACCAAAAACAATATTGACAGACCACTTTGCCTCTGGTGAAAGGCAGCCAAGAACAATACAGTGCCTCTAGAAACGAAAAGTGCCTTGAGCCTATATACAACATGAGGAGGCCGTCGTGCACACTCGCTCTTACTATAGGAGTCTAGAGAAGCACAAACCAGGCGCAAAGGCCTGCTGGGAAACCCCGCGGGAGCACGTGCCGTCAGCGCACATAAGCACCTAATGAAGGGCTAATTCGCTCTCCTGTCGCTCGGGCTCTCCCGGGAGGGCCGCCAGTGACACCTTGAGCTCTAACCTTCCTTCTATGGGAGGGAGGAGACAGGTCCGATTGCCTCTGCTGCTAAGCATCGCTAAATATCCCAGACTCCTCTGCCCTGTATCCTGCACTCATTAGTGCGTGTTATCTCGACTCCCTGCCTCGGTGGGAAGGGTGGCTTCCTGCGGTCTCCTGGGGCAGCGCTAAGTAGAACAGATTCCATTGTACGGCGATGCCTTCAACCTGATCAAACGGGATGTGTCAACATGCGTCCCCTCCGAGGCTGCGGTGATGCACTCCCGCTCCCGCAGGCACACACGGGCAGGCGGCGGGATGTGACAGATACTCGCCTCCCTGCGAAGCTGAGTGCCGGGCTTCTGTCGCCAGACTGTGCTGCTTCTGCTGTCCGACTTCCGTCTGGGGTCAGCTGTCCGAAGTCACCGAAACAATCCCTGCTTACGCAGTGCTTAATTTGTAAATAAAAAGGTGCCGGTGCTCAAAGCCCTCCTCGCAAAACATGCGGCTGTTGCAATTAAATGTGTGAACATGGAATACTGAGGTGGCGTAATCCTGAAGCCATCTCAGGCCTCTTCAAACCACATAAAGCCACTCCTTGCCCCTTCAGCTCACTCTTGCAGCTTTCTACTTTCTCCCTTTGTGACGCTTTTTCGTTTTTCCCTTCATCCGTCTTTCCCATATGTGTCTTTTGCTCGCAGCAAATGCTTGAGGCAGAAGAATAAGCCCCGGCCATCAAAAATAAGTGACGGTGCTTAGCACCTGAAACAACAAGCACAAATTAAGCACTGTGCTTACGCAATGGCGATGTCACAGAAACAGGGTCGGACTGGCTGTAGCTGTAGGGCAGTGGTCTTCAAACTGGGGAAAGGAGATTTGGTAAGGTTGAACCAGGCTTTGGCCAACAGAACATTATAGTGAGAACAGGACTTTTTTTAAACAGAAAAAAATGAGCAGCACTAAACCTCTCTCTAGAAGGCCATGGCTGACATGTTTTGTCATGTACATCCAAGCTGAGAATATGTGTCTAAAGGGAAGGGACACGAAATACTCTTCAAAGCTCCCACCCCCA
Source organism: Pleurodeles waltl (assembly GCF_031143425.1). NCBI lineage: Eukaryota > Metazoa > Chordata > Amphibia > Caudata > Salamandridae > Pleurodeles > Pleurodeles waltl. Next base: position 61,691,014 of record NC_090441.1, on the reverse strand, counting down.
CTTCTAATACTCACACTGTGGATACTTTTACATGTTAGTAAGGCCCATCTGATCAGAATAGTATCTTTGGCATCATGTATTTGACTACGTTTTTCAAACAGTAACAGAATTTAATTTGAATGTCTAACTAAATTGAGACATATTTAAAAACTGCCAATTGAGTAGAATAATCAAGAAGTAATCGGAGGGGGACCCATGTTTTTTTTTTCCACTGGTTGGGGGGGGTGTCATCATTAAAAAGTTTGAAGAACACTGCAGAAAGGCCATTCAGGCAGTGCCAGATGGGCTAGTCTGACAGGTCCGTGTGTGGGATTTTGTTTAAGGTGGTTTGTGGATTTGTTTTTGGAGTGGTGGGCCTGTTTTCACTATTGAATTCCATTATATTACCAGGGCCGCTAGAATTACGCAAAATGGGAGGACCAAGTTATGCATGAAGGTTGACTAAATTATGCAGCAAAAAGGCAAATTATGTGGTTAGTGTGCCACATTTTGTGATAGTATTACTTCCTTATTTTCTAATTTTTACACATTAACACAGCCTGGGCAAAGGCTTTCCCCTTATCAGTAACATATTAGCGCCTAAAGATAGCAATAAGCAACTGAAAGGTGACTAGTCAAGCTTTGTGAAGGGCCATCTAATGTGTGGGAACACATATTGCCTAATTTTAGTAAACATTTTGACCCGTTTGAGCAAGAAACAACATTTCTTGTTCAAATCTACAAATTACGTGGCAAATCCATAATGATGAGGAAAAAGCAATGGCTGCAGTTTTGCGTAAATCTAGTGGCCCTAATATTACCACATAAACTCCCTACAAGTGTGTGCAGTCCCCATACTTTGCAAAAGACCTACACAACAAGTCTTTATAAGATCCAAATCTGCCCTAATTTGCAAATTTGGGCAGGGAACCTGTTTTAGCTATCTAATTTATTTTGGTGCTCAGGCCTATTTTCTGCCCCAAACCGACCCATCATGGACCTATGTGCTTGTGATATTGACCGCTTCCTATCTGCTCGGTGCCCTGCGCCTGTCACATCACGGTACAACACTTTACCTGTGCATGTGATGCCACATCACTTCTGCGTGCCCCTAGGCCAGGGCCTGCACCTAAGCCTGTGGCATCATATCCCATCTCCATTCCCCTGCACCTGTCACACCATAGTGCTACCCTGTGTCTGTGACATTACATTCCCTCTCTGGGCCAGTGCAAAACTGTAGTCACGTCTGTGACATCACATCCCCTCTCGATGCTTCTTTGCTGTCACAATAGAGTGCGGCTCTCCGAATACACCTGTAATGTCACTTCACCTCTCAGGGTCTCCATGGCTGTTGTTTCACTGTTCAGCTCTGCAGCTCTATAGTCACATCGTCTTTCGGGGCCTACGTGCATTTTACACCACAATGCTGCCTAACACCCTGCCTGTGCTATTACATGCCATTTTGGTGCCCCGTGCCTGTTACATCATTGTGCTGCTGGAGTGCCTCATAAACACTGATAAACATGTTTTGGTAAGGCCAACGTGCCTTGTTTTAATACACCAACATATGCATGCACAAAAGATCTTAGTCGTGTGTTGTTGTTAGACTTGACATCCTTGGCATGGCTCTTCCCCTAACATTTTGCCTTCCACCCTTCTGTTACGCTGACTTCGTTTTTGCTGGCTTCAGGACTCTGAGAACTCTACCACTGATGACCAGTGCTAAAGTGCTTGTGCTCTTCCCGTGAAATATGGTAAGATTGGCTTGTATCTAATTGTGCTATTTAATTTACTTGTAAGTCCCTAGTAAGGTGGAACTACCTGTGTCCAGAGCCTGTAAATCTATAGGATACTTGTAGGCCTGCGGCACCAATTGTTCCACCCACTCAAGTTGCACTTTAAACATGTCTCTAGCCTGTCATTGCAGCCTGTGTGGGTGGAGTTTTAAACTGCCGTCTCAACCTGGCAAAATAAACCTTTTACCATTCCCAAACTTTATTTTTCAATACATACAAGTCACCTCTAGGGTAGGCCCTGGACAGCCCAGAGGACAGTGTGCAATGTATTCAAAATGTAGAACATGCACTTTTAAGTTTTACATGTCCTAGTAGTGAAAAACTCTTAAATTCAGATTTCACTCAAGCAAGGCCTACCTCTCCCATAAGATAGCATTGGAGTTTCCTTATTACATGTAATAAGCTGTAATTTCCAAATGGGAGCAGGTAACCAGTTCATGTCTGGTGTCCCTGTAAGTGTAATAAAAAATCCGAACTTATGGTGGTCAGTTTTTAAATTACAATTTTGAAAATATTTTTTTTAGAAAGTTGGCATTTTCCTGACTTAGCCATCTGGTGCCTGATCTGAGACCCACAAGTAACAAAAGTGTAAGAAGGCTGACCAGGACAGGCACAAAGATGAGGTGTTTCCTATCTTAAGATGGCACCGGGCACAAAGGGAGTGCAGGTTGCACAGCTTGGTAAGTATCCCCTCTCTTCCTTTTTCTCTAGTATCTCAGCCGGCAGACCCAGCAGTGAATACCAGGTTCGCTCTCTGGACCAAGCTGCCAGGATCTCCTTCTCCCTCTAGTCCCTGGTGTGTGTGTGGGGAGGGGGTGTTTGAGAAATTTGGATCAGAGACGTGATGTCTGTAACCTTACAGTTGGAGTCACCAGTGGTTCCCGCTACATTCCAGGTACGTGCAACACTACTCCAAAATTGTCCAACAACGCAAACACATTCCAAGAGCACAGAGCCTGGAGTGGATTAACACTTGGTCTACACTGCTATGAGTGCTTGGATCCAGTTTCATTAAAAGTTACCTGCTTACAATTTCCCAGGGAAGCAATGCAACTACATTTTTTAAAGCCATCCACAATCCAGCCTATGCCCACACAACCTCCAAAGCAGAAACGTCATGGCTCATTTTTGATAGGTCTATCAGGCGGCCACCTCTTAGCCTCTTCTGCCTGGACACACCTGTGCAGCGACTTTTTAAGCACGGTTCGATGTGTGAAATGTCACTGCACTCCTGTCAGACCTTATTATTTAGGCCGCTGTGACTTGGGACGCTCCTGGCGATGGGGAAGCAGGTAAATTTGAGGTCACTCTTCTCACAACCACATAAATAAGGGATGAAGGAGGAGGAGGTGAGCATTGCCAGTAAAGGGAGACTGTGCACCCCAGGATGAAGACACAAACCCTTTGCACCAACGGCCAACAACGAGGAAACATGCCAAGTGCCTTTACCTTTCACGTGGAGCTCAAGTTGCCTGGAAACCATTTTTCTAGAAGTATTATGTTTTCAGCAGGAAAATGTGACTGCCTTTATTTTACAGTTTGTTTATGAAAATCTATCACATTTTGGCACAATGTCACGAAATGGCATTCAGATATTTCGCCCAAATGTTTTGTGATTCATCTATTCTCATGTCACACAATCTCTGCACCCTATTGCTGATTGCAATGACAAGACCTACTGCCAGAGGAGCACACAAAAGGTACCAACTAATGATTTTTTAGGGTCGAACCTGCGTTGCATGTGCTCGCGCATGCGTATCGCAGCGAGACGCTTTAGTGTTTAGAAAAGGTCTCGGAGCCCTGTCGACGTCACGTCAGTGTTTTTGATTGTTTCGTGGGCTTGCCTAATAAAATCTGCTTGCTTTCATTAGTCGAAGGCATGAATACGTCATGCCTTTTCCGGTGGCTAGCCCTCCTCGAGCGCATCGACCAAGTACAGAAAACATGCGAGGCTCGCTGTTTTCTGTCCGACTCATGGACTACTTTTTCTCTCATTTACTTGCGCGATTTCGCTTGGCAGAAGTCGAGCGCTTTACATAGTTAATTGCACTTTTTTGGGTTACGTACATAAATACACTTTTGCCGATATGTGAAAAGTCGGGTTAGGAGTTTACAACGCTATCAGTTCTAACATGAGCAAACGCAAGACCCGTTGCATTGCAAATGCTTGTTTGCACTTGTGATCGAATTGAGGAACAATTTTCTTTTAACGTACACAACATTATAAATGCATTTGTAAAAAAAACTATGTGCACAGTATTGAACCTCTAAAGTGGGTCAAGAGAGCACCAAACCTTGATGCAAACTGTGACTCAGCTCTTACATGGCCCAAAAACCTTGACCTACAAAGATAAACTTCTATAACTTTCTATAAGGAATCCCTGGAACATCCTTGGCAGCTTGACACAAGTAGTAAGGACATCCTGAGAGAAAACACAAGTACTTTATGTGGAATAACTTACAAACAGCATTACGGTTGAGAAATAAATACTTTAAAGGTCTAAAACAACCTAAATAAAACAAGACCAAACTGTAATAAGTAAAATGTCACCAAAACGCTGAAAACTGATGCAGGGATTAGAAGTTATAAACAACAGAAAAACACCCCCTTAGAAAAGCACTGGGAAAAGGTGATCATGTCATCCATTGGAAGATGCAAAAAAAGTGAAAATATAACAAAGTGTTGTCTGTGAGGTTGACTGGAATTTGAGGACAACCTGTGGTCAACCCACAAACAAACATGGGTGGATTGAAGCTGGTGGTTTCATACTATTCAATTTTCACATTTCATACCCGGAAAGATTTCTGGAGGTTGGAGATCAAGGTAAATATGGACGTTGTAACAAGAAAACGGTCCCCAATCACATACATTACATAAAAGGCCCTTCTGAAGCCTCTGTCTTCCCTCTGCTGTCAGTTGGTAAAACACAAACTTGAATCTACCAAGACTATTTTTAGGGAGGTTTGACACCTTGTCCAAGTGCTTTAAGGGATTGTTTTTTTCCAAGTCCAAACTGTTTCCACAAGTTCTGGCGTACTGGTGGCTTGAGCAAAAGTCTTCCTATCTTCAGATCTAATTCCTCTGACTCCTGTCCATTTCTCTGCATTACAGGAGAGCGCCCAAAATTGTGCTTTCCACAAGAAATATCCAGTACCATGGGGTCCACTATTAGGCAGGTAGCAGGGTCTTGGTCCCTCCGACTGCAGAAGAGACACTTCATAGGCGACATGCAGCTTCCCTGCCCAAACAGTGATGCACTTTAGCATGGAGGTCAGCAGTAGGGTCGTTCTACATGTCCTGCAGCAACATACTGGGATGCATAGATTCAGAAGAGAGCTCACAATCATGGAGGCCTTCGGTCTTCCTTAGACTCAGGCAGATCCTTTCCTTGGAGGGTACTTTAAAGTGGTGTTGAGACCCGGCTCATCCCCATAAAATTCGGAGTCTACCAACTCCCAGGTTTGCAGAAACATGTTGCACTCATTTTTCTCTGGCCATACTTAGTGCATCAAAGCAACTCCAGAATTCCATGCACCAAAGTCCTAAATGGTGAAACCCTAGGTCAGCTGTAGACACCCCCCTTCTGCATCCCAACTCCACCCCTGTCCCTCTCAGCTCAGCCCACGGCACACAGATGAAATATCGTCTCTCGGGCCACTATTTAGCCCAGTTCTGCTTTGCAGCCTGACTCCACTGGATCTGCAGGGCCCTCTTCTCTGAATGAGTTGCAGCCCCTACACGTCCAGTAACTCACAAATGCTCTTACTCATTAAGTGACCAGTCCTTTGAAGTGACAGCTGGAGGCCGAAGCCAACAAAGCTATGAAGCACTGTGATCAGAGAAGGTTGAATTTCATCTGGAAAGTACTTTAGGCAGAATATATTTCATAGCCGGTAACTGAAGTAAAGCTAACATGTAATGCAGATTACTTAAAGGGCCTTGCTGCTTCATAAGCCAGTCTAAGCTAAGAAGCTAGTGTTAAAAAACACTATTAGCACTTTTATTACTCATCCGTTTTTTTTATTACTTTCATAACAATATTATGCTCATGTTGCATAATAACCACTGTGGAAACATCCTACAACTTCAGATTCACTGAAACTCCTCCACCTACGTGTGTGGCTCAGATCTTGAAAGGAAGTTAAACAGACTTGTCTTCCACAGAGGTGTGCCCAGAGTGAGTGCAAGCCCTACTGAAAGTCTTCAGGAGAGGGTGCCTGCTTGCTGATCTACAAGAGAAGAGACGCCATCAATATAAAATAAAAACAAACAAGCACACTCAAGGCAAGGGCATGCACAACCCAAAGGGAAACAATATGAGTAACAAAGCCACATGCTCTTGAAAAGCGCACACCAAAGGAGAGTGCAAGCATAGACAAGAGTGCACAAAGCAAACCCTAAGTGTGCCCTCTAGACACAGATGTCCACAGCTAAGATGGGTCAATCCAAAAACACAAGAACAACAAGAACAGGTTAGCACCCAAGACCCATCAGCACCACGCGCAAATCAATGCACAGCACACCCAAGTGACAGCAAGTGCTCCACGCTCAGTACACACAACAAAACAGGTTAACCCCCAGGACCAATTAGCACAGTGCATGAATCAAAGAACAGCACAGCCCAGTGGCAGCAAGAGGACCACATTAAGTACAGACAAGAGACAGCGCATGAATGAATTTGCAGCACACTCCCATGCCAGCAATTGCACAACGTGGAATACGCAAACCAGACAGCACATGATTCAATGTACGGCACACCCCAGTTCCAGCAAGTGGCCAAGCTGAGTACACACAAACAGGTTAATAACTAAGACCCATCAGCAGGGCGCATGAATCCTTTCACAGCACACCCGAGTCCCAGCAAGGGTACCTCGCTGTGTACACTCAACCAGAAGGTTCACGACCAAACCGAGCAAAGGTCTGAACTGAGCTAGCCCCAAAATGAAGTACATGAGTTGAATAAAGGATCAACATGAGCAAACAGCAGAGCTAAGCAAACGTCCAAGCTGAGCATGTCACAGACTAATCTTTGTTAGAAATAACTCAAGCAAATGTTTGAGAGAAGTAAATGCTGGACATAAACAGCGACGAATGTACCTCTTCTGCCAAAGAAATCACCCTTGCAGCTACCTACGGCAAGGAGCAACAGCACCACTGCCAAGGGTAACATTATTTCCCTATAGGATTCCTCTTTACTGTACGCAGGTGGTGTCATCCTGCTCTGCTGACCACCTTCCTTCCCTGGTGCCTCATCCTTTCAATCACAGCAAGGTGCCTGCCTCTCTCCGATACCGTACTCCCGGTATGAGAACTACCTGCCTGGCATTCTTACCTGCCACTGTGTATACTTGTGTGCACTCACAGTGTGGGAAGTATCTGCCCCGCACTGTTACCCACCACTGTGTGTACCTGTGTGCCCTCACAGTGTGGCAAGTACCTGCCCCACACTGTTACCCGCCACTGTGTGTACCTGTGTGCCCTCACAGTGTGGCAAGTACCTGCCCCGCACTGTTACCCGCCACTGTGTGTACCTGTGTGCCCTCACAGTGTGGGAAGTACCTGCCCCGCACTGTTACCCGCCACTGTGTGTACCTGTGTGCCCTCACAGTGTGGAAGTACCTGCCTGGCATTCTTACCTGCCACTGTGTATACTTGTGTGAGAAGTACCTGCCCGCTCTGTTACCTGCCACTGTGTGTACCTGTGTGCACTCCTCATATGAGAAGTACCTGCCCGCTCTGTTACCTGCCGCTGTGTGTACCTGTGTGCACTCACAGTGTGAGAAGTACCTGCCCGCTCTGTTACCCACCACTGTGTGTACCTGTGTGCCCTCACATTGTGAGAAGTACCTGCCCGCTCTGTTACCTGCCAATGTGTGTACCTGTGTGCACTTCCTGTTTGAGAAGGACCTCCCCACTCTGTCACCTGCCACTGTGTTTACATGTGCGAACTCCCTGTTGAGAAGGACCTCACGCTTTGTTACCTGCCAGTGTGTGTGTACTTGTGTGCACTCCCTCTATGAGAAGTAACTGACTCACTCTGTTACATGTCACTGTGTACTTGACCAACCCTGTAACATTTCACTGTGTATACCTGTGAGCACTCCCTGTATGAGAGGTACATGCCCCACTCCACCACGTCACTGTACATAAATGTGTTCACTTTGTGTATGAGAAGTACTTGTCCCCCTCTGTTACATGCCACTGTGTACACTTGAGTATACTTTCTGTATGAGAAGTACCTGCCCCACTCTGTTACCTGCCATTCTCCATACTTTTTTGGACTCCTTCTGTGCAGAAGTATTTGCCCCCACTTTCTGATACCACTCTGTATACCAGTGTGTGCTTTCTGTATGGGAAAAGCCTGCCCATAATTACCTACCAGTCCCTGGGGGCACTTCATCTGTACAGAAGTACAATTTCACTGAGGCAGCTGCCACTGTCTATACAGGTATGAACTCCCTTTGTACATAAGTATCTGTCCCACTCTGTTGTAAGTGGGGGTCATTGCCTCACGCATTTGGCGAATGGTGTCTGCCCCTTTGGTGCAGGCAGCGGCAAAAGCAGTGTTTCTGCAGCAGGATGTGTTAGTTCTAAGTGACAAGCCGGTATTGTTGCATCGGTTATTGCATTGCAGCACCACACTCGCCTCCAAGGGTCTAGGAATGGATTTTTGCACCACTTGGCAGAGCAGGACTCACAGCTGAGGAGCCCAGATGCTGGTGGCAAGATGCGGAGGAAGTCTTTGATATCCCTGAGATTTCAGAAATAGGAGGCAAGCTCAGTCAGGTCCTTGGAGAAACTTTAGATTGCAGGATGTAGAGAGTTAGATCCAGTCCTCTCACTCCTAGGCAAGACGTAGCAGGCAGCAGGCCAACACAGCAGAACAAACAGCAAACTAGCAGTCCCTCCTGACAGCCCTGTGGTCCTTTTTCCTGGTTGAATGTTCTCAGTCCACAAGTGTTCTGAGTATATGGTGTCAGAGGCCAAGTACTTGTACCCAAATATCCTTTTGAAGTGGGGGAGAGTTCAAAGAGTGGTTTTGAAGTGCCCCAGTTCCTTGTAGTTAAGTCCTGTTTGCCAGGCGGTCTGTGGGGGGTTATCAGTCCCTTGTGTGGAGTCAGGCCACTACCCTTTGAAGTTTAAGTGAGAGCCCCTTCACCCTTCCTGCCCAGGAAGATCCATCAGTATGCAGATGGAATGCAGGGGCGTTTGAGTGTCTTGTATTGATGGCTGTCTGGATTGAATGCACAGAGGTAGCTGCCACTTACCCTTACACAGATTAGGCATAAATTGGAGGCAGGCTAAGGAAAAGGATGGTAAAAGTAAGAAAAAGCCAAATTTTCCAGCACCCACTCCTGGGCAACCCCCAGGGTGAAGCCAGGCATCCAAGCACTGTTGGGGCATGTTGTGGAGATTAAGCTAGCTATTGCCCACAGTTACAGAATTGGACCCATTAATTAGATTAGGCATCGAGGCAAGAATTATCTGGTCCAAGGGAATTGAGCCCAAGACCCACCGAGGTGGGAATTGAACCCTGGTCCCAGGCCAGATGTCTGCATCAGGGTCTGCCACTCTCACCACTGTGCCACACTTCTCCACAGACACACACAGGGCACTCTACTAGGGACTTACTAGAAAATCAAATATGCCAATCATGGAGAAGCCAGTGTTACCATGTTTTAGACACAGAGCACATGCACTTTAACATTGGATAGCAATGGTAAAGTGTGCAGCGTCATGAAGACAACAAAAACAGGGTCAGAAAAAGAGTAGGAGGAAGGCAAAAATTCGGGATGACCCTGCAGAAAGGGCCATTTCCAACACAACTCCTGATGTGGATGTTTTTGTCATTCATACTGTTTTCTTTATAGTTTTATAGGGGATGTACTGAGCCACCCAGCAACCACAATACTTTCTATGGAGCCTGCATCAAAAGGGCCGGATGTGGCCTGAAGGCTTAAATAAAGGTGATGTGGCTGCTGGAGGCTACAGGACATAACCACCACATTGCGGGCATATGTCGTCAGTGTCTGAGTCCCTGAAGACCTCAGTGAGGCCTATGCATGTGAGAGCCCGAATCTAACACCGCCCCCGCTGTTACCTGCCAGCAGTGCTTAATTTGTAAACTAGGAGGTGTCAGTGCTCAAAGCTCTTCTCCTAAACACGAGGCTGCTGTAATGAAATCTGCAAGCACTGAATACTGAGGCAGTGTAATCCTGAAGCCATCTCGGGCCTCTTCAATCCATTTACGCCCACCCATGCCCCTTCAGCTCATCTTGCAACTATCTACTTTCTCCCCTTTATGACGCTTTTTAGTTTTTCCTTCTTCCGTCTTTCACATATGTGTCTTTTGCTCGCAGCAAATGCTTGAGGCATAAGAATAAGCCCCGGCCCTCACAAATAAGTGCTGGTGCTCAGCACCGGAAACATCAAGCACAAATTAAGCACTGCCTGCCAGTCTCCATAGCCCTGCGCACCGCCTCCATGCTGAACCTTCTGGCCAAGCACCATCCACCCTCCTCTCATCCGCCTCGACCTGTACCAGTGCCGAGTTGCCTGACTTCTATAACTGGGCAGGTTCCCCGCGCTGCGCACCGCCCCGGGAGCACGAGTACATCATCTTGCTCAAAGGGTAACATCCTCCGCCAGAGAGGAGAGAACTCAATACTGAGTAAATAAATGAGCAGCTCCTGCCGCTGCTGCAAATCAATGCCACTCTCCGGGGGAACACGGGGATTATCGAGCTCGAGGTCTGACAATGTAAACAGGGAGTGTGGCTCGAGGGGCGGATACAGTCTTCCAGGCCAAGTCCAGCCCCGAGGGCATGCCCAGGGCGGGGGTGCGGAGAGTGCAGCCGGAAACAGGAGCGTTCGGTGAAGAGAAGAAAAGCAGCCCTCTTGATCGACTCCTGCACTGCTAGCATCGCCAGCAGGAGGCATTCCAGGAGGCCCCTTTAATGATGTCCGTTGTAGGGAACCCTGTGACGTCAATCTTCGGATGCCTCTCTTACCGGAAGTGAGTGTTTGTACCTGGTGCCCAGGCCTTTAAGTGGGATGGAAAAGACTGGGGAGACTCTCAAAACTGCGTGGCCGATGTAATTAAAGGCGCGGCTTAAAAACACGTCAGATAAAACGTGCTTAGCTTAAAGTGCCGTCGACTGGTATTTTGTTGCTTCTTTCTGTCGCAGCATTCAGATTTATAATACAGCAAGTAACATTACATCTACGTAAGCCAGGACTGTTGGCTTTGTCAGTGGTTGTTAATTGCACAAGAAAACTAAGCAACAACTTCTGTGTACACGTTTAAAATGCTTCAGTTCTGAAATGAGACTGTGGAAGAACTGTAACCAGTCTCTTTGAAGTTACATCAAAGGCAGCGCAGGGGGCACTGCTGCCACGTTAAGATTTGTTTTCACCCCGAGGCAGAGGGCAACAATGGAGAGCCCAATAGGGACCCGTCTGAAGCACCTGCTTTTAAGAACTGCCGGTGCTTAGCACCGGCTGGACCCGCCCCACTTAAAGCCCCGCCCAAGATTGTACCAATCCATAAGCGAGCCAGAATAAAGAGAAAGGCGGGGGTGGGGGCACATTAAAAAAAGGGCAAAAAAGACAGTAATAACGAGGAGTTCGACCTTTGTTTGCACCGCAGGGTGGAAAGGGAGTAAGGGCCAGATGTAGCAAAGGATTTTTCCCCATTCTGTGTCTATGGGAAAAAGTGTTACTACATATGGCCCTGAGTTCCTTTATTAGTAATCTTAATAAAACACTGTGCTTCACGGGATAACATTCATTTTCAATGTTACAGTGCATGCATTCACACATTGGGGACAAAGCATAATTGCGAAAGGCCATGTTTTGATTGTAGTGCAATGTACATGACTTGAAAAATCAATGCTTCCTGGTGTGCAAATTCCATGTTGCAATCTCTCCACACAGGGAAAAAACGAAGCCGTGAGCAAAAGTCCCATTCAATGAGATGTTATCCCTGTGCACAGATGCAGAGCCTTTCCAATGCTTCTGGTTAAGGTCCTTTAGTTGCAAATAGAGTTGGTGTCCACACAAGGGGAGGTCAGGCAGCGCCTGAAAGCCCTACGTCTATGTGCTACCAAATTACAATAAAGGTTTGAACATTTTTAATTAGTGGGTGGGAAGTGCTCCAACAGCAAAACGATTTATGCCTGTAGCATCAAAGTTCTTACACCTTTGCAATTTATAACGTCAGCACATAAAACGCCATAGACTAAACGATACATGAGGATGCTACAGTGTGCTGTGCTATTTATTGTCATTGCTGAGGGAGGACATCGGCATCGTGAGCCAACCGAGGCTTAGTTCTCATGATCCATGGTGCTCCTACACACACCTGCATATCCACAGCTCATTTAGTATACCATTTTTCAATTTTCCCCTACAAGTTGTGCTTTCTTTTTGTGTGAGAGGTTTGGGGTTCCATAGGTGATGTTAATTTTCTGAGAGCAGAAATCAGTTATGTTTTTTATCGTCTTACACTCTGCTCTCTAACTTATCATGGGCCTGACACAACGACTTTTACATTCCCCTCCACGCTTCTTTGTATCCACCGCTGTCGTACCACTCTTCAGCCTCCACTGCAGGCACAGACTCCCAGCCTGCTCTGCAGCCAATCCAAATGCTGCTCTCATGCTACCAACAGCATGAAAGCAGCGTTCAGATTGGCCAGAGCACCCTGGATAGGCACTACCAGCCAGACTGGGATTCTCTGCCTGCTCTCTCCAACCTGGCAACACAGTGCCGAGTTGGAGAGAGTCCAGTGTGCATGTGTGTTTGGCCAGCCCGAGACGACCAGCCAAACACACATGCGCATTGAGGGGAGTGTTGTGCACTCCCCCTCCATCCCTGTCACGCCCCATGGCCCCACCCCTTTAACAATAAAACACGAATAAATATAGTTTATTATCGTTTTATTGTTAAAGATTTGCAGTTGCTGCTACTGGCAGGGGAGGGGACGCTCCTCTGCCATTGCGGAGGATCCGCGCCTGCAGATGAGCCATTTTGTCGACCCACCCGTGGCCTGACATGTCCTACCCCGATGATGCTCAGTGCGTGGCAGCATCTTGTGCCCCACTTGTTTATGCTGATGTGAAGCTGCAAGCCTGAGGTAGAAAGTTTTGCCTAAAACCATATTTCAAGCTTTCCATAAGGCTTGAACCATTATCATAATCACATGGCCTCTAATCTGCATGGAGCATGCACACTATCCAAGGCACAGACCTCGGCTGCCTTTTGGTTAGGTTTGCACTATAGAAATACCATATATTTACATACATGGGCTGGTAAATAACAAACCCCACACACTAGATATTTACCGGATGTGCTATTTGCATTATGGAGGCCATGCAATTTATCAGGGCCTTAGTATCATTTATCTGCCCACTGCAGATTATCAAGCTGGCAGGGACCACTACTTACCTCTAATCTATGCTTTTCTAAACAAGCCAGTCGGAGTCCATTACATGATATATGTCAGTTGTGGTGGAGAGGATGGTCTAATTAATATCAGCTCTACGAGTATCCAGACTTTTTGTCCAGAAAGTAATGAAGTCTAACAGACTCTCAGACATCACAGTGCCGCAATCCTGAAACTGTATTAAATACAGGGGAAGGAAAAGAGACGAATATGCACTTGGAGAATAATTCAAGTGCCTCATCTAATTTATATTACCCAAGAAGCCATCCAAATGCATTTCTTCTGATTTCCTTAATTGGATTACTTCAATATTTTTTTCTGAATGGATCTGATTTTGAATCTAGGTTATAGGGCTTGCCAGATGCTTGCCTGACTCACTTTGTTCTTGAAGATCAAGGTTTATAGTTCTACAATTTTTCCCAAATATATTCAAAAATGTAAAGGTTGATTCGCAAAGGGTCAGGGGAATGTGAGTAACATATCTCACACTTACATTCGCCCTGGTCCGTTATACAATTACAGTTTTTTCTCAGTTTAAATACAATACATTTGAATACACAAATCAAAAACACTTGAGGCCTCATTCCAGCTACAACACAATAGTAAATGCACAAATTAGCAACCCCACAGCTTTCCCTATTTATATGATACAGAATTTTCTAGGAATTCTGAGCGGTCCCTCAATACATGGAGCAGTGTCATGGAAATTAAGGATACTGCCCTGAATTCCGCCAGTAGTTCCCCAATACTGGGCTTTAATTAAGGGACATACTGTACCAGATTTGAACCTGCACATGAATCCCTGAAGCACCAGAGGTGTTCCCATCTGCAAATTTAATGAATGAGTCGGAGTCACCAAATCAGTGTCTATCCGAAATGGAACTTCCAACTCACTCCTAATAGGAGATTTGGTGTGAAATGTTCGTGCAAATGTATGAGTTACAAACATAAGTCCAGAGAAGGGATCTTTCACCACAAAGGCAATAAATGTGAATTATTTCATTAGTTTTGCCTAAATGACAAACACACGGCCCTGTTAGAAAATACAGCAACACATATAGATTTTAAAACTTTTCCAAGTGGATAGCATTAAGAGGCATATTTTCTCTCTTCTTACCAAATTCGACATCTTAAATGAAGGAACAGTTTCTCTTTTGGAAAAATTAATAAGAAATATTTTTCCCCTCTATATTTATCCAGGTATAATGGGAGTATTACATCACGTTGAAGCAGGAGAACTTTACTAAAAGGAAAGGAGAGAAAAAATCTTGGGCTTAAATTTGGTAACTCTGCTGACTTCAGACTATAGAAAAGCGCCCCCCCAACATGGGGGGAGCGCGGACCCTTAGGGGTCGGGGATGCCGGGGGCCGGACCCTTGCACTAGTTGTGCGCAGGCTGGCCTGCGGCTTCCACTCACACGCCTCGCGAGGCGTAGGAGCGTAAGTAGCGTCACTTAGGGGAACGTTGTTCGGATGACGGAGCCAGACCAGTTTGGGCCGCCGCGAGCCAGTGGGGGGCATAAAAGCGCCCCCCCCAGAAGGTTCGGCCTTCTTCTTCCTGGTGCGCCGGCCTCAACGGTTGGGCGTTTTGTTGACCCACTCACCCTCTCCTTTGTATTAGGCGGAAGAAGACTAAAGTAACCTGAAGCAACAGAGGGGACCCCAAGGGTGGGGCCCTGGTATAACAACAGAGATAGGATCCTGAAGTCCGGACCAACCTGCGGATGGACACACCAGATTGGGGGTAGGGAGCCCAGATCACTGGGTGGTCACGGGGCTCATGCCCTGGGCCGCCCCGGTACATCCCTTTGCTTATTGGTGTTTGGAGAGGGGGCGGAACCCTGAGCATGGGGGCAAGGAACAGAGGAAGCAGGGGTACCGCCCCCCCCTACGGATACAGGTGACAACCAGTCCCTGTGTGGTCCAAAGGAGGTTCAGGAAAGATTTATGATTACAAAGGAAAAAGTACCTATAACGGTATTTATTAATTGTGGAGTTGCAGTGAAATGTTTAATAGAGTAATTTGCATAAGATGATTTGCATAAATTGATTAATGGTATTTGATTTTAATGAAAGTATATAAAATAAATACTTCTTCCAACGAAATAATTGTCTTGTCGGTTGGTGTATGACCGGTGTTGGGGTAAGGGCCTGCTGTCGGCTTCCGATTCCTATCATTTTCCTCATATGGAGGCCATCATCTCTATGGCTTACACTGGAGTATTTACCTGAGTGTGTCCATTTTGTCTTGTGTAGTTCACACTTACAAACATACTAACACGTTTCTTCCCTTTTGTGGATTAGTTTAACTTTATTCATGTGAACATTTTAGATCAACAATGGATGCACGCACTTGCGAGCACAGGTTTTTGTTTTGTGAAACAGAACCTAAAACATTTCTACTTTAAAACTCCTAGTGCATCTGCTTTGAGAAATACTAGATTCATGTGTCACAAGTGGGGCAGGAGAACCAAGGGCCAGATGTACAAAGCCATTTTGCATTTCTAAACAGTCCAAACTGCTATTTCGTGCCACTTAGAAGTGTAAAATTGGCTTGTCAGATGTACAAAGCCCTTTAGGGAATCGCAAATTGCAATTTCTACACAATAGAAATCACAATTTGCGATTCTCTGTATAGGAACTCGCAAACAGGAATTTCTATTCAGATGTACAAAGCATTTCCTAAATGCGAATACAGCTTTTCGGGAGGCCTTTTGCCCATAGCCATCCTTGGTTCGCTATTTGAGAAATGCAAAACCACCCCAGTGTCAAAAATGGCATCGGATTTCTTATTTGCGATTTCCTAATAGTGATTCCTACTTTGTAGGAATCACTCAGAGGAAATCGGTATCTTGGTACGTAGCGTTTTGCATTTCCTAAATAGCAATTTCTATGCAGTTGCTATTTAGGTAATGCTAAATTGCATCTATGTACATCTGGCCCTTAGAGGGCGCCAGGGCAGGTACAGGTGGCGTGAAAAGGATGCACATGCACAAATTTACTCTTGTCAGCTTCGGAAGTTGTTGAATGCAAGTTTCTGGTACTTTTTCACCTTATGGGCCCTACAATGGAAGATGTGAAGGAAGCGGGTACGGCAGTTCTCTAACCTGTAGATACCTAGAGGCACAGTGAGAGAGTTGCCATTCTCAATGGAGCCTGGAAATTCCCCACCTTTTGTAGCACTTGTGTATCTTACTCCGGCACTGGCATTTCCCCGGCTTCTTCTACCTGTTGGACACCCTTTTGCATCAAAGACTTTTTAAAGTCTATTACACAGGAGGGTGACTGTGGTTTGCATTCAGTATAAGGAGGCACCCCCACTGCTCCTGTATCTTACATATTTCAAAACCTACCTGAATTTTCTTTACTTCTCCTTGTGAAGGCCTCGTGACCAACTGCAGAGTGTCTTCTTTGCACCTCCTGAATACTCTAGAATATGGATTATATCAGTCCCGGGTGAGCTCACTATGGGTTCCAGTTAAACACCCGTTTATGGGTTTCTGTTCGAGAGATCCCTTTCCCATAGCAAAAATAGGAGGCCATTTTAAGGTCTCTCAGGCTTGAGCATGCGCTAGCGAACGTGCTCTTGCTTGCACAATTCTTGTGTTCTATAATGGGCTTGGGGCCTGCCCATTGCTTACCATTCCTTTATAGCATTGTCACTTTTCTTTGCTGCCTTCTGATTGAGTAACTCCTGCCATGTATCACTTCCTTTTTTTAGGTGGTGCATGGACCAAGCACAGAACAATTAACTTTCATTATTGTCCCACTGTGGCCATCTGCTGCTTGCGCTGTGATTCGGGTACTATTTTAAAAAAAACCTCTATGGCGGGGTCACTTCTGGCTGCATCACAGCGCTTTCGTTTGCCTCCCCCACCCTGTTTCTTCTACCCCCCTCCACCCTGTCATGTTTTGTCACCCACACCTACCCATTCTTTCTCTCTGAGTCCCCACCTGCCCCATCCTGTTTCTTCTCCCACCAGCCACCCACCCTTGTTTCCTCTCCCCAACCCTGTTTCTTCCACCCACCACCCTCGTTCCCATCTGTTCTTCTTCTCCGCCTCCCATTGACAGAAGTAAAAAAAGCGCTATGAAGCAGTCATCACTGACCTCTTGCAACTTTTTTTAAGTTGAGCATCCCGTTACCCATCCGCACCTGCCCCCATTCACCATGCACCGACTCCCCTTATCCCCTGTTACCCCCCTCACCCTGTTGCCAAAGCCAATAGCTCGCCCATAGGCAAGACCTATTGCCTGCAGGTTTCTCGGACAGATTCCTGGTCTCTTGCTCAGCGCTTGTTATGGAAGCAGGGGTGTCCAATGGGTCATCTTTATGGCAATGGGGCGCTGCCTGGGAGGTACCTCACCTCTGAGCCCACTGCGCAGGATGGATATTTTTGAAGAACAGATATGAAAGTTGTTTCTCATTTTTTTTCAAGCCAGCCTGTTTTTATACCACAACTCGGTGTCTTCTATCGTTACCACTTGCAAGTCATTTTAAGTTCTCCATGCCGGTGCTCGGGTTCATCTTTCCCGACCTCCCTTGGCCAGTAAGGCTTCTTGTGGAGTACCTAAGGCCACTAGGTCAGTCAAGGGTGCAAACATTGCATCTGCCCCGCGCAGCGCTGATTCACAACCATTAATGAAGATTGTCAGTTTTTGCTTCTTAGTAAGAGTGTCAAAGAGCTTCTGGTTATGAAAGCCGTCCTAGCTTTAGTAGCACTGGCTGCCCTGTGACAATCCGTTTTTAATTATTATTTTTAGTATTATTGTTACTAATGACACTGATTATTATTATTTTATGTAGTGATTTTCTCTATACTTCTAAGAGCTACAAGACATTGATGCTACTATTATGGGTATTGGGTTTACGGTCCTTAGAAGGATGGGGGGCTGAGCCTACCCTGCCAGGATTTTAACTCGCGGCTTTCGGATCCCACCACCCGTCGGCGGCGAGCGTTCATCTCACTGAGCCCCCCAGCCAGCCATGGCAAGTCCGCAGCCATCCCCTATTAAACGAGCTCGCTCCACGACTGCCCCTCCCGGTGAGTGCATCTCCGCCTCCAGCCTCTTTTTCAGGCTCAGCTGTCTGGATGTTTTCGTCGTTCCTGACAGCAGATTCTGGTACACGGGGTCAGAAAGGAGCGTGCTCCCCCCAAACACAACACTTCACAAATACTTCTTTTTAAAGGGATTTTCAACATACAGTTATGGGGGTGCGTCCTTGGAGACGCAGCAGAACTCCCACACATTACGGGTAAAAAGCAAGCAGAGGCTCCGAGGAGACCGGACTGAAAGGGAGAATGATTTATAGGCCGGACGTGCGGGGAATGCAGGAGGAGCCCCGTGGCAGATCCGTACAGGCCTCCTCCGCTCGGCACCGCCTGCTTCCCCTCCGCTGCATGCTGCTGTCCGGCACCCCTGCCTGCTTCCCCTCCGCTGCTGTCCAGCATCCCTGCCTGCGTCCACTCCGCTACCCCTGACTGCATCCCCTCCGCTGCATGCTGCTGTCCAGCATCCCTGACTGCTCCGCTCCCCCTCCCCCAGCTGCATGCTGCTGTCCAGCATCCCTGACTGACCCCCTCCCTCCGCTGCATGCTGCTGTCCAGCACCCCTGACTTCTCCGCCCCCCCCAATCTGCATGTTGCTGTCCAGCATCCCTGACTGACCCCCCACTCCGCTGCATGCTGCTGTCCGGCACCCCTGCCTGCTTCCCCGTCCGCTGCATGTTGCTGTCCAGCATCCCTGACTGACCCCCTCCCTCCGCTGCATGTTGCTGTCCAGCATCCCTGACCCCCCCCCCGCTGCATGCTGCTGTCCAGCATCCCTGACTGCTTCCGCTGCATGCTGCTGTCCAGCATTCCTGACTGACCCCCCCCCCCCTCCGCTGCATGCTGCTGTCCAGCATCCCTGACTGCTTCCGCTGCATGCTGCTGTCCAGCATCCCTGACTGACCCCCCCCTCCGCTGCATGCTGCTGTCCAGCATCCCTGACTCTTCCCCCACCCTCCCCCGCTGCATGCTGCTGTCCAGCATCCCTGACTGCTTCCGCTGCATGTTGCTGTCCAGCATCCCTGACTGACCCCCCCCTCCGCTGTATGCTGCTGTCCAGCACCCCTGCCTGCTTCCCCGTCCGCTGCTGTCCAGCACCCCTGCCTGCTTCCCCGTTCGCTGCATGTTGCTGTCCAGCATCCCTGACTCTTCCCCCACCCTCCCGCGCTGCATGCTGCTGTCCAGCATCCCTGCTGCTGAACCACCCACCGAGTGCAGCCAGAGCGGCGGACAGGAGAGGGCCGGCCGTGAACCCGTTCGGGCTAGTGCCGGGTGGGCCTGAAGGGGTTAAAGGGCATTGTACCTCCTCAACCTCCAACGCCCCCCCCCCACCGGTATCTTCACGTGATCCCTCATTAACATCTCTCGGTGTACCACTCGTTTCCAGGACACCATCGGCGTTGAATTTCCTTCATTCCTTTTAGCTTGGAAGTAAACATGGCCCGTTGGCCCCAGTACCCCCCCAGACCCCTGCCCAGCGCGGACGTGGTGCAGTGTGCGCGGGAGCAAGAGAGACATCCCTTTGGAGGCCTCCCAGTAGGTCCTCGGTGGGAGATGTGGCCTATCCATCAGCAGGACGTGCGCAGGAGGGAGATCCCCTGGGTTTCAGCACTTAAAGCTCAATGGATCGGTGAGGGTAAGGGCCCTCGTGAAGTGTGCTACACCACTATTAGAAGCCCCAAGGGGTGGCTACGGCAGCAGCTGTTACCACTCCCCGCTGTCTCTGCCGCTGCTCTCTCTGCCCGGGTCACAGGTCTCATGAAGGTGGCGGAGGGAACAGACAGAACTAAGCAGAGCTGGGGGCCTGTTTATTTGCAGACGTTTCTACACCTTGCCCTCCCCAGCTCATAAAAGCAATTAGGATCTTTTTGAGGGGCCAAGGGTAAGCCGAAGGACCAATACTGAGGGTCGAAGGTGCATAATGTTATTTCGGCTAAACCTGATATTTTGATGGTGCCTGCGATCACATCCTGGACTGCAACACTTGTAAGACCAACATATGCAAGGTCGGGCGCATCCGCAAGCATCACTGCGTTCACACCTTTACAATATGTTACATAGATTATCTCCCAGTACTCAGAGCAGTATCAGGATTGGCTGGGAGCACCTAGCGAGGGCACTCCCAGGCAGACTGGGAGCCTGTGACTGCTCCCTCCAGCCCAGCAACACATTTCCGGGCTGGAGACAGCCTACTGTGCATGTGTGTTTGGCCAGCCCGAGATGGCCGGCCAAACATACATGTGCAGTGAGGGAGAGTGCTGTGCACGCCTCCTCTATCCCCATCGCGACCGTGGCCCGCCCCTTTTAATACAAAACGATAATAAATATAGTTTATTATCATTTTGAATTAAAAGGTTTTGCAGCTGCTGCGGCTGGCGGGGGCGACGCTCCTCCGCCCTAACAGAGGAGCCATGCCTGCTGAGGGGCCACTGATTGAAGCTGGAGGAAAACTGCTGTGACACTGGAACCAAGCTATACCTGACCGATGAGCCCTAATAATGGCAAAACCAGTCCTAGGTTGCTTGTATTCCAGGTTCAGAGAGGACCTGGCTTTGCAGTTCGGGTTTGACTGACCCTAATGGAGCATATGGCTGTGTCCAAACTGAGGTGGCATGGTGGGCGAAATAAGAGGGACTCCAATGCGGCCCGAGTTATTGCCAGTGGTTGAGAATAATACAAGTAATCCAGCCATCACTCTTTTGTATACTTTGCTAAACACATTACTAGCACGAGCTACACAAATGTTGTTTTGGCGGTACAAAGGTGAGTGACATGGCAGTGAAGCAAGGGACCGGAGAGAGGGATGCTAGGTCCTGCTTCTGAGAATGCACTAAGAGGTATTTAAACCCCTTTCATAACTAAGCACCTTCCTACGTGGGGCCTTCAAAGCAGATGTATTTGATCCCTCACAATTTTGCGCGAGAACTGTCTCCTACATCAGTGTTTGGTTTCAAAAGCGCCAAGCCCCTTTTCCCACAATTCTATATTGTTAAGTAGCATTTGAGACAGATGTGGTAAACATACATATTTCACATTTTTCATCATATCAAGATTGTTTGTACTTGTAACATGATTTCTAAGTTGCACTTCAGTTGAGACTGAGAATGGCGATGGCCCACATATCCAGAATTAGGAGACCCACAGGATAAGAGTCACAGGATCATAACACAGCACCCTCCTCTTTGTTTATTAAAAACATGTTCATCAACCAAGAAGAACAACATGTAACAGCTGCAGCGCAGTTGTGTTTGCTTTAGTCAACATATGGTGTCTGCATTCACAGGTAGGGCCGCTGGCATCACGCGGCAGTGCAGGAGCATGGTTGGTTAAATTATGTGGCACAGAAATGCTAATTATGCAACACATTCAGGTGGCATTACTTATTGTTCTGCTATTTTCATATTATAACACACTGATAGGAAAAGGGTTTGCAGTGCTACAAAAATACGTGCATGTCTTAAGAAAACAATTCCAACTCAGCAAATCCAAATCAAGATATCATGCAGAAACTATTTATACTTTTACCTTTCATAACAGCATCGGAAGCCATTTTATAAAGAGCGTCCTTTCTCGCTCCCAGAGTAAAAGGGATTGTGCAAAGAATAAACGAGGTTGCACTCAGCAGAAAACAAGCCCACATGTACCCTCCTCTTGTAATACAAGCTGCGCCTCGTGTATTCAGCTCTTGCTGGTTGTGTTGTTAAACTGGTGGCCGGTGTCAGATTTCCTTTCTGTCACACTACAGGGCCTCGGGGTGCACCCACTGTACATTAAAATCAGCCCTGCAGAACAGTGTAGGCCAGACACATTGTGTAGGAACGGATCCCGAAGTCGGGTATTAATAACATGCAATATGTTTGGGGCTCTTCTAAAGTCTTGGAGGCCTCTCTGAAATGTAGCTGTTATTTTTAGAGTAGAACTCGGGTTATACAAATTAATATATCAGTAGCGAAACAAAATCACGACAAATAAGGAACGATTGTTCTCTTTCTGCTTGAATTTGTAACTAAAAGTGGCAACCTAGCTTAAACGATCAAATATTACACAAACTGCCGCCGATGAGTCGCACCTAACAAACTGCAAAAGTCCGTTTGTCAACTTTGACCTGCTGCGTGCTGTCTTCAGACATTTAAAGCCGCAGGTGGATTTTAAACGGGCCCAATCAACAGGCTACCGGACGGGATGCTGTTAGACCTAGAGTCAAAAGCACATACACGAGTGTCATCCAGGCATGATGAAAATGTTTCCATCACACCCACTGTTCTCAAACTAGCAAGGATTTAACGATGCAACAATGTCTGTGCCTCACACAATCTCGGCTTCTCAGACGGGTGAGAAGGTCAGTGCTAAAAATGTTGCTCCCTTCCTTCCATGAAAGAGAAAATGACCCGGGACCTGTATAAGGCATCTATGCATAGTTTATAACACCGTGACCCTTTTAGTGTTAATAAGAGTTAAAATGTCAAATTAGGTAGCTCAGTCCGCCAAAGAATACGTTGCATAATTTGTTTTGTTTACATAATATTTTGCACAGTTTGCCTTTCCTTGCTGCATAAATTGGCCAACACTGCTGCATGACGTCAGTGGACTCCCTAGCTCCCCCCCTGACACCTCCTATGAGCCTGATGCCTCCTACAATGGCTTCCTCCATGCCAAGCTCACCCAGTGATGAAAGTAGGCCTGCCTGCTGATTTATCAGGGAATGAAAAGTCAGGTTACTAGCTTAAGCTAATTTATTTGTGCCATTCACCGGTGCAAACGCGCGTCATGTGTGCTACTGGAGCTGTAAAAACCGACGGAGCGGGTATGGAGAAGGCAGATAATGGCGGCTGCAAAGGGGCAGACCTGACACTTAATGTCGCCATCGGAGCGCATCCCCGCTCCGGCGGGTTTTATCGCTCTGGTGCCACAGCCAAGAGTTCACTTGTGGTGAGGCGGAAGAGACGGCGGTGTGCGGTGGAGGTTACGGACGGGCGGCAAAGCTGGAGGGTCAGAAAGAGGGAGAGCCGCAGTGCATTCTGGTCTGTGCAACAAAATGGAGCCCTCAACCGCTGAGCTGAGACCATTCCACACATAGGACCCTGCTGGTGGTCCACAGGACGCCTCTTGTCGGGGTGATGCTCGTGGACCCTAACAACATGGCTGAAGCTACATCAGCATCCAAAAAAGGGGCCGAGATGTCCAAAAACATACTGGACACGTGCCAAACAAAAAGGGAATGGTAGAAGGCGTGCCTTAATAACAGTTACTGATGTTCTGAGCTGCATTCCAATCCGTCATTTTTTGCTCACTCACAACTACAGACGGTGACCAGCTACCCTGGGTTTGGCCTTTCTGGGACACACAGCTACATCCAAATGCCATGGATATGGCCCGCCTTGTGTCCTGTACCTCACCTTGACCCCTTGGCCAGGATGTGCCTCACCGAGGTGTCCCCTCCTGGCTGCGGTCCCTTGCACAGTCACTCAGTTCGGACGTAGCATGGCACTTGGGTAGCTCAGTCTTATGTGAATTATATTTCATCCTGGTCTGCGGTATAATTATAAAAAAAACTTAATGTCAGTCTACAAATATATTTGTACACATTTGTTTCCATTTCAGCGACAGCATAACCAGAAAAGAGACAGAACAATAGAGCTTTTCTGTTTTTGAATTTCATAACATCACGGACACAATACGTGTCGTTGGAGTTTTACAATGACAGACAAAGGGCACAGACTGCACTGATGGAGAAGTGCGTTATAAATACTTTGATGACTCAAGAAAAATATAGCTTTACTTAAGAACTCGAAAGCCGCTTCTCATTGGAATGCAGGTGAATACTGGAGCTCACAACCAGGGGCATTCCTAAGGAGAAGAGGGGAATGAAGGGTGCCCGTACCCGAGATGTCCTTTGGAAGTGAGTTCAGTGTCCACGCACACTCACTCCTCTGATTACAGTGAAGGCTCACCTGGAGCTGCATTCACCATTCACGCACTGCTAGGGATAGGAGGTGAGGTCAGCGCTCAGGCACATTCAGACCAAAGTTTGCTTGTTATCATCTCATAGACGTTAGTTTTGCCCTCCCAGAATATCGTATCCAAAATATAGACAAGCAAAATACCGTCAAGGTTAGTATATGAAGACAGGCATAGATTTATAATCCTTAATTCCACATTTACGTACAGTAAAAATATACATATTGTAGAGGTACATATATGTAGAATTAAGTAGAGTAAAACAATACCTACCTATATACTTAGCTTGATGATATTTTGGTTACAGAATTCTCGAAGGAGAACATTTAATCCACGATATTCCTGTACGCGCTACAGTTTACGGTGAGAGGTCGCTTGGATGCACGTCTAATGCTGTCAACACGCATTCACCATGCAACTCACAGGAAGAGGTCACTTCCATAGATGAGGGAAGTTCATCGTCTGTCTCCATCCCAACCCAATTTGCAGTTGCAGGAGATCCCCGAGAGTGTGTGGGAGACATGCTAGGCCTGGTGTGACGTACATTCAAACCTCAGCTCACACTAGGAAGTCACCCCTAGAGGGTCACAGCTCATCAGGTAATACTGAAGAGTCACTTCTAGAGCCTAGGTGCATTCAAAACCCTGTGATACTGATGGAGGGTGGACGACAAGGGTCTTCTCACATTTCGAATTACACTAAAAACTTAACTTCTAAGGGGTAACTGTTCAACCTCCATGCACCATCAATCCTTATTTTGTACTAGAAACATCACATCTAGGTAGGAGAGGTGGACAGGCGTGAACCCTTCAACCTTATCTTAACTCAAAGTCCATCTCTACAGGCAAGAGGACCTCAGTATGTCCTTCTGCTGAGATATCACACTCTGTCTTCAGAGTGAATGCCGTGCTGTGAAGCTGACTGTCCATCTATTGGTGTTTGGGAAGATCAGAGGTCTTTGCTGATGTCCCCAGGCAGCCATCTGAATGGCACTGTTTCAATTAACACCCAACCACAATTCTCTCTGAGTGGATTATCCAAGAAACACTGAAAGGGGCTGTGTGGTGGTGTCTTTCCTACTGCAGTTAGTGCCTCCTTTCTAAGCCTCTGTGCGGGTCAGGAACCCAGGAGGAAGAATACAGCACATAATGCTGTACCAAAGTAGCAGCAGTAAATGAAATATATTACAATCACTGTTGGTTTCAAAGCGTGGGAACCCAGACAAAGATCACTGATTGTTAGAAATTGTGTTTCTGGGGTTAGGGTATGCACCTAAGCCAGGCGGAACCCACCACTCTAGTCAGGGCAAGTAAGTTACACACCAAAGATAACCTGTGGTCACCCCGTGGTAGCTTGGCACAGAGCAGTCAGGCTTGTCCTCAGAGGTCATGTGTAAAGTATTTGCACAACACACTCATACCAGCAACACAATAAATACACCACAAAAGAGACTCCATACAATATTATATAAAAATACAAAGAATATTATACATAAATCTTAGACCAATACAACATAAACCAGTGATTACTTGGCCAACTAGGCAATTGTCAGACATTACAATACATACACCAAGAAGTAGGTTCATAGGCTGCTAGCCTCACGACATGCATCATAAATCCGCTGCATATTATGCCATCACTTGTATCACATTTGCTATCTTGAACATAACATATGCCAGTGGGTGTTTGGGACATAAAATGCAGCAGTTTGGTCAGGCGTATAACACATACATTTGCCAAATATCACTAGTACTACATAAATCATGAGGTCTCACCAGGAACCTCAGCCCCAATAAGCACCAGGAGCACAGATACCCCTGTGCCCCTATTAATAGGCTTGTGGTAATTTTCTAGTTAACCTAGTGGAAAAGAAGTATCAATGAGAACGCTGGTCCCCAGAAGTCTCTGCGTGTCTACTATATGTAATGCCGTAACTTTTCTGGTGTGGGCACCTGAAACCGCAAACCAGTGAAAGGGGACGGGGGGCCCGTCGCGGACGCACCCCACCAGGAGAAAAGAGGAGTGGGATAGGTTTTGCCAGGGGAACACACACCTCCAGGCTTAACGGGAAGATCTCTCCCTGTACTGCCAGTGTGCAGGATCAACTGTGATCACACTGGGCGGTGGAGTCGAGTTGTTGGGGGTCGGACTCTGCCCACACCGCAGATGGTGATAGGTCAGCGGGCCTCGAGAGCAGGGCCCGTGGTGAGGAATCTTCCTATATCTGGCACTCAGGGGAGGTGCCAGTGCTGCCTTGCCGGCGCATACACAGAGCCCACAAAGCTCTCCTCTCTCAGCTGCCTTGGTACAGGGGAATCCTGAATGCCATGGCAACGCAGGGGGTAGAGCCACTCCTGGAGGGTTTACCTTTAGCGGTTGGGTGCTCCAGCCAGTCTCCTCGTACCGGGCCACTACTAAGATGACAGAAGCATTTCACCTGTGCTAGTCAAGAACATGGAGGTGAATCCCTACAGCGCTCACTGGGCTCTAATATTACCAAACAATTGTAAACCAGCACTCTCCCCAGGCACTAGGACAGGACCATACTTTTTAGTTCCCAGGACAAAGTGTTGGGACATCGAGAGGACCAGGGAGCCACAGAACCACAGTAGCCCCACAATGGCTCCTGGAAGAACACTAGAACAATGAGTGGACTGTAGGCCAGCACATCAAGGCACAACACCGGTTCCTCCTGGCAGACCCAGAGGATCTGGTAGCCACCCAGTCACAGAACAGCTGGCATCAGGGCAACAAGCAGAAAAGCAAACCAGATGAGCCCCTTCTGCAGCTCAGCAGTCCTTCTGACAGAGATTCAGTCCCAATTCCCAAAAGTGCTCTAGAAATCATGGTGTGAGAGCCCCTATATTAGTCTCCAGGTGCCCAGCTTCTAGAAGGAGGGAAAAGGCTACGTCCAGATCTGACCGGTTCCAAGAATTTCCCTTCTCACCGACTCTGGCTCCAGACTCCAGTAGGGGGTAAACAAATCCTTTCTGTGAGGGCAGGATGCAGCCTATTCAAATGTTAAGTGTGAACGCTCTCTGCGTCTCCCAGCCCAGGAAGACCATCAGTATGTAGATGAATGCAGATGTAACCCTATAACACATAACCCTTCCTTATGGATGCTTGTCTGGAGAGTACGCACAAATTGGAGCTGTCACTCTGTCTCAGACGTGGATTGAATTCAGGCTACAAAGCACTAGAGTTATAAGCACAGAGAAATGACCACTTTCTAGAAGTGCCATTTCTAAAATAGTAATGTAAAATCCAACTATACCAGTAAGCAGGATTTCTCACTACCATTCGAAACATGCTAAACATGCCCACTCTACTCCTCACAGATCAGAAATTACCGCTTATACATAAATAAGGGAATTCCCAATGAAAACCTATGAGAGAAGCAGCACTCACAGCAGTGAAAAAAGAAATAGGTTGTTTATCAATACTAGGACACGTAGCACATAACAATATATGTCCTACTTTTTACATACACAGCACCATGCCCATAAAACTATATAGGGCCTACCTTAGGGGTGACCTAGGAGTAGTAAAAAGGGAGTTTAGGCCATGGCAAGTAGTTTGACTTGCCAAGTCAGCGTGGCAGTAAAATGCACACACAGGCGTTGCAGTGGCCGGCTTGAGACAAGTTTGAAAGGCTATCTCTGTGAGTGGCCCAATCCGCACTGCAGGCCCACTAGTAGGGTTTAATTTACAAGTTCTGGGTATATGTTATACCACTTTACAAGGGACTTACAGGTAAATTAAATACGTCAAATAGGTGTGATCCAATTATACCAAGTTTCAGGGGAGAGAGCATATGCACTATAGCAGTGAGCAGTGGTAAAGTGCCCAGAGTCCTAAAGCCAACAAAAAGAGGGTCAGAAAAATTGGAGAAGAAAGGCAAAACGTTTGAGTATAACCCTACGCAAAAGGCGATTTCCAACACAGATGAAAGGTGAAAAAAACACCCAAGCTATTGCTGGAGTTGAGCAGTGTTGCAAAGTGAGTGGAGCAGTGTTGCAAAGGCTTTAGATTGCACCTTTCACAAAACTCTTCAGAACATTTTTTGAATTGTTTTGCTCCAAGACTTTTCCCTTTCTGACAAATTCATGCCACCTGGATCTTTACTTCTGCAGAGAAATATTTCTTAGATAACTGTTAATGTTCTTTTCCTCTGTAGTGTCATTGTGCAGACAAAGGTTAGCTCTGCCTTCACTGAGATATACGTGGTGTGATTCAAATACCACTGTCATGTTTGGTTTGTGTGAGTTTTATGAGCAGGTACCCGGTCTGGCAAAGCAGATACAAAAAAAAAAATCACATGGGTGAATACAGAGGTAAACTGGGAAGCCACACGGCAGAATGACTTCTGGATGGAACTAAGCTTAGTTCTTTGAGTTCAAAATGTAACTAACAGACAATATGCATTCTAAGCAACAGTAAATGAGTTAAGTTTTTTTTGGAAGTTGAATGTTTAAAAAACAAAAAGGATAATGACATATAAAATCTCAAATACGTGTTTAAAATCCAAGATAAAAAACCAAAAATGAGCCACAGAAGAGTCTAGAGTTGGGGTCTCCAAACTGGGTATAGATCTATCAATAGCTTCTTTAGTATTGGCTTACACACCGCCTCATCCTAAGCATGGTCATTGGTCTACATGTTCCTAGACAAGGATACATGGTCACTGGTCTGTACTCCATAGAATATTAATCTTTTCCAGTATTAAGGGAAAGGTCCAGGAAAAAGACACCCCATCAACATTCCACCATCTCTTGATGCAACCTAAAAGCGACTGCAGCTAGGGCTTACCTTCAGCTTATCTACTGGTTAATCTTAGGGAAGAACCCCCTCGTACACAAACCAACCAGATATGTGTCTTACTGTTTGCTACCTATAGATTGCTGCATGAACCCATTCAAGGCAGGGCTGCTCTTTCTGGATATCCAGATCTAAAGGCAGGCGGAAGACATGCTTTTCTGAAACCTCAAATGGCTCCATCAGTCCGTGAAAACCAACCTTCCAGCAATGCACACTTTCTGAAAAGGCCAACTGTTGCTAGGAGGCAGCAGAAAAAAACATCTTGTCAAGAAGTGTAGCAATTTCAAGGCACATGCCATTAGGAGAGCCGATCGTCCTGTCACAATGTGAAACCTTTGATCTTGGTGAAGTGCTTCATATATATGTATTATTTGAATGGGTCAAACAAGTGCATCAGGGCTACAGGGCAGAGAAAGATAAGACATTCAATGCATTAAGAGTGATGCAAATATGCCTTTCACCCTTCTGGAGAGAAGTTCGCCTTGTGATACATGATTGCAGAAAGCCCCACCAGCCAACAGTAGGGTCTCCTCCTTAAAGGTGAGGAGAGGTAAAAAAACATACATGCACCAAAATACAGCTAATATTATTCATTCATTGTGTGACTCCGTTTTGTATAGCCCTTGTCATGGCATCAACTGGCTGCTTCATATGACTTGTAGGATTGCATTGGTTGAAAGGAAACTATATCCTAACGGCGAGTGGGTCCAAGGTAGTTACCTAACTCTCCGGGAAGGTACTCTCCTGAACTTTTGAATTCCTAGTTTTGCTTAGATAAAACACTTCAAGTGTTGGATTAACTGAGATCATGTGACAGCTTGCTCCATGAACTCTTAGATACAGCATACATGTGCAGGCTTGACCACAGCCGTTTCCCACATAATGAGGAGGATTCAGGTCTACTAATGTTCTCACTAAGGGTGGATGCAATGAGCTTAAAGTCTTGCTTGTGGACAGCAGCTCAGATAATGGGGTGGTCCCGGTGAAATGCGGATACACAATGAATAAAACGGTTGCAGACTTCAGATCAGTGCCTTGAAATAGGTGGACCTGTGTCAAGTGTTGTACAAGTATGTGCACACTCACCATAATACTCTACAACAGAGTAAGATCAATAAATTGAAACCTCAGGACTGTCTGGATATTTCATTTGATGGGGGCCACCTCATCAGGACCAGCTGTGCCCTCGACAAACCCTGTTCCTGTGGGGTGATTTAACGAGGCTGAGATATAGTTAGGGCAAATGTTGGAAAATATCAAGTTAGTCACAGCGACGACCGGAATAGGCTGGTGCAGAGGGTCACCATTTATAGCATACTACCTGATGACATGTTGGTATATGTATGCATTACTGCACCTATCTACTATATGGCCAGCAAGAAATGCAATAGCAGATGCCAAATACCTTAATGGGGAGTAGGGAATCATCATCAACATCATCATGGGGAAGAGGCAGAACAGGGGGGTGCACTTCGAGAAGAAAATGCACAGCATACCATCATGCAACGCCGAAGTAAGCGAGGGTTATTACCCGGAAATTGGAAAAAAACAAAAAAACAATAATTCATGCTTAAGTTTGGAAAGGGAAATTCATGTCGGAGTAAAACTCTACTACCATGCTAAACAAAACACTACAAAGGTCTGAAAATCAGGATACCAAAATGTGCCTGAATGAGACCATAAAAAACCAGCACTGAACCCGCTCCATTTGGTTCAGGTGGTTAAAAACAGCACGACAATGTCCTGTGCACCATTCTCAGGGTCTGTTTGGGCAAATGGTTAATCTACCGGGAGGCAGCACCCCAACACTCTTCTATCAGGAAGCTGAGCTCGGCAAATGCACGCCTGGTTACCAAAGGAGCCTTCCAACCGATGGGACCCTGAGTCAGGCTCAGAGTCCAGTGTTATGGTGCCTATGAACCCATGCAAACACAAGATCCAATAGATTCAGTCTTAAATTGAAATGTTCTATTTCGTCCTAAACTGAATTCCATGAAAATCGGAGTCATTTTTGAAGAATGCAAGGTTTAGCTTCTCACATTCTCAACAGGACACCGGACAACCTATTAGCTCTGGCATGCATGTATGCTTATATCTATGTATGCATAGGAGCAACTGAGAGCAGAGCACAAAGAGGCTGTTACGGGACACGTGGCTGTAACAAGGTGCGGGGAGGACACGGGAAGGAGAATTCTAGGGGATATGAAGGTGGAGAAGGTGGTTTGCGGGAAGATGTTAAGGTGTGGCGAGATGATCAGCAAAAATAATAATCTTCATTTGCTTGCAGAAAGGTCGAAGGAGGGTGACAGCCGAATCCGGGCTCGGATCCTGTTCCAGAGTCTGTGCCTCAGCAGGAAAAAGCTTTAAGCCTGATTTTATCCTACTTGCATCTCTTGGTGGGATAAAGGGAAAGGCAACACTCTGTCAACCCAGTTAACACATAAACAACACGTGATGAACCCCCGGGTCCTGGATGCCAATGGGCGGTGCACACTGGCCAAACTCTGCATCTATCTGCCAGTCTTCAAGGAGCAGGCAGGAGCCAGGGTATCTAGCGCACAGCCGTTTAGGGCATGTCACGTCCTCTCATCTGGGAATGTTCCCTAAGTCAGCATGTGGCCTGCTCCACTCAGGCTGTCACGTGACCTGCCGCGCGTCATCAGATGCTTCCACGCCATGGTGGCCCCATTGGTTAATGCCCGTCACGCCGTCTCCCTTCGGAGACCTGATAAACACTGGACCCTACAGGTCCCTCACCTGTAAAGCTTTTGATGCCTTCACTCCTACACGACAGGGTGTGCGAATGGATCTGCAAACAATGAACGCGCCGTATACTCCACTGAACATGTTTTGTCATTACACAGACAGGCACTGATAATCCTGTGCTTATCCTGCTATAATCCTCTATTTTCGTTAAAACGTGAACGAAATGTGCAGACAGCAGTGAGCGCGGACAGTCACGGCGTAGGTCCAGTGATACAGGGACCCTGCGGATGCGCAGGGTGGGAGCAACGGCACAGTAGTGCTGCAAGGGCCCGGGGAGGCTGCACAGAGAGGCTGCAGGTGCACAGGGAGGCAGCGTGATCACAGCACTGCTGCAAGGGCCCGGGGAGGCTGCACAGGGAGGCAGCGTGATGACAGCACTGCTGCAAGGGCCCGGGGAGGCTGCACAGGGAGGCAGCGTGATCACAGCACTGCTGTGGGAGGCTGCCACTGCACAGAGAGGCTGAAGGTGCGCAGGGAGGCAGCGTGATCACAGCACTGCTGCAAGGGCCCGGGGAGGCTGCACTGCACATTGAGGTTGCAGTTGCACAGGGAGGCAGCGTGATGACAGCACTGCTGCAAGGGCCCGGGGAGGCTGCACAGAGAGGCTGCAGGTGCACAGGGAGGCAGCGTGATCACAGCACTGCTGCAAGGGCCCGGGGAGGCTGCACAGGGAGGCAGCGTGATGACAGCACTGCTGCAAGGGCCCGGGGAGGATGCACAGGGAGGCTGCAGGTGCACAGGGAGGCAGCGTGATCACAGCACTGCTGCAAGGGCCCGGGGAGGCTGCACAGGGAGGCAGCGTGATGACAGCACTGCTGCAAGGGCCCGGGGAGGCTGCACAGGGAGGCTGCAGGTGCACAGGGAGGCAGCGTGATGACAGCACTGCTGCAAGGGCCCGGGGAGGCTGCACAGGGAGGCTGCAGGTGCACAGGGAGGCAGCGTGATGACAGCACTGCTGCAAGGGCCCGGGGAGGCTGCACAGGGAGGCAGCGTGATGACAGCACTGCTGCAAGGGCCCGGGGAGGCTGCACAGGGAGGCTGCAGGTGCACAGGGAGGCAGCGTGATGACAGCACTGCTGCAAGGGCCCGGGGAGGCTGCACAGGGAGGCAGCGTGATCACAGCACTGCTGTGGGAGGCTGCCACTGCACAGAGAGGCTGAAGGTGCGCAGGGAGGCAGCGTGATCACAGCACTGCTGCAAGGGCCCGGGGAGGCTGCACTGCACATTGAGATTGCAGTTGCACAGGGAGGCAGCGTGATCACAGCACTGCTGCAAGGGCCCGGGGAGGCTGCACTGCACATTGAGGTTGCAGTTGCACAGGGAGGCAGCGTGATCACAGCACTGCTGCAAGGGCCCAGGGAGGCTGCACTGCACAGAGAGGCTGCAGGTGCACAGGGAGGCAGCGTGATCACAGCACTGCTGCAAGGGCCCGGGGAGGCTGCACTGCACATTGAGGTTGCAGTTGCACAGGGAGGCAGCGTGATCACAGCACTGCTGCAAGGGTCCAGGGAGGCTGCACTGCACAGAGAGGCTGCAGGGGCATAGGGAGGCAGCGTGATCACAGCACTGCTGCAGGGGCCCGGGGAGGCTGCACTGCACAGAGAGGCTGCAGGGGCACACGGAAGCAGTGTGATCACAGCACTGCTGCAAGGGCCCGGGGAGGCTGCACTGCACATTGAGGTTGCAGTTGCACAGGGAGGCAGCGTGATCACAGCACTGCTGCAAGAGCCCAGGGAGGCTGCACTGCACAGAGAGGCTGCAGGGGCACACGGAGGCAGCGTGATCACAGCACTGCTGCAAGGGCCCAGGGAGGCTGCACTGCACAGAGAGGCTGCAGGGGCACACGGAGGCAGCGTGATCACAGTACTGCTGCAAAGGCCCGGGGAGCTTGTGCAAGTCCAGAGACTTTAAGGGTCCAGGAAACCTGCAGCCACACAGAGACTGCAGGGGCACCGGAGGCACCATTGGTACAGAACTGCTGCAAAGGACTAGAAAGTATATACAGGCACAGGGACTTCAAGAGTACAGGTTGGGTGACCACCTGTATGTAAATTTCACGGACCATCCATAATTTGGGTATCATGTCCATTGTCCATGACGATCCCTATTAGGGACACCCTTTGTCCGTAATTTGGGGGATTTCAGCAAGCTGTGCTGCTCCCCTGCAGAAACTTCAGAGTTCTGCTGAACTTTCTACTGGGGCAGCTCAAACTCCTTCTCTGCTCACAAGAGCACAACTCCCGACCTCGCACTGATGATCAACCTGCCCACTGTCAGTCTGTCTGCGGCTGAATGTCACATACAGAATGACAATGGGCCAGTCTCAGCAAGTGTTGAGCCTCCTCCTACACCGGCCCAGGGCAAGTCATTGGGCTGCATGAAAACAGTGAGAGGCAGCTTTTATGTGTTCCAACACAACACTAGTTACCGACTGTAATCAGAAAGCAAGTTAATGATTAGGTAAGATGGTGGGCTTAAAAAATGCATTTTATTCCCTTAGTACCTTGCTGTGTGTGCTATTTATTATGTGAATGGGCGCTGTCATTCTGTGCCCCTGGGGTAACGCAACATTTTGGTCCTTCTTCTATTTTTGTGAAATGTCCCTTTTTTTTTTTAATAGAGTCACCCTACACCAGGGGCCAAACTCTGGGCAAGAAGGCTTGGGGGAGAGTTTTACATTTTGAAATACCTTCCATGGACTTAAGAGTCTATGTAGCATAGCGCAGTGTCTAAGTAGTGCAGTGGGATAATCGTGCAAAGAAAAAGGTGTGACATTCAGGTGAAACAAATGTTTTTTTTTAATGTAGATAGCTCAGTGGTTTACTGCTGTTGTCACATAGTTCTTTTTGTTAGTAGCAGTTGTTTCTCCCCCACCTTTCATTATTCCAAGAATGATAAATAGGGTTCTTTAGGATGCTAATGAATAATTAGTAGTAAAAAAAAACAGCCACTGGGGGTTATGTTTTTAATCCTGAGTTTGTATTTCTCCAGACCAGGCCCTCTTAACATGTAATGTCTACCAGTATGGATGACCTGTGACTCCTATACCTTGTAGCCATCATTATCTTAAGTAACATTTCCTACACGTTGACTTACACATTCATGAGTCATTGTCTACATATGATATGTGTGCAATGTAATGCACATCAACACCCTGCTCTATATACCTGCAATGAGTAGTGTTACAGAATAAATTAAATACACATGAGACGTCTATGCAGAGATGAGGAACATCATTTGAGGGTGGTGTTAAGGGAATCTCTGGGGAATTTGGTCTTTTGGTGGGTGGAACCATCAAAGATTGTAATGCCGGCTACCACCAGCAGTAAAGCTGGCCCTATGAGGGATGAAGCTAGAGGTGGGTGAGCCGATGGGGGTAGCATTGGGAAAACTACCCCTTATGTGGGCTGTCAGATTCAGCTTTGTGTTATATCTTTGCTAGTTTTTCATCTTTTAGTACGTCTAGTTATGTGTGAATGTTTGCTCAATAGTCCATTGTGAAATATAAACTAATGAACATAAACTTATTTTAGCTTATACTTCTTCTAGATGTCTGTTTTATGATTGTGGACATTCTCAGATATGTCAGTAAAAATGACCTTTTGTCCTAGACGTTTGTCCTGAATTTTCACCCTTTGTCCTGAATTTTTACCATCACTGTCTAGAATTTGCCTTCTTTCCAGGTGGTCACCCTAGGTCCAGGAAGCATCCAGCCACACGGACACTACATGGCACAGGGTTGCGTCAATGGCACAGGACTGCTGCAAGTGCTCAGGGAGCCTGCCACTGCACTGAGAGACTAAAGGTGCGCAGGGAGGCAGCATGATCACAGCACTGCTGCAAGGGTCCAGGAAGCCTGCAGCCACACGAGAGACTGCAGGGGCACAGAACTGCTATGAGAGCCCAGGGGAGATGCAGTTGTACAGAGACTGCAGGGGCCCTGGGAGGCTGAACGGGCACAGAACTGCTATGAGAGCCCAGGGGAGATGCAGTTGTACAGAGACTGCAGGGGCCCTGGGAGGCTGAACGGGCACAGAACTGCTATGAGAGCCCAGCGGAGATGCAGTTGTACAGAGACTGCAGGGGCCCTGGGAGGCTGAACGGGCACAGAACTGCTATGAGAGCCCAGCGGAGATGCAGTTGTACACAGACTGCACGGGCACAGAGAGGCTGAGAGGCAACTGAAGGCTCCAGGACACAGGGAGCCTGCAGGTGCTCATCGATGCTACTCGTGCACAAGAAGAAGACAGAGGCC
The DNA here is from genome assembly GCF_031143425.1 of Pleurodeles waltl. NCBI lineage: Eukaryota > Metazoa > Chordata > Amphibia > Caudata > Salamandridae > Pleurodeles > Pleurodeles waltl. Next base: position 61,654,945 of record NC_090441.1, on the reverse strand, counting down.
CAGGGATAATTCTCAGGCAGGGAGCGTAAGCAAGGCTACCAAGAATATTCAGGGCCATCTAAAGGCTGCAGAGGCTCAGCAAGGCTATGGAGACCGGAGAGGCACAGAGAGGACGCAAAGGATGCAGAGGGCAGAGCCACAGAGAGAACGCAGAAGCAATGAGATGCCTCAGACGCACAGAGGTTAGAGAGACTCGGAGACTGCAGAAGCACACAGCGTTAGATAATGAGAGAGACGGAGCCACCTGCCCTTTTCCACGATCCCTGGGGCATACTCTCTCCGGGAGTCTCCCTCGATGTTTCAGCAAAGAAATTCCTCCTGCTGAAAGCATGAGCAGTTTATTCAAGGAAACAGGACCTGAATCCGAACTCCGCGGGGCTCGTGATTCCGGGTTCAGTTTGTTTGTACACACTCCAGGCCCATGCAACTAACTGAAGGGGTGAAATTAGCGGTCAGAAGGGTCCCCCAACTTGGAGGTGGGGGGCGGAAAAATGGCAACCAGCCGTGGTCTGGCCCAAGCGGCGCAGCTAAAGCGGCTGCAACCCCGGGGTAGGCTCGCGATCGGTTTGGCTGTCGGATGCGCTCCCCGAAAGCAGATGAATGCTTCCGGGGTCATGAAGGCGCAGCCTGACCCCACCCCTAAAAGACGGTGCGAGTTGGGGAGCGGGTTCTTTCCTGCTCGTTGCCTTCCACAAGAGGGCGTTGGACCCTCGCTGCCACCCCCTCAAGATTAATAGTTTTCTTTTTTCCCTCTGCTATGCCTTTCGAGTTCCTTCACAAGCACGCCCTGCTGCAGGCTCTGCACCTCATCCCCTCAGCACGTGCCTCTGGGAGCCGCAGTGGTCCGAGAGCCTCACCTGACCCGATGCGTAATTAGGCCTGTCTTGCACTCTGAGGCAGCTTCGGTATCTCACAGGGGCTGTGGCAGTGAGGGGCCATAGGTGAGGGGGTGGGGGTCATTTGTTTGTTTGTTGGGCGCAGTGTGCACCCATTTAGGGTATTTTGAGCTTTGGTGGCTGGAATTTTCTGTGCAGGTTTGGTGGCAACAAATCGCCAGTGACTGGCTGATTAATACAGTGCTGGGGAGAGGGTTCTTTTACAGGGCAACTGGCTTGCATTTTGTGGTGGGTTAAGTAAGTTTGCCCGACATTTATTGTGGGTCCAGGATTGGCTAAAAGGGGTTTGCCTCGAAGTAAGCTGGTTTTACGGGCTCCTTTTACTAGTGCACTGTGTGGCTGATTCAGACATCTTAGCCATTTATTCACGTTGCTGGAGTTTTGGAATCTTTGTAGAAAGGATTTTCAGGGCTTTATTACTTGTGGCTCTTTCCCTTAACAGTGGCTTACGTTTTGTGGAATCGTGAGTATTCTTCTGCCCTTAGTGCCAGAATTTTTGGTTGGTGTCTGTTTACCGTCACGCTATAGAGAGTTTTACGCTGTGGGCTATGGTGGAGGTTGTTCTGGGCAGCATTTTTTTGGCTGCTATAAGGCTAGGTCCGTGTGGTAGAATGCCTTGTGGTGCAATGAGGGGCTCCATGCGCGCACAGGCTGAGGTCGATATGGAGGCACTGTTGAGCAGGATGGATGCAGTGGATGAGATTTTGGCCCTTTTGCACCCTCAAGCCACTGGAGGTCACTCTAGTGAACCGGCAGCCCCAGCGGAAAGGCCTAGGAGACCGGGGGTGGCACCTAGGGCAGCATTCCCCCGTAAGATGCAGAGGAGAGGTCAGGGTGGGGAGGAAACTGCGGCCTCAAGGGTCCCTGAGCGAGTGTCACCAGCAGCCAGCGCACAGTGTAGTTGCCCAAGGGGGGGGTTTCTGCAGTGATGGTGCTGGCTGCCAGAGGTAATGTTGTTCAGAATGGGAACAGTTGCATGGCTATTAGGGTTGCTCCTATGGCAAACAGTAATTAGCCTGATCTGATTGCTAACTTATCAAGTGTCTTATTTTGGTTGTCTAAGGTAGGGGTCTTGTCCTCCCCGATAATGGGTGGTGCGTTAACTGGAGTAGCAGAGGGTGATAATGTTAATAGTGGCAGAAGGTTGGTGGTTCACCTTGAGGGCTCGGGGGTCTGGGCAAGTAGGCTCAGGCAGGCAGCACGCCCACACTGTGGGCCAGTGGGGCTGCACCTGGGTGTATTCCGAAGCCGGCAGCAATGGGCCAAGGTATCTTTGTGGCCAGGTGCGTGGACCCCACAGTACCCATGGTGGTGGGGTCCCCAACCCCTCCTCAAGACTTAGCTGTAACAGGTACGGGGGCACCACTGCTGAGCAACGGGCTGGGGGATGTACATTCTGAGTATGACCAGTTGGGTAGGCATGTGTCATTGGATATAAAGGAAAAGATTTGGAAGAGGGGCTATGTTGATATGTTTGAACTGATTGTGGTTAGGCCTGAAATAGAAGAAGGTAAGCAGTGCAAGGAATGTTCTCACTCTAGGGTTTACAGCCATTGGCTGTACAAGAAGAAGGTAGAGGAGACATTATTTAGTTCGGTGAAAGGTTTCACTATTTTCAAAGCTATCATAGCTGAACATTTTGCAAACACTGGGGTGCAGCTGGCATGCTATCAGAATAGAATAGTGTTCGAATGAGTTTGGTGATACGGCCAGGAGGGATTATGATAAGGAATTTTGTAGAATCAAAGCAGCGAGGCCTGCACTGGCATGGGATCAGATGAATGTCTGGTTTTAAGAAGCCCCAGCGCACTGATGCCACCCCTAGCCAGCCACTTCAGGCATGAGCAAGGGTTTGTGCTAGCCCAGTCAGGGTGCAGTGAAAGGCTCTTGCTGAGATTTTAATAAAATATCCTATACCAGATCCCCAGGACAGGCAAATTCAAGCACTGCTGTTCATTCTGTAGCTTGCCATCCCACCCAGAGGCAAAATGTTTCAAAAAGTCTAGGGCCAGGAATGCAAAAAAGCAGGACTGCCCACTCTCTGTTGATCAAAACTCCCTCTCCAGGTTAATTAGTAGCCAATGGTGGCATGGCTTAATGTCTATAATAACCCCTAAGTGGCGCAGGCTCTGTTTGAAGGTTTTAAGGATGGTTTAATGATCCCAGCAGCTGGGTGTGTAGGGGTCCCATATAGCAAGAATCAGCAGTTGCTCAGCTCCAATAGCAGCGTTGCCAGGGCAAAATGGGTATTGCGTTACTTGGACGACTTCTTGTTTTTGGGCCCTCCCTGTATGGCGGAGTGTATGAGGGTTTTGCAGTCCTTTCAGGAGCTGATGGGGCCCTTTTGGGTGCCCCTGGAACAGGTTAAGACATGTGGCCCTGGCACAACTATTGAAGTCTTAGGGATTGAGTTGGAATCAGTGGCTGATGAGACTTGCCTTCCCTTAGAGAAAGGTAACTCTTTTTTGCAAGCCTTCAAGGAATGTTTGGGGGCAAGGAAGGTGACTTTACATCAGTTGCAAGTGGAAGTTGGAAAGCTGAATTTTCCTCTCTGCATCATTCTGCTGCGCCACCCATTTTACAGGTCAATTGCACAAGCCAAGTCTGACTTGAAAGTTAAGCACCACCATACCAGATTGTCATCAGAGGTTCACTAGCATATGAGGATCTGAGAGGCCTTTCTGAAGGATTTCAGTGGGACTGTAGTATGGCCCAGCCCTGCTAGGACTAATGTGGAGTTAGGTTTCTTTACGGATGCAGCAGGCAGAGAAGATTTCAGTGACATTCTGAGTCCCGAGTGGTGTGCTAAGCAGTGGCCAAAGGAGAAGGTTGAGCCAGGGCTTGTGACAAATATCGGGTTTTTTAACTCTTCCCCATTCTAGGGGTCTTCATGGTCTGATCTCATCAGTTACGCAACCAGCCGGTGGTATTCAGGTCAGATAACATGACTGGTTAAATGCATCAATCGGTAGGTAGCCAGGTACAAGATGATCCTTAGACTCATGAAAGATTGTTTTGTTGTGCTTAAGACTGAATATTACTTTGAAGGCTAAGCATGCACCTGGTGTACTGAACAATGCAACAGATGCTCTATCTTGTTTCAAGATGCCGGCTTTCTTGTAGCACCACCCAGGAGCAGCGGAGTTCCCTACACCTTTTCTAGAGCGACTATTGCAGCTTGGTGCCCAGGCTTACCAGACCTCATGTCAGCCAGTTTGGTTTCTGAGTCAGTGGTAACGTGTCTTGGATCCCTGAGACAGGAGGGATGGATAGTTTTGTACGCTAAGCGACATATTGCTGCGGTATCATTCTTCACAAAGATGCTAGGGCATGCTGATGGGACAAGGGCTTTTTTAGTTCAGAGGGCAATGAAGGGTTGGAAGTTGCTAGAAGGGTCTAAGTCGGACTCGAGCCTCCCCATCAGCACAGTTCGGCTAGCGGTCATCATGTCCACCCCGGGGAGCATTTACAGGTCACATAAGGAGGTTCGTGTCATCAGGGTGACATTTGCCATAGTATTTTATGGAGCATTAAGAGTGGATGAACTGGTGGCCAAAAACAAGAAGGGCCAAATGGCTCCTTAGCTATAACACTCTCCTGTTTTAAGACTGACCAGATGAGATGGGGAGAACACATTCTGCTGCCTAGGGCCCCAGGTAATGAGTGCTGCCTCCTGGGGAATTTGAAAAGCTTTTTGGTACAGTGCACTCAGGGGTCCATGGGTCCCCTATTGGTACATGCAGATGGCACACCACTTACCAGGTTTCAGTTCTCTGTGGTGTTGGGTAGTGCCTTAAAGGGAGCAGGTTTAGATCCCATGGAGTACGGCTCGCATTCATTTCAAATTTGGGCCGCAAGGGAAAAGGATCGGCAGGTGGAGATGAGACTGTTACAAACGCTATGTGAGAATGCCTTTCTCCCACCCCACCACCTTTTTTCCTATTTCTCTTGTTGACGCAGGTAGACAGTGTGAGGATGTGAGACAGAGCTGGATACCTCAGTACCTCATTTACCCACACAGCTGCGGTGGAAGTTACAGAAGTGCTGGTGCGGGGCCGCTCATATGTGAGACTGGCAAAGGTTTTTTATTCAGCAGGTGGCTACGCAGCCAGGGCCAAGGAAGCTGGATATCAGTTGATGTTCTGTGGTCAAGGAGGTTTGTACTTAGCTAATCTGAGAACTGCTTTGGACAATTTTTTGCCCCTGGGATTAACGTGGCCAGGGATTATAATTCTGCACCTTGGTGGCAACGATTTAACGGTGATTGGACTGAAAGACTTGTTTGAGCTGGTTATCTCAGAGATGGGTTGCTTGTGAGGAGGTTCCCAGATTCTGTACTGGTGTGGTCTAACTTTGTTCCCAGGTCAAAATGGAGAGGTAATAAGTTGGTAAAAGCCATCAACGACTCTGTGAAACAGGTGAACAACAAGATTGGTAAGTTTTTCAGGTCAGCTTTGTTGTCATCCATAGCTCATGGTTGCATCAAGGGTGTGCAGTTTTTCTTGCAGGATGGGGTCCATTTGTCTAAGACAGGTAACAAAATATTTCTTGAAGATCTGCTGGCCTGTCTAGTCCATCACCTACGCCATGGTAGGGAGAGGGGGGCCAGATAGTAGGTGAATTATGCTGGCCTGTGGTGGGTGGAGTCATGATTGGTGAGATAGTTCAGGTCAACATAAGTCATTTTTTTAGATCAAATTAACAGTGGCATCAAAAAAACTTCCAAGGGGTGCTAACAAGTCTAAGAAGGTTGCAGAGGTGCGGGGGTTGGGAGTGGTCACTGAAATGCAGTCCTTGCCTGGCAATCACCCATACAAGCGCAGTGGGCACAAGCTAATGCTGACCCTTCTGGGGAGGGATTTGGGTGTAGGAGGTGGCCGGGCTAGGTATCCTAACAGGCAAAAGGGCCCCTTACACCAGAACATCCCAGTATGAGAGGTCAGTGGGTGGGGTCCTCCCATATGTAGGGACCCATTCAGGTTCAATGTTATTAGACAAGGGGTTTTAAAAGGACGGGACACTGCTACCGGTCATACTCTCACTCAGAAAATATTTACCTCATTGGATGTACACGAACAATCTTAGTTACGAATAGGTAACTCCTACATACTAGCATCTCTGTTAAGGCTAGACTCGATCTCTGTGAGCAAAGCTGTAAAAAAGTTGGGTTACTGTGCATAAAATGATTACAATGAGTTTTGTACATAAATGTAAATAAATACAGCCAGGGATCTTTTTACCCCTAGTCCAAAGATTGCGATTGATGGTCTTGTCCGTGTCCTTCACATCAGGGGTGTTGTGCATGCTGTAGTGGCTATAGTGTGGGCTTGTTTCCAGGGGACATGAGCAACTGCCTGGCCAAATCACAAAGGCTCCCCAAACTTGGGGGAGCCGAGAATATGCTGGCAAGCCGTGGTCTGGTCCCAAAGGCACGGTGAAAGCCACCGCAGACCTGGGGTAGGGTCCCGATCAGATTGGCTGTCAGGGGACGGCCCTGGAAACAGATGAATGCTTCCGTGTTGTGGAGGTGCAACATGACCTGGCCAATAAAAGACAGCACTAGGCGGTGAGCGGATCTCTTTCTCGCTCACCGCCATGCAGAAAAGGATATTGGACCCTAGCTGCCCCCCCACCAAGATTACGAGTTGTTCCCCACCTATCCTCCCCAGAGCAAGGGTACCAGATGGGGGGAGTGCATGGTTGTTTTTTCGGGAGTTCTGGAGGAATTCTCATTTATGGCCATATGACAATGTTTGGCGATGTTATAAGAGATCTTGTAGAGTACATTGTAATGGTTTTTGTTCTGTCTAATACGTTTTCTCCTACAGGTATGGATAATGTCATTTTGTGGAATGTAGTGTAATGACTTGTTTCTGTCTAACTGTATTTTGTCTTACAGGTATTGATAATGTGTCATATTTATTGTGATGTGGTAGGTGAGGTCATAAATGGTGGCAGTGTTCGGTTCTATGTAAGGTATCCTTTACATCAAAATACCAGCTGCGTTGCTTGACCCTCCAAGGGGTGCTAGCTACAAGTCAAAGGAAATTGCAGGAGCACAGGGGTTGGGGGTAGTCAATGACATGCAGTCCTTACCTGGCAACCACCCTCCCAGGCACAGTAGGTGCAAACTAGCACTGGCCTTTGGGAAGATAGAATATGGATGTATCAGGGTGCCAGATGTAGGTATCCTAGCAGGCAAACCAGCTCCTTGCAGAGGAACATTCCGATATGGGAGGTCGGTGAATGGGGTCCTCCCATCAGGAGAGATCCATCCAGGTTCATTGTTACTGGACAAGGGGTTTAAGAGAAAGGGACACTGCTAACAGTCATGATCTTACTCATAAAATATTTGTTTCAATGGATACACAGGAAGAATCTTAGTTATGGATAGGTAACTCCAATGTACTAGCATCTCTGTTAAGGCTAGGACTCAATCTCTGTAAGCAAAGCTGTAAAAATGTTGGGTTACTATGCATCACATGATTGTAATGAGTTTTGTATATAGATGTACATAAATACGACCTAACCCAAAGAACAAGATTGATGGTGTTGTCTGGTCTTGTCCGTGTCCTTCGCATCAGAGGATGTTGTGCGGTCTGAGGCAGGTAAAGTGTGGGCTTGTTCCCAGGGGACATCAATGACTGCCTGGCCATTTTGATGATTTTGGCTTGGCAATTCTGGAACCACTGTTCCGAAATCTGGCCCACAGAGGCTGCTAATGCACACCCTGACCACAAGTGGCACAAGGTCAAGCCATGCAATCTAGGTGGGTTTGTCTTCAGAATGCTGACAGGGGGGCTGCAGTAGAACACTGTCAATTTCATGATTAGGAAACATGGCTGGAGAAGCAGAAACTCTTATTTAGAAGGAGATTTATGCACATGCACAATGATTTACAAGACTGCTGTGAATGCCAGAAGTAACCACCACATACAGATGTTCAACCTCTTCTTACCTGCTACATAGGAACTCAAAGAGCAAATAGCAGAAACCGAGGGAAGTGTAGAGGGCTATTTTATGTTCCTGCCACTGACTACACGATCCTTGATAGCATAGGCAGTAAGGGCAGTGCCAGTGAAATAAAATAAAAAGTCAGTTCATGCTGGTGGACGAGGGGTTCTGAAAGCTCCCACTTGTCTCAGTAAAACATATGTTCTTGCAAACAAACTGTTTATTTCACAAGTGTATTGCCGCAGATCCCTTGTTAAATTCACAAGAGTTTCAGCTGCAACGATGCATGAAGGCAGAGTACATGGTGACCCCATGCTCCCAATGCCCGCCTGTTCCACTCTCAAAGACCATGGGAAATTGGAGCCTGCACTGGGGACCCAGGGACAGGCGGCATTTCCACAGAATCCACAGGAGCATTTACAGGCCCACCCAATGGATCTCAGCACATAGGAAGAGAAGAGAAACATTACCAGGCACCCTTAATGGATTTGAACATCCAAGCATAGGGGAGGTGGAAATGTACACACTACAGCAAAGGAAAACTGTTACTAGGATTCAAAGGGAAAACTATCTCATTGAGTGAGTCACATATGGTCATTAGGACAGAAAAGCCCCTTGTCACATTACTGAGGAACAGGCTGTGCTGTTAAATCTCCACAGACATTGTTCCCCTATTGTTCTTTCAAGTTTACTGTACAAATGAAAGAAGTCTGGCAAAGCACTCGATGTGCAGAGCCTACCCATCTTTCTTTAAGGTCGGTCTCTGTCTTTGTTTAGCTTCACTCAAGGCTCAGTGCTTACACAGTGTGTTCCCTGCACTACTTCCTCATGATAAATATAGCAACTCCCCCTCCTGTGACGTCACAAGCCTTCTATCTCAGGCTTCAAATCTGTATGCACTTAGCTGGAAAGGTGACTACACCCCTTCCTTCTAATGACTAAACGGCAACAGGTTCACCTCTGGGGTGACCACTAAGGTGGCTGGCACCAGGTGCCCACTACAGAAAAAGGTTCCATGGCAGAGGAGTTTTACATGACATTGGGTGGACTTAGCCTATCAGGAACGACGCATGAGCCAGTATCATGGGCCCCACAAGGGCAGCCCAACTGCAGCACTGTACTACTTCAGAGGCACACAAACTCACATGGTGGTATTCTGATGAACAGCAGAAGCATCCTAGACGTTTCTGTTTGAAAGATGGATAGCATTTCAGAGGACCGGATCAACTGTATCTTAATCTCTAGATCTGCTCTTGTTATGAAAACTTGTACTTTTTTGCGTTGAAGTCACTACAAAAGTTGTACTTGAGGAACATCAACAGGAATCCTGGATCACTTCTGAAATTTTGAAATAGTATGAGGATAAAATGGACGATGTGAAGCTGATGAAATAGCATTGTCCCTAAAGAGAACCAGTTCTTTCCCGTCATAGGAAGAAAGCAATGGACATTGTAGTTAACTCATAAGAAACGGTCTGCATGAAGAACTCACTTCTCTTCTACAGTTCTGGTTCTCAAGAGTGTTACATCAAGCAAGAAAAAAGAATTCAACCAGAGGAAAGTAAGACCATGGTTTTGACTTGAAATGTGAAGACAAAGTCAGAACTACAAGAATTGCAGAGAGAGACGCCTCTATAACTAAAGTCCTTTAAAGGGGGGAAATGCAAAAGAACTAGTCAAAAAGAAGAAAGTAATCTATGGGTCAAACAGATTATCCTGGTTGAGGACTGGGGACAAAAACATACACTGGTTTTCGATCCTGACAGCAACAGCTCAGAGCTACGAGTGAAGAACATCAAAGCTAACGTCACAAAGGTAACTCAGCTACATTTTGGCTCAATTTTTCACTCAAAGTGTCAACTAAACAAAATACTATCACCATAGACCAGGTTTTAGAAGCTGCAGACAATCGGATAGCTACAAATCGATTACTATAGCTTTAGAACCCGCGGTAGCGGGCTCTACCGGCTATTAAAGGCCCGCTCCCGCGTTAAAGGCCCGAGCCGAAGGCGAGGGCCTTTAACAAGGGAGAGGACCTTTAATAGCCGGTAGAGCCCGCTACGGCGGGTTCTAAGGCTATTAGAACATTCTGCCATTAGAGGGCAGAATGTTCTCCTAAATAAAACAAAGGCTTCACGGAACCGGAGGGGATTAAAATCCCCTCAGGCTCCGTGAGGCTTTCTTCACAGCTGCTGTGAAGATTGGAATGTTGGGCCTGCAGGCTTTTACCGGCCAGTAAAAGCCCGGAGCACTCCATTGTTTTCAATGGAGCTGCCAACATTCTAATGTTTTAATATAGCGTTAGAACCCGCCGTAGCGGGCTCTACCGGCTATTAAAGGCCCGCTCCCCGCGTTAAATGCCCGGGCCGAAGGCGAGGGCATTTAACAAGGGAGAGGGACTTTAATAGCCGGTAGAGCCCGCTACGGCGGGTTCTAAGGCTATTAGAACATTCTGCCACTCAGGGCAGAATGTTCTATTAAAAAAAAAAAAAACGTTCACGGAGCCTGAGGGGATTAAAATCCCCTCGGGCTCCGTGAGGCTTTGTTCACAGCTGCATGGAATGTTGGCGCTGCGGGCTTTTACCGGCCAGTAAAAGCCCGCAGCACTCCATTGTTTTCAATGGAGCTAGCAACATTCCAATGTTCTAATAAAAGCTATAAAATCATACTGAAATAAGGAAAATGCCCTGATGAAATATCCTCCGTCGTTTAAGAAATGTATAAGTAGGTAGATATCAATATTGGTAACCAACTTCTGTGATGCTATGTATCATAACAGATTTCCAGCATCATGATCGTCTAGTATGAGGGCCCGCATTTAATCATGATCATCAACTTTGTTGCCACCTTTTAATCATTGTCATCTAATGTGTTGGTCTCCCATTACAAAAAAGGCCAATTGTGCCAATCAAGAAACCTATACACGGATCAGTGTAAACTGAATTGAACAGAAAATACTTTGTAGTATCGCTCTGTCACACACTAAGGAGTTGAAGGCTAGCTCCCAAACTCTCAACACCAGTCAGGATGGAGTTCGGGAAAAAGTGCCTAATGTGAGCCAAGAATTGAAGTTCCTTCAAATCATTGGGAACTATCACATAAGGCACAAATAATCTATATATACAATGTTTCTAGAGTTCTCTGGGGCTTTTGACTTCGCTACTGGACCTAGAATATTTTAAGAGTTAGGAAAGGCAGACAAGCAGTGAAGGCTGCTAGACACCACCAAAAGTATGGACGCTACTACAGTGATCCAGGTCAGACTCCGCACGAAAATCAAACTTTCAATGAAATTCACTTCAGGAAGAGGAGAGAAGGCAGGGTGCAATTTGGCTCCCACTCTGTATAACCTATACAGAAACTACATCTATTTGTTCGAACTTGCAGCAAAAAAAGACAGCCAATAGTCAGACATTTACTAGCTCCAATCATACTGTAGGAAGGCACTTCAATCTTGTTACCAAGAACTGCTTAATTTCTGCAAAGCCAACCTTGTACAATTTTGACATGCTGCTGGAATACCAAACGTTCAAGAGAGCACATCAAAGAAAGTGTGATGGGCAAACAAGCTCAGAAAAAACACAAATTATTATTTCTTCTTCAACAATGACAAATTGAAAAGAGTAAAATCTGCAGAAAACCTATGTTAACTGTGCAGGAGGGAAGGGGCATGGGGGTGTACTTAAATGCTTGATACAACCGAGTCATAATATTCATCCATGTATACACATGAAATTCCAGAACAAGATCACCCGCATTATCACCAATGGAAGCAAGCATTGAGGCAAGCCAAACATCCATGAGCAAAAATGGGAGCTGGTCTTTGCAATCTAAGGTGCATTACATCGTCTAATAGTTTCAAACTGGGTCCAAAAGAGAAGAATGTTTTGACACAGCTCTTGATTGAGGAAAGCTGGGTCTTCATCAATGCCAGATACAGGTTAATGGAGTTGTATGCGATATACTAACCTCTGAAAAACAACTCCTCCTCCCTCTGCCTTTCTATCAGTGGTTAAATAGCAGACCTGTCTCATTTTCTCATACACCGATCACAATACCCAGCACTAAGGAAATATGGGATCAACCCTATCCTTGGAGATGACATCTTGTATCAGGATGCAGACACTCATCATTTTGATGAGCAACACTGACCAGTGGACTACCAAGATAATACTTCAATACACCCGGGAAGCCAAGAAACTATTATCTCTAAAGCCATTAGTATTTCTTGCACTCCAGCTACAGAGCAAGGATTATTTCCCCTAAACAGAATTATCTTTCGAGGAAAGCAGGCTGCCGAAGATTCAACCCTGTAAATGTGCAGCTACTTACATCAACGTGCACTTTTGGATAAGCTTCAATGAAAAGAATAGCTAGAAAAAACTAGAACTGAGTTATTCCACAGTCCACGTGAAATCGAAATATTACTTATTCTTCCCAGCCTTGTATTTTTTATACTTCGCTTTACATTTTCCATACTTGTTTGTTTCTAGATATTATGCGGAGCTTAACATAAACTAACTTTGAATTATGCGCATTATTTGAATTATCTGGATAAAATGTGCAAATGTTGAAAATGCTCAAATTACATAGTTGAGTACGTAAGTCAACACCGCCAACCTTGTGATCACTGCTTCACTGCGTTTATCAAACCCTTTATCCTTTTCACAATCTCCGAAACTAGCCTACAGTGCACTGCGGTGACTGAATCCCCCACACCACGTCCTTATCTTCCACCACCACTGCAAAAAGTCTATCTGTTCAGAGCTTGCCTTTTGCCTCTAGCGTTGCCTCCTCTGCTCCAACACGTCTTCAAATCTCCTGCTTCATATTTTTCATTGGCCCTCCCCAATGGTAAAAACGGTCTCCAACCACACTCTTGCATTGTCACACCTTCTAGAGCCTCTACTCACTGATTCGCAATCTCAAGATGACCCATCAGCCATCTCTTCTAACAATGCTCCTTCGTTATAACCCAAGACCTGACTAGCACCGTTCCCGGACCCAGAACCCCACACACTGCGTGGCCTTACTAAAACCCACTCCATATTCACCACTGACCAGTCCACTCTTTCTTCCTAGAGATTATAGTGCCCTGTTCCTGTTACAGTTGTAGCGTTCTGCAGCATTTTGCATTATCCCCTCACAGGTTCTATTATCGCAGTGCTTTTGCCGGATAATCATTAATTTCCAGAGAAGACCTGCCCTGCCAGTTCTTATTTAGAATCAGCAAATGTTAGGCCCTGCTGTGTTGACAAACATGGAAAGTTTATCTCCTTTTAAGTAATCTTCATGGGGGCACTACGTAGGACCTCCTAGTCAGTGGCACTGTGATTGGGAAATTTGGAGAAATCCTCTTTGTGACCTTGTGTAATCCTGAGGAAGAGTGGTCCCAACCTTGTTAACTCTAGAGAGCTCAGTCTTAGCTGAATAAGTTTCAGACACAGTGTGTATGGGTAGGCAGTAAATATGGTTTAAATAGGCACGTGTGACTGTGTTCTACCACTGTAGGGCAAGCCCTCGTCTTATTGTGGCCCTTTGTTGTGGCTATGTTACCATTGTTCCCTCCAGTCTAGTAAGGACTTCAGTGTTTTTAAGGTCCCTGTGCCTTTACCTCAAGTTCTACCTCAACATGAGGCAGTTGTGAAAGCACTGCCTCAAAGGTGGACTCAATCTTCAGAATCAGGTGACAGTGCTTCTGGCCTCTAGCTCAAGGTAAAAAAACATAAAATCCAGCTTTGTCCTTCATCAGCTGAGGCTGAATGTTTTAGGCCCTTGATTAGAAATGGACCCATGCTAAACTCCCCATATCAGGATATTTAATAGCTTATTTAGCTCCATTGACAGTGACCACACATTTCTCACATGGGCCCTGTTCAATTGCTCCATAGGCTGTAGACCATGTGGTCTCCAGCAGGGCCTAAACTGAGATTACGCTCTGTCTAAGAGGACTGGCTGTATGCTTAAGAGGTGAAAGGCAAGCAAAATGCACTCAAGGCATGAGGACCACTGCCCAGTCCAAGAGCACTTGCCCTCCCAGCTGACAGATAGCAGGTCCTGTGCCACAGGACAAATGACTGTAGAATAGTGTATCTACTGGTCCAAGATCAACACTGGCAATGTTCTTCCAAAGTGGAGGCAAGCAGCCTTGGTGTAGTGACTCTATCTAATGGACCTATTTCCTTTTGGAAGGCTATTTTTGCTTTCTACTGGGGGTATCCTCTTGCATTCATGTTTGTTATTACGCTCTGTTATATTACCCCTCATGAACAGTGTTCTTCTCTTTGTAGCTAGGCAGGCACTCTATAAATCACTTACACACAGAGCCTCTTATCTTCTCTGTCCAACTGGACTTTAAAGTCATCCACTGTGATAGTGACACCTTGGGCGCCACAGTGGGGTTTAAATTGTCAATGGTCCCACGACAAGGGATTTGCTCGACCAGAAGTAGTGTTTACTGGTCCCTGCGTCATTTCCATGTTGCCAGTGGTTGATCACTTGTCTGTCAAAAATAGGGCCCTGCCTGTGGGGACCTGCTAGCAAAACTATTTTGACGATGATAGGCGTGGCTTTGACATGTATCTGGTAGTCCACATTGTCAGCAACTGGTCTTTCAGGAGCCCTAATTTCACCGGGCCACTGAAATATTTTTTCCTTGACCAGCCTGCCTGGCGTTTTTACCCACGTTTAGCAACAGAAGCCAAACCTAAACAGTTTACTAGAACCCCGAGCTTTTGCTACTGTGTATCTACACCGTGGCTACAACGTGGAACAGAAATGCAGTGGTAACCCCAAAGACATGAACCCGTTGAGAAATGCTCAGAAATCCAGCCACTGACACTTGCTTTGTGTTTTGGGTTCTTATATACCTGGGGTCATGAGCGGCCCTGAGAGCCAGAGACTTTAGATTTGTACCACTGTGTTCCGCTTAACCTGTCCTATGCCCCCATTTATACACACAAATAGTGCTCCTTCGGATAGGAAAAAGTTACCCTGGCTGGACTTTCAGTTTTATTGAGTCCGGCTACTGTTTTGTTATCTTGAAACTGAGCCCAAACTCCTAACTACCTACGGGAGTTAACCTCAACTGTCCAACCACACGAACCACTAGAATGTCATGGAATTTGGCCTGAGACGGTCTGTGCACGGATTTCTATGGAAGCAGTGTGCAGTCGGCCAGGGGTGCAGCACGTGCTGCTTGCACCTCATTACCATACAGCACGAGGCCTTGGCAATGCATTAGATGTCTCTTACTCCTCACAACCAGAGAGCCAAGGCTTCGGGGGAACAAGTGCTAGTTACACTGGGGCCCCGCTGTGTGCCATGCATACAGAACCGATTTATTTTAACCGTGTACTGCAGCCTCCCCTGGCGCTATAATTAAAACTTAATGCAAGCAAAGGATTTAGTTTGTTTCCAGCAGGCGAGTGCTGTAGATTCATTAGGCAGTGTGTGCAAACAGTGCATTAATCCCACCATCTCCACCAAGAGAGCCCGTCTCATTAGCAGGTGGGACGATGGTGTGCGTGGGGGGCGCAGCACAGAGCCAGTCTAGTCTTTTACAATGTAATCACTGCCTCTTAGCGCTGCCTCCGCGTCCGTCTTCTTGAATCTTCCCTGAGACGGGCTGGTATTGATTCGCTTCTGGAATCCGCTCCTGCGCGACCGGCATCCATTAGCTCAGGGCTCAAGCAGTATGTGCAGGGCTAGAAGGTCTCTGACCTTTAGGTTTTTATACATTTAAGAGCTCCACCTGCCCCAACGACCGTGTGCGTCGATTCACTAAAGTGCCATGGGTAGCAGAAGTGACATCACGTGCCCTTTGGCCCGATGACATCATAGGAGGTGACATAATTTCATTGTGACCATGGTGATTTCACAGGAACTGATGTCACTCAATCAGTTTCATTAACAACGGTGACCACTGAAATTAAAATAAAACATGCAATACCAGATAAATAAAAACGAAAGTATACAAAAATAGATAAAAGTGTACTTTAGTATAAACCACATATTGACTAGTCAATTGTGATGACGTGCAAAGGACGCAGTCAAGACAAACCATCAGCATAGACTAGAGTTTTGATCAGACACTTTATTTAGTAGCCAATTTTGTGCAGATGCTTGTTTCAGCCGTGGTTTCAAAAGTAGTTAAATAACAATCTCTTGCAACTCCTTCTTCCAGTTACAGGCATCTAAACAACACTTGTTGGACTTTAATCTGGGGCACTGACGCCCTGTATCACAAAATCAGCATGTCTTTAATCACTAGATTTGGGCGGGGTCACCCACATAGGAAAAGCTTGCTTGATGCAAGTTCGGTAAGCAGAGCATCTTTAATGAATAAAACCAGACTCCTTTTCCCAGAGTGCCATTAAAGTTTACTGTTTAAATGTGCCCTTCAAAGTCTTGTGTGGTTACAACCAGATTAAAAATAAAACACAGAATAAAACGAATTTCATTTTGAAGACAGGAGTCGCAAGCAACTTGCCAGAAGTTCCAAGCTGAAGTCTGGGGGTCGCAGGCAGCTGCGACCTCTGGCGACCCCTAAATGACATTCATGTGTGACACACAACAGACTTTTTGCTTTACTGTTTGCCACATTTTTCCCCAAGTGAAGGCATTTTGCCTATTATAGTATTTTAGTACATATATATACATCTACACCGTGTAATATGCTAATTATTACCACTGTTGAATGTAGGGACGGGCCATGACTCATGAGAAACGAAGCCCAGAGTGAGTCGCCAGCCTTCCTCGCTCTCAACAATGACAATAAATGGCAAATTACACTCTGCGCACCATTAGGAGAACTGTTTCCCTGTGTAAAGTAATTGTTACATGCAGTCTGTGAGGTCAATGTCGCTGCACTATGGTAACCACGGTAATAATCTCGAATTTGATCTCTGCAGTGTATTAATAAAAGTGTGAACATGTGCTCGCTCGTTAGTACAATTGCTGTAATTAAAACATTATTGGGCCATATTTGTTTTCATTGCCATGGAATGCATATGTACAGAGAGTTATACATTGTTGAATGTCCAGGGGGCCGCGATTCACTAGAAGTAACGCCTCTAGTAGGTCTTGCTACTCTAGGCTCCATCTAAAATCCCAATAAATAGTATATATTACACCTTGTACACCTGCATGTATGGTTTACGCCACGCTCCTCCATCTGCATACGTTCTAAAAACGTGTATTTAAGGACAGGTAGAGGAAAACCTCATTGCAGATGACCACACTGTGAGCAATAATTAATACATGACTCTCTATGAGCGGGGGGGGGGGGGGGGGAGGCATTCCAGATTGGGTATTCTATGTCCTGAACGAAGAAACACTAAGTCCACAAGTACTTTTTTATTTACTATGGTGACTGGGAGCAAGCATAACTGTCTATCAAAAAAACAGCAGAAGGTAATCTCATAAAATGCCTGTGATAGATCCAACACCATCATTGTGCAGAATAATCTTGTTTCAGGCTTCTTTTTAGGAGCGGTTGTGCTTGTTCTGGGAAAACATATTTCCTATCCTTAAGAGCTGGGTCCAGGTTTAGCATCGAGGTGAGGTGGGACCCATCAGCTCCAGAAAGGCAGCTCAAAATGAAGGTGCAGTGAGTTTACCTACTGCAGGCTACCGAGAACGAGTCAGTCATATATAAGACTCTGCCCCAGCACAGCTAGCCTTTCAAAGGCACCAGGTGGTTGGTAGTGATTGAATTGAGGACTGTGATAGGAATAGGCAGAGGCAGGAGTGGTAGTGGTATGCAGCAAAAAGAGTGGGGCATTAGAAAGCGAACGGGGTATTGACGGGAGATGAACAGTGACAGGAAAAAGGGAAGAGGTCAGGGGCGGCTCCTCTATTAGGGCAGAAAAGCATCACCCACCACCTGCCAGCAGCAGAAGCTGCAAAACTTTCACAACAGGGGATAATAAACTATGTTTATTATTCCCTCGTTGTGAAAGGGGCGTGGCATCTGGGATGAGGAGCTGTGAGGGGGAGTGCTCGGCACTCCCCCTCACTGCGCATGTATGTATGTTTGGCCGGCTGTCTCAGTACAATCTTCACTTGGGCCAGCATTAGAATGAGATTTCATCATTGCTTCATCATCCAAAATCCCCATTCACCAAAGTTGGAGGGGACCTTGACACAAAATTATTTTGTACAGGGTGGCTCTATCGTACAAAGTTTGAAGACCACGGTTTTATAGACACTTTACTATTTTGCCCATGGTGAATTAAATGCACAGTGTTTTCCTATTTATATAATTAATGTGGATCAGGTCTTCCATTGAACACATGCTTACAAAATGCCCTTCCTGCTTTCCTGTTGACTGAGGGCAAGTAGCATCCTTAAAGAATCGGCACAGCAGTAAAGCATTCCTGATTGACTGAGTAGTGCATAGGGGGCCCACGTCATGTGTCATAGCCTCACCAGTCCTGGATCAGAGCCAAAAGTACAGCTTTGATTATAACTTTGTAAAGTACGAGTTCATCACCCCCAGCATGTAAAGTGTGGATGGCTTTAAAACAATGACAAGCTGAAGGTGTCACACATGGCATGGGGTCACCTGGCAGGTATGACACTGATCTTGCCAGGTATGACGCTGATCTTTCAGTACAGCTGGGGAGACGTTTGCTGAATTCTAGACTGCTTACACTGAGGCTTTGCTGTTCTGTTGGAATTCTGCAGAAAGTTGCACTTCAAGTCAAAAGGAACTTTATAGGAAGGGTTTTGTCCGGCCACATAAGAGGCAAAAGGGATACACTTCGGATCCTATCAGTAAGTATGTTTATGTGGGTCTTTAGCACGGGCTGTCCAACGTAGGTCCAGAAGATCCGGGTCCATGCCAAATTTTCAGGAGAAACACTATGTAAATGAGGGCCTTTGAAATCCAATGAATGTAAATTCATCTCATGTGGAAGTCCTGAATACGTGGCATGCATCCATCCCTCCTCAACCTACGCTGGATCGTTAATTTAATGTATTAAGACACAATCTTTTCTTTCCACGGGTATTAAATTAGAGGGCTTGTTGGGAATTATACTAGCTTTAGATTGAGTGAGCAGTCGGTTTAGTTTGAGATGTTTAATTAATGGTAAAAGCAAGGTGTGTTCAATGCAGATCTACACATGCTGGTACAGTGGGATCAACCAATGTTTTCGAGGAGGACTTTTAAAAGCTATAAGATGCTGTGCAACACATGATCTACTGGAAGAACTGGCCGTGCACTCACCCAGCTCAAGCCAGTCTTCATGGTCTAAAGCAGTGCTTCCCAACCTGTGGTCCGGGGACCCCTGGGGGTCCGGAAAAGCTCCTCAAGGGGTCCGCGACTGCTTAGAAAATTAAATAATATTCAATACAGATCTACACATGTTGGCACAGTGGTATCAACCTATTATATCAAGGAGGACTTTTAAAAGCTGTATGGTGCTGTGCAACACGTGACCTACTGGAAGAACTGGCCATGCAATCACCCAACCCAAGCCAGTCTTCATGGTCTAAACAGAAAAGAACTTAGGGCCAGATGTATGACTGTTTTTAGAAGTCATAAAGAGAGATTTGGTATGTTTGCAACTGCAAAAACGGACTCTGGCATGTGAAAGGGTATGAGGTCAATGTATAGTAGACTAAGGAGTGAGTGGTCTCAATATGAGACGGGGCGGGCTGTGTAGTAAGAGGAGGAGAGGAATGCTCAAAAGACAGTGGATGTAGGAAACCTAGAACTAGGGTATGCAACTGGGCAGGGTGGACACAAGGGACTAAGCAAGCACCAAGTCCGGAGAGTGGACCTTTACTACTTGCACAATGGCCAATAAACCATCATCTTAACATCTGCAGCACCAGTAAGAAGAGTTTCATCAAGGAATCTGAAGACATTGACACGGAGACCAAATTTAGCAAGCAACCACCATCCAACACACCTGCAAGAGGTAGCAGTAAAACTGCATGACCAGCAACCACAGGAATGTTTGTAAAACCAGAAGCTAGTAGTTGGAGGGACAAGGAATCTGAAAACGAGAGCACGGAAACACGATCACCTGTCAAGGCACATATACAGGAGCAAGGACACATCGGACTAACAGTACTGAATGTTCCACAGATTCAGAAAACCCAACAAAACCATTAGTGTGAACTCACAAAGCCTAAGGCTGAGGGTCACAAGACCTAATCACTCACTCACTATGGACGCTGCTCTAATGGACCAACACTAGAAACCTCCTCATTCCTCCAATGGCAAAAGCTGTGCGACCAAAATTTGCAAGCTATTAATGCCCGTTTAAAAACAGGCAAAAATATAAACTAGTAAAAGCTGTGCTGTTTAAGGAGTTCAGCTTTCATCCCTTCTTAATGGATCTTTCCGGACCAGGGAAGCGCACTGCACTTTTGATTGGTTTACTTATCATGTCCCAGGAAAACATCTCACGCAATCACGTCAACACAAGCTGTGTTATTATTTTGTTTTTTTCGACTTGAAAAGAAAAAATAAATTACATTTTGTACCAGGATCATTAATCTCTTATTAAAATTCTGTATTTGTGTTAAAGAATGGGCGGGGGAGAGGTAAGTCATGTGTGAGAGACAATTCCTCACAGACAGCTCCTCTCAAGATCGCTAGTACAGATTGTAGATGGACCAGAAAATTCTTTCTGTCAACAAGTCGCTTCCACCCTCTCGTGCTAGATTTCTTTTCTGAAGGTTCTTGCTGAAAGCACGGGTGATCACAGCTACTCCGCTGTCATTGACGCCTGAAAAGTCTATCCTAATTTACAGCGCATGCCATCCATCCACTTTGCTCCTGACACACAACTATTACCCATACCAACTAGGATCGGCCATATGTTTACTTATTGAGAGAAAACACTCAGTCATAGCTTTTGACACAAGAGCCTTGGTTATCGATAACCAAAAAGAACCAACCCTGAAACACCACGCCAGAGCATGCAATCAGTAGTCTATCATCCATAGAGGCAAACATATCTCACTTCTTAGGGAACCTCACCTTGGGATTCCTTGCTAGAAACAATAGTTAAAAACACTTCCTGCCAGGGATTAATAACCTTCATCCATAACTCTTGATAAACCACCCTCACGAGAAACACTTCCTAACAAAGACCCCATCTGCATCCATAGCCATCGAACCACAGGCATCAGCCAACCGCTTGAGGAACCACATCCACACCTATAAAAAAACTGCAACTGCTCACTTCATATCTATTGATAAACAGTACTCAGCCATAACTCAGGACAAAGGCACCATCCTCATCCATAACACTTCTCTATCAAGTGAGATATAAAAATTCTCTCAGCTCTACTTTCCAACACACACTGTGGTCATGGAAATTGAGCAAGAAAGAACTCTCTGCTACACCTCATGAAAAAATACAATAGTCAATGCTTAATGTAAAAAAAACAATACGCTCATCCATAACCCTCCCCACTCAGACCCTCTCTCATCCACACCGAATGACAACCCTCAGTCATATATCCTGAGATACCACCTCATTCCTGCCTCCTGGGTCATCAGCCTCATTTACACGTAGGTGGGAACAATGCTCACTCAGACCTTGTGAAACAGGTAATACCCTAATCCACATCACGACAGACACCACCACTATCATAATCCATGTTTCCTTTATTATACCTCTTACACCTCTGTCAATAATCCTGGGGCACTAGTCATGTATGTACCACCAGACAAGTCATCTTGATTCTCTTCTACTGAAGTAACAATCATTTCCATTCCTTCAGATACAGTACCCTCACCCATACCTCACAAACCCTCTCATCAGTTCTTTGAGGCATGACTTGCAGACATACTTTCTGAAACACCACCCTCAATCATACCTCAGGAAATCAACCTCCTCAGACAACACCTCCTTCCATACCCCCGGAGACTAACCTCCTGAGAAGCTTTAGTGTTTGGAGGTCAAATAATCTTGCAAGTAGACATTTCATGGTTCTGTCAATTTATTTCTAAACAAATCTTAGCAGTCACATGCTGGGCTTGGGCTCACATTATGCCAAGGTGCATTCTCAAGGCACAGCATATTGGTAGTGTTATGTCACACGGAAGTTACTTTGTATGGGTAATAACAATATACTGGTTAGATATCAGCAGTATTCACGGCAACATCCAATAGTGGGGGTCAGTCTCTCTGTGCAGGGCTGACATGAGAGGCCAATCTCCTGCAACAACACCCTTCTCCGTCTGTCCTGAAAAACGAACCTTCTGAGAGGCGAACCTGACTTCCTAAAACACCTCATTCATGGGTACATCCTCACTAGTCTGTCCGTCGCTGTCTTCCAAACACTATCTTTTAGTCCCTGTTTTTGCTGCCCTCCCTCATTCATCTTGCCCCATCAGATCCTAAACACTGCAGCCTGGAAAACAAACACCATCACTCTCTCGCGAGACCGCTACCAAATGAACTGAATTTGCACCCAGAGCCTGTGGTGCCCTA
Organism: Pleurodeles waltl; assembly: GCF_031143425.1. Classification (NCBI taxonomy): domain Eukaryota; kingdom Metazoa; phylum Chordata; class Amphibia; order Caudata; family Salamandridae; genus Pleurodeles; species Pleurodeles waltl. The sequence goes on along the minus strand of NC_090441.1, from coordinate 61,632,634 downwards.
GGACAGGGACGCGGGGTGTGGGAGTGAACACTGAATAAAGCTGCAAGTAATCAGCTGTTTCCATTACGCACAGCTTAGCACGTTGACAACCATATGTAAATCCAAGGGATTATCCTCATTGTTATTAGAGGATTCTTTTAATATTGATCCTTGACAGCAATCTGGATTCTGATGTGTAATGCAGAAAAGGAGAGCCCATCACAAGCAGGAGGTGCTGCTCGGTGGCTACTGTTATCGTCAATCACTCATGTTTTTTCCGTGGACTGTTCGCGATCATGGATCTACCAAGCGGTCCCAGGGTATTGCACCTGCATTTATTTGTTGCTTTCTCCTTGCGCTTTCCTTCCGGCGTTTTCTCCTGTTTGCCTAACCTGTGTGCTACTTGCACAGCACTCGGCCACCCTGAAGGGTCGTGTTCGTGCCATAGCTCTTGTATTTTGGTCTTCAGTGCTATATGTACAGTGCTCTGACACCCTGTAGGGTCACGTTCACGTTATATAAAACTCCATATATAAACGCAAAAAATACAGATGGCTACTGGAAGAAAAACACAACCGCGAATTTGTTGGAGGGGCTGCTGCGTACATCACTGGATTATGTGTGTGTTGACTGAGTAGTGCATAGGGGGCACGTAGAGGCACCTGCAAGTGTAATTCTTCTGAGGGGAGGAGCACCACGCAGCTATCAGATTAACAGTGCATGAAGGACTGGGGAGGGTAGATGCCATATTCCTCTGCAGGAAGGAGATGCAATTTCCGGGACTAGATTAATCTAACCAGCATTCAGCAGTCTGCATGGAATGAAAGTGGGAAAGTGGACAGCCACAGTTTACACCGTCTGCAGCGTGACCTGCATGAATGCATCTCCATGCACCTCATCCGACATTTGTGACCGTCATTTTATGGACGGTTCAATAATTACCGCCAAGAACCCAAAACTTAGCCCAATTGTGGTGCAGAGAATGACTTCAGTTACAGCTCAGCAAGGAAGACTATGTAAATAGGACTTCTAGGCTTTTGTTTTGTTGGCTGTAATTTTGTATGTGGTTTACAAGTGAGAAAGCAGGAACTGCATCTTTGCCCTTCCTCTTCCTGGCCTCAAAAGGACTACCTCTCTCTCCAAAGAAACTATGGAAAGGCTATAAAGAAGTATAATATGTTCAATGTGAACTGTGCACTTCCACAATTCATAACAGGCACTGATAAAATTCAAGCAACTACCTTACCAAAATTAGGATTTTTTTTGACAATATAGCACTACCGTAACCTCATATAGGCACAATTTCCTCCACCCATCTTAGATGCCAAGGAGGGGAAATGGTAACATTTAATATGACCAGCAAAGGCGGGGAAGGGTATTTCAACCTGTCACTTGCAAACGATGCTTAGAAGATGAGATTCTTGTTGATGTATACTAGGTCACGAGTCATCAGTTACGTTCTGTTGGCCACACCCCAAAATAAAAATAATTTCTTGATACTTTAGCCCCTCCCCTTCCCATGGATGTCAATTGGGGGTAAGTCATGGCTACGAGGTGCTATCTCTTACTGCCCTGGGCACCTTTGTCCCAGAAACTTTCCTTGTGACTGTGCTCTCAGGGGGACACAAACGCAGCAAACGGATTTGAAGCGCTCTCTGTCCTTTCTGGAGTTCCCAATGCTTGCCCCTATTTCACCAACAACAACATGAGGCAGTTGATGATCACACGGTAGAACTGCAGAACAATCCAGTGATATCTTTGTGGTCAAAGGTTGTGTGGTGTCACCTCCACTACTCCTGATGTTTTGGTGACTCAATGTCATGCGCTTTCATCCTAAGTAAAGCTCTGGGCTCAGCAGACGTAAGTCCACAGTTAGGGGGCTGGAAACATGGATGTGCATTTTCGTGCAGTGATGGGTGCACCGGAAGTCCCCAGAACAGTGCAGGGCCAGGTATGTCCATGCGTCAACTCCTCCATCAGATCTCCTTACAGCACAAGATGCCGCTGCAGTAAGGCGGTCTCAGTGAGAGCCATGCTTCTTTAAAATATAAAGAGACTGGTATCTGCCATACATCTCCTCGCATCCGGCCTGTGGCATGCAGATGATATAGCTGATGAAAGGTTTTCAATAGGAGGTTTTTTTTTCCCTTGTAGTTTTAGTTGCAATATTTTAGCAACATGCTGAGGTTATTCATTAGAAGCATTCCGTAAAAGACACCCTGGAGGATGAAATTAAATTAAGAAGCCTGGGTAATTAATGCTGCTTCAAACACTGCTAAACCGGAGAGTAGGGAAGAGGAAAAGCAGGCTCTCTGTGCCTCTCTGCTGGTGACACACATATCCAGGGATCTGTCTACCTCCACAATATGTTATTTTACGTTTTCTGCATTTGTACAGTGCACATTCACGCCCTCGAAGCATTTTCAGTGTGGACCCTATCCACATGGTTCACGGGTTGCCATCGTGGACCAGAGTCTGGATCGACTTGTGTTATGTGCTATAGGTCTTGTCTTCGGTGGTTGGTTTAGTGAGCTGTGGGTGCATACTTTGGTGTGTAAGGCTTTAGGCTGAGAGGCTTCGACAATTGTTCATGCATCTTCTTGATCAATAGTTATGCCCATTGCCCAATTGGTGAGAATGTGTTTGTGGTGTTTCTTGGCGGGAAGTGCTGTTGGCACTATCATGACAGCTCGCTATAATGCATATCTGACCATGGTGGATCTATGTTTGGCATGCTGATGATTGAGTTCTTACTACAGCTAAACCCATCAGCTATCCTTGCATCTCACATTGACTCCCTGTGTAGCTATATATGGGCTAGACACAATCGGATACCTCACTCTAGTTAACTTGCAGCACGATTCCCTCATTATATGTAAACATATGCAGGGATCCCCGGTGTCTCACTATGGATAACCAGGTATCTGCATGCCTCATTTTGGCATCTGTCCCCTTCTATGGGTAGGCCTAAGCAGTAATAGTATTATGCTGCCATGGCGAAACAAAGTCAGAACGCTGTACGCCTCACTATGGGTAAATACAACCAGAACCTATGTCCATTAGTGCAGCTGAACACCAGCATGAACCTCTTGTGACTAACTCAGATTTGAATCTGTGCATCTCACAGGACTAAATGTAGCCAGGAAGCTGCCTACCCAATTATGGCGACCTATGTACCTCTATATGGACTAAACATAACCAGGGATTAAATTACCTCACTACGGCTAAACAAATGCCATTATCTCTGCAACCACAAACACGACCAGTTGGAATCAGCCTCAGCAGCTATACGGTTGGCTCCCTGCTCCCAGCTACATGTTCCAAAGCCAATAGGTGTAGTCTTGGCAGGTTAGTGCGATGGTTATTTCTTTTTTTAAACACATGATTGCTAACATGTGCAACAAAAAGAAAAAGGAAAACAGAAATTATGCTGCCACTTAAACATGGCCACCATACGCTTGTAATAAGAAGTCACATGTAAAAAAACACTTGGTGATGTGGCTGCTTTACTAGTAATGCATTGCAAATAAAAGGCCTTCCAGCTGCTGCATGCATTATTATTGTGACAGAGACAAAGATAAATTACAACTTAACCAATCACCCAAACCGCGAGTAGCTACAATGTTTCAATGTCACTTAAAAACTATAAAACAGCCAACAAGCCCAATCTAACTGAGGAGCCAAGGCTCAAGCAAATAACTAGTCAATATTAAATGTTTAAAAACACACACTGGAGCCACCCCTTCCACTGTAGCGAAAGGGACTATTTTTAGGAGGATGTGAACAATGTGCAAGGGCTTTTTGGAGTCACTCATAGTGAATGAAGGAAGGCAATGGGTTAAGTGGGCTGACCCATTGCCTTATGCTGTATGCTGTGGCGGGTGGAAGTAAATGACCAATTACTTGTGACCATGATTTCCTGTATATATGCTTCTATTTATGTATGTTATGTATTACGTTTTGGAAAAACAAAGATCTGAGAAGACTGATGAGCCAGACCTAAAAAGAAGCGTAAAATGCTCCTGTTTCAAGGACCCCCTGCCTGTGAACTGCGTCTACTCTTCTAATAGTTAAGCCCCATTGCTCAAATCGCTGATAGGCTGCACCTCACGCCTCTAACTTTCCTGGCCCAACAGCCTCACCGCTCTCATTACGCTATATTCCTTCTGTGTACCTTCTGGTTTCACCTTCTGATTCTTTCTTGTCCTTTCCATTCTTTTGCCTTTTTTGTTCTTACTGTCCTCTCTATTTTGTTGGCAACATTTTCTACTTCAGTTCGTCGCCTGTGGCTGATTTTCAGCCCGTATTTCACATGCTAATAGTTTTTTTTTTGTATACATTATTTATTCTTTGCTCATTTGTGCAGCGGCTATGTGCTCTTGGCATATCCACGCTACAGAAAACTGATCAGATAACTAGATAAATACTTATACCTGTGTAGCTTCTGCAGGACTCTCCAGGTGCTGGCTGCAGAAAATAGATACGTGCTAGGAACTCCAACCAGCGACCCCCTAGGTGTCACCTACCATCAACCGCTCCAAGGATTTGGCTGCAAACCACATAGACACTGAAATTACCCAACTCCCACCAAGAATTTCCAAGTAGCTGAATGCAAATTAAACCTTATGAGCAGATTACCAGCAGCAGCTTCCTGGAATCAGCTCTCAACCATACCTTTCAGAAGTCTCTACACCCCAGACCAGCCATGGGCAAACCTACCATCATTGCCCCGATGAATCAGCTCCCATATTAACACTCCAAGGATTCAGCTCCCACCCTCCTTTCCCAGGAACCAGTTATCACTTAGTCGCTCTGAGATGGCTCCATCTCTCTCAGGCTGCAGCTCCCTGTAGCATCCTCTTAGGAGGCAGTGTCAGGCTAGAACCTTTCAGGAGTAACTCTCAGGTATCACCGCATCTGAACCAGGAATTAGATACCAAAACACCCAACCAGTAGCTGTCTCCACTGCCAGGAACAAACTCCCATGATACACTAAGAGGAGCTGCTTGCCGTCAATGAATGTCCTACCAGATGACGCATCCAATTAACACCCTACCAGGAGCTGAGTCTCTCCAACACTCTATGATCTAGTTCCTAATTCCCCTCTCCAAGCAGCCAGAGTCCAATTACATCAACCCCTAGAGACACCCATCTAGAAGCTAATCCTAATGACTATTTCCAAGTAGCCAGAGACAAAACATTACCCTCTGTAGAATCCACCTCCTATCGGCACCATTCTAGCAGCTGCTTCCCAATGACATACGCCAAGCACCGGACCCTCCTTATGAGACATCTACCAATGGCACCATTGTGCGAGCCAGTTCCCAATGATGCTGATGATACCCTCCCTCCAGCAGCACCATCTGGGAGCAGTACTCAATCTACAAACATCCAAGAAGTACAACTAATATCCTACTTAGAAATGGTTCCAGCTCATATGCCTTCAAGAGGTGGCCTTTTGAGAAATCTAGGCCCCCTGGCACAGAGGAGGCCCCAGGGAGTGTCCTAAAGACACATTCACAGTCCTTCAGCCATTGATGAACAGCTTCAGCATGACCCCACAACAGTCACGTTTGTATGAAGCACAGCCACATATGTATGTGGTGTGCGCACAGACAGCCACGCATCACACCCTTTGCCCAGCATGCCGGAACAGATACGCTTGGATGATTTGAGGCGTGAGCAATCACTCTCAGCTGTTTCACCCTTTCAAACACTCGACTGGCTTCTGTGCTCAAGTCATACATGTAAGATGACAAACTTAAACCCTGGCCGACCTAATGGGTGACTGCCTTGTAATCAACAGGAGCCCAAGCAAACCTTCTGCCTCCTCTGCCACAGGTGCTAACATGAAGAAGTGCAAGGCGCAAGGAGCTAGTGCACTAAATCAGACACAAAGTTGAACACAGTATAATCAACAGCATTCCATGACAAAAGTAGCCTTCAGTCAGACAGCTTCCACACACATGCAACCACCTACCAAAAATACACCAACATAAAGCACGGAGCAACAGCATAAGACATTAAGCCACATAGAAAAATGCTGAAATACAAGAATGGACTGAATCCAACAATGGCGTATAGTAGGAAATATAAGAATTATTCCCACATCAGTGAAAAAAACTGAATTAATCACTGGAAGATACCTATTTCTTCTGCCTGGAACTCTTTTTATAATTTATTCTTATCTCATACAATTGTGTGAGATAAGAATAAATTATAAAAAGAGTTCTGAAAGATGGTGAATATCTCTATGCAGGATTTTAAAAACAGGCATTGGCAGGGCTAATAGGTCTGGTTCTCGTATGCCAAAGCATGTAAACGTAAGCATTCACACATGCTTTTTACATGCATTGGACCCACAAGTGTTGTTTATCATTAAAACCTGACCAACGGGCTTTGCTTGTGCTCAGGAAACAAGTAGCAAAGCGGCTTGTTTTCTGCTTAGAATGCACAAAGGAGATAAGAAATTGAATGTGACACACAGCGTGACAACTGGACATATATTTTTCAGATGTAACACAGTCCTTATGCATTGGATTGAAAGCACTTCATGATACATGAAATAGCCAATAGCATGAGGCGAGAGGATAATACTCCTCTACATGGCACTTAAAGCGAACTCTATGTATATTTTTAAAGTACTCGTAACAATTCGTGAAGCAACAGCTGCAGCGTCAAACCAGACCTAAAAGTCACAGGTTCTCTGGGGCAAAAACTAATGGGTTGGGCCTCTCTGTGCCCCGTACATCCTTTCTATCAAATAACCAGTCTCAACCCATAGCATTACAAATCAATAGCCACTTTATTAGACCTTGAATTGTTGGACTTTTCCACCAAAGCAAAAAGATCCTGCAAACAAGTCATTTAAGAGGCAGGAGGTGGGCTGTGTTTGCGTTATGGTTACAAAGCTGATGCTTTTTTTTTTAACATAAAAAGTATCAGGGACCATCGGGTACATAAACTGTTCAAGTCACTGGGAACGTCTTATCAGAATCTAGCGAAAAATACAACAGTCACACTCCTTTTAAGCCACAAGCCCTTGCCTGTGGCAGCAGAGCTCTCAAGTTAAGGCAGGGATGTGGTTCTAGCAGTCAAGGCGCTCTTTTACTCCAGGAACGTGTATCTCTAGCGGCTAATGCTCGCGTTTGATCTGCTTCTGGCAGCTGTGCTATCTCGCTGAAACAGGGATGCGCTAGCAGCCTGCACTCTCTTTTTAAGTCTGGAATGTTGATCTATAGATGTCAGTGAGCTCTTTTTAAGTCAACTGTATGGGCTTCCAGCTATCTGCGCTCTCCTATTAAGCCAGTAATGTTTACATGCAGATGTCAATGCTCTCTTTTTTAAGACACGCGTGTGAGCTTCTAGCAGCCTACACTCTCTTTTCGAACCTGGATTGTTTATGCGCAGATGTCAGTGCTCTCCAATGAAGACAAGTATATGTGCTTCTAGCACTATACACTCTATTTTTAAGCCTGGAATGTTTATACGTAGATGTCAGCGAGCTCCTTTTAAGACAACTATATGTGCTTCTAGCTGTCTGTGCAGTCTTTTTAAGCCTGGAATGTTTACATGCAGATGTCAGTGCTGTCTTTTTAGGATAACCTTGTGAGCTTCTAGCAGCCTATGCTCTCTTTTTAAGCCTGGAATGCTTATACGTAGATATTAGTGTTTGCTGATGACGACAAGTAAATGCGCTGCCAGCCACCTACACTCTTTTCTAAGCTTGGAATATTTATACATAGCAGTCTGTTCTCTCTTTTCAAGCCTGGAATGTTTATACAGAGAGATCAGTGTTTTCTTCTGAAGACAAGTATATGCGCTTCTAGACGCTTGCACTCTCCTTTTAAGGCTGGAATGTTTATACACAGCTGTCAGTGCTCTCTATTTAAGACAGGTGCATGAGTGTCTAGCAGGCTGTGCTCTCTTTTTAAGCCTGGAATGTTTATGCGTAGATATTACTGTTTGCTTATGAAGACAAGTTAATGTGTTGCTAGCCACCTACACTCTTTTCTAAGCTTGGAATGTTTATACATAGCAGTCTGTGCTCTCTTTTCAGGCCTGGAATGTTTATACGAAGAGATCAGTGTTTTCTTATGAAGACAAGCTTCTAGATGCCTGCACTCTCTTTCTAAGGCTCGAATGTTTATACATAGCTCTCAGTGCTCTCTTTTTAAGACAGGTGCATGAGCGTCTAGCAGTTTGCGTTCTCTTTTTAATCTAATACCTTTTTCTAGCAGACAACACAGATATTCAACTGCAGCCAGAAAACCAAGTGGCCAAAATTGACCAAATCAACTTTTTTAATGGAAAGACTGTGCTGTACAAAAAGTCAAGAAGGGTCTATCAATCCCTTAGCTTAAATACCAACAGATAGACTGCATTTTAACAGAGCAGCTTCAAAGGCTTATTATTGTTAAAGATGAAAGAGCAATGGCACAATGAGTGGCTCTCCAGTCTGGGCTCAGAGGCTTGAATCCATCGGAACACTCGACAGAAGCTTTCCCTTCAGTGAGCTCTCTAAATGGATTTTTTCTAAAGTACAGTCAACCTCCTCTCGGCTAAAGTGTTCGAGTGATAGATATGGGAGAGAACGACATTTAGGTCTGCCTATTACCTGTTTCCAAAATATCCTAAATCTGTCTCTCTTTTGTTCGCAGTAGTTAGTGAATTAAGGGGTGAGATTTTGCAGGTTGTGACTTCTGGGACGCTTTCACAGGTACTGAATTTGAAGTTAGCATCCATGCAAATACTGAAGTTGGTCATCGGTCTAAGGTGAGAGTGTTCAAAAGAGGGCTGGGATAGCCTACAGCCATGCTAGACATTAAATATATCCACAAAAAAATGCAAAAACAATTCACTGAAATTGGAATACGTCTAAGGTTGGGAGGTGTTCCAAAGAGGTGCATGAAGGCCAAACCAGGTCAGATTTTTAGGATCTCCACGAGACAAAATGATATGCTATGAATCAAACTACGAGTCATTGAGACACAAGTTATTCTGAAAATGTGTTTTTTTTATCCTCCTATAGCTTTGGTGGACATCCCATGTTTATGGTATACTACAACGGAATCATTCAAGCCGAAGGCCAGGGCACCTTCTTGTATAGCCCAGTGTAATTATCTAGGTGCATAACTCAGATTGAGAATGCACCACCATTTTTCATTAAAGTATTTTACCACAAGAAGACAAAGCAATCCAATGTAAAGTGCTGGTAGGCATGCAAGTCTTCCCAAAGCCTCCTCCAGAAGTCTACAGAGCAAAGATGGTGCAGTGGACCCACTTAACTGTTTTTTAGCCCACAAGGCACATTTGTGGGAAGGCCGTAGGCACAGGGATACACTTAACCCCTTATGGATTTAGGCCAAACACTGGACATGGAGACCCCAAACTTATAGGCAAAGTTAGAGAATGGGGCACCTCAGGGACTCCAGTGGGAATCTCCTTCCTAAGAGGATGGAACTGTTGATGATAGTCTGCTGATAGTCAATAAATTCTATGACTCACATCTTGATGACCAGGATCTTAATCATGAGGTCGGCTGCTGCTCAGCATGCTCAAACATCAAATAACTGCTGCCCAACCAACTGAAACATCAAAACACTTCTGCTCAGTCTGCTCAGGTATCAGGTCACTTTTGCTTGGCCTAGTCAAACACCACATCACTGCTGCTGAGCTTGCTCACACATCAAATCCCCTCCGCTCAGCCAGCTAAAACATCACCTCATCATATCACTGTGACAAGAGTCAAAAACCATCCAAATTAAAGTAACACGCAAGCAACTGGTCCACTTGGCACAGACTCGACAAGGAGGGCGATGGGGAAAAATTGGACTAAATGGAGAAGTTAAACTAATCTAGACCTCTAAAAGGAGAAGTTAAACGAATCTAGACCTGTGGAGCAGGCACAGACAATCCGGGAATAAGGCACATAAATGGAAAGCATGAAAGAGATGTGTGTAGTCAAAATCCAAGAGGTGACATCAGCAACTAAAATTTTCTGACTGGCCTATTCATAATTATTTTATTGTACATTTTCCTATAGCTTGACATATTCTTTTTTTTTTTTGTGACTTTTGTTCGATAAAGCATTTATTTTAATTGAGTCCAAGCTCCTTAACACAATTTTATTTTTTAAATAGCATCATCGCGTATTATTGGTAGCTGTTTCTCCAGGGCAACATAAGTCTATCCAACGTGCAGTAAGATAGCCTAAGATCACCCCTAACTAAAAGTTTTAAAACACACAAACCCATACGAAGGCTCAAATGAGAGAAACAGAATATGAAATCAAAGACCAGGGTAATGCATACAAATCCTCTCCGCGAAGCCAGTTTTCATTACAGCAGCACAAGCCAACTGGAATTTCCAGAAGCAGTACTGCGGGTGAAGAAATGACACAGTGCTGCCAGTGGCGGGAGCCGACTGCACAGGGACATGCACACTGTGGAGCACAGGACTGCTCAGTACTTGAGTTGTGCCCACCGCCCACAAAGACCCTCAGAGACCATGGAGCCATTCAGATACCAGAGAAGCAGCCGCACACAACCTGGGTTCATTCAAATACTGGGCTGCAGCGCTACATGCAAACACCCATACACCCGATGCATTGCAGTACTCAATTTGTGAAACAATAAGTGACAGGGCCCTCGTCAGGAGGTCCCTACTGCGTGCACCACCCACTGCCCCTGCCAGCACTGCCAATGACACTACCAACACAACTACTAACCCTCACATTCCTACAAGTGTGACAATTCAGACTACTCCTGGCCCCTAAAGCTGTAGGAATGGCTTGGGTGTAACTTTTCATATGTATTGAGTGAAAAAACAACTGCTGTCATGCTCCATTCTAAATATGACAAACAGCGTCACAATGTGGCAGGCAGTCACAAGTGCCAATGTGGACAACTAAGTGTTAGTACTGAGCACCAGAAACCACTGGCTTAAATTAAGCACTGATGCATTCATGAAATTACTTGAAGGGAAGTCATACACGGCCGGCTACACACAAGCAAAGACAAACACAATGCATTCATTCAAATGCAAGCATACCCAACAAGGCAGCCATGCACAGTCACACACAACCTGTGTACATACACACAGCATTCATTCAAACACGGAGGGGCAGACACACATGGCCTGTGTTCAATCAAACACTGGTGTGCAATGCCTCTCTGACGCTCTCGGTCTCTGTCTCTCTCCCTCTAAAAAAAACAACAACAAAAAACACACCACCACAGCAACCCCCCACCCCCCATTTCATTCAAGTGCTGGAACGCTGAAAGTTTATTTTCACACACACTCTGTATTTACTCATACTCCGGGAGTGCAGCGTTACCCAGACCCTGTAACTCATTCAAACACTGGGGAGTGTTGTGTCAAGCAAACACTGCAACTAATTCAAATACTGGGACTGCACTGTTACACAAAGTCTGTACCTAGTCAAACACTGGAGTGTATCGTGACTCGCATACTGAAATCAAAGCCTCCATCTCATTCCATTCCATTCAAATACCTTTTGCAGAGTCACGCGCGTTCTGCATTCATTAAAATGCTTGCGGTGCCCTGTCAGTCACGCATGCTTTCCATTCATGAAAGGAAGGCGAGTGCCGCGTCACGCACACCTTGAATGGGACACTGGAGAGCACAGTTACTCACACACAAACCCCCGCTCCCTTTGGGGCACAAAGAATGCTATGCACAACATATATTTAGCCAATGTAAACTAAATACAATTCAATACTGGTTGGCATCATGGGCTTGAATTACCAGAAAATAGGTGCTAATATTCAAAGTTGTTCCGAACAGAGGTCCCCAACATATGTCTTGCCTAGGGCCCCCAAAATCCTTAATATGAAACTGCAAAAATAAACAAGACGAAATGAAGCTAGAAAACATCCTTCCAGAGCTGCATGTGGGCGCAGGCTCCTATAGAGACCCTCACAGACAGAATGCAGATATGTAATCAAAACACCGAGCTTCAGGGCGTCGGGTGGGATCAGTTCTAGAGCCGGAGTGCTGCAATCCCGATTCTGTATATTAAAGTGTCAACCAGCATTCGCAGGGTTCCAGCTTCTCCACCCAAGATGGGCTGTGAGCAGATATCGCCCTGGGCAAAACGTAATGTGGCGCCCACCTGCAGGGAACTAGGGACATGAGGCAAAAGACTTCAGAAAAGGGTTTACTACTCTTCTCTTTAGGGCCAGGTTGGAGGGAGGTTCCTGTGAACTGCTCCGCGCCCTTCTGAAGGCCTGTCCTGTGCGTGGGCCCGGCTCACCCGTGCAGAAGGCCGAGCCTGTTTTCCACTTTAGGAAACTATTTTCGGGAAGTTGTTCTTGGAAGCATCCAGCTTGGCCAAGGTAGAAGAATCTACAGCGGAAACTGAGGTGATTACCAAATTTTTAATGCACTTCACCAGTTACTGAAAAAATGGTGCTTCCCAACAAGGTACACAACTTTGGTTAGTAGTGGACTGAAACCTGAATCCTCGCTCCCACCTATCTGCCGTGGAAGACAGGGCTTGGAAGGCTGGCCTCCACACCCTTTGGAAGAACAGGGGGAGGAACATAGGATGCAGCAGCACACAATGTGCCAGCCAATGTGGCAGAAGTCTTCAAGCAGCAGTGCAGAGGACCAGTAGCCTCCACGTACCTTCATATTCAGGCCAGGCTTGCACCGTAAAGAAAAGACTTCCCGCAAATAGTCTGCAGTTTCCTCTGAGAAGGTGCCAATAACCATTCAGTCGATATACGATATTCTTTTAAATGTAGGTTCACAGTCAGAACCACGAAATACATAGTATCTAATGCAGGCGAATCAAGCGTAACATACTATGTTTTCCATTGCTATGTAGGGAGGCGCAATAACTCACAAGTGATGAAGCCTCGAGCGAGCTTCTCTTAAGGATGTAAATAAACTGGACAATACTGGACACACATCCGCAAAAATGTTTTAAGCGTGGTATGTTTTTATATGTAGGAGCTACAGCTAAAGGTATTTAAGCAAAACTATGGCACAAGTGACCAAATCCATGTAAAGCAACAGAATATAAATATCTGTAAATATTTCTAGTGAGTACGGGTTCAGTCCTTCTCTTCTGTATGGCAGGTCTAGCATACATGAGGCAGGCAGCAGTGACTGGTCAGTCGATAATTATTGTATTAATCAAGAAAACAAATACAATAGGTGGCATCATCACTAAAAAGTGTAATTATCGAACACGTGATCTATCAGGGCAGGGGCTGCTAAAAAAAATATGATAAAATTTGGTCCCAATGGAGTATGTACAGTGAAGAACCGAGTACTGATGATCTTGATAAGGGCAAATTTTCTGTGCTGAGCACTTGTTTGATTCTAATAAAAGAGTTTAAAAAAAAGGTATAATTGTAAAGTAAAAGCAAGAGCCGCAAAAACCCAAGTCATCATTGCAAGTAACACAGGTAGGCTGACTCTCCTTAGAGAACCTAAAAATGAATTATCCACAGCCTAATTCACATCGTGCAAATAAGCAAATCTTCAGATAAGTAAGTTACTAATAACAATTGTCACAATGTCAGAGTCAAAAATTATTTAATTTTATAATCCTTTCGAAATTGATTATTAGCTGCTGTACAAAATTTTACAATGAAGCCCACTGATTTACTAGAGGTGCCCTTCAAACAACACAGTGTCTCCTCCTGTGCCGTTTTAGCACCATTGTCCCAAAAGAGCGGGCATAAAAACCTTCTCGGTAAATCTAACACACCCGGACAAAAACATATTACATGTTCTACAGTTTCATGTGCCTCAGACCATAGACGACAATATCTGATTGCTAGCCAACTTAAACCAGATGTCTTCCACTTGCACTATCTGGAGCTATAGAAGTTTCAATCTTAAATAATCCAATTTTGTTTTTGCCTGGAGGCTGGAATCTATGATAGACCGTCTATTCCTCGTACATGTGGGCTAAGCGTAGTAGGTCGAGTTTTTATAGGCTAGAGACAAGCACACCTGCCAACTTAACCAAAAACCTCACAGTGTGAGTGGGTGGGGCTTTTGAGGGGGCGTTGTCCCATGCCGAGAAGCACCTAAGAGACACTTTTTCCCCCACCCTGGCTCCAAACCCTCTCATCTAAAAAAACATAAACAAAAGCTTTCTAAGACTACTGCTGATGTCCTGGGATGTTTTCACACCCATTAATGGACATTGTCAGTTAAAAGCCTCCAAAAACCGGCTGAAAACCACTGTTTACCTCGTTTTCCATACCACCCTGTGTTAATGGCTTCTCACCCGGAGGCTGTGTGAGAGGAACCACTATCCTGAGTCACACAATGGCACCGTGAGATGGCAGGTCTGGACAAGGTTACGTCAGCCAGGTAGCTGGCACCTTTAATGTTAGTTCTTATGAGTTGCTTGTGTTGTACTGTACTCACAGCAGTGCTTAATTTGTAAATAACGACGTGCTGGTGCCCAAAGCCCTCCTCTGAAGCACGCGGCTGCTGTGTTTAAATGTGCAAGCACTGAATACTGAGGCAGCGTAATTCTGAAGCCATCTCGGGCCTCTTCAATTCATTTAAAGCCACTCCCTGCCCCTTCAGCTCACTCCTGCAGATTTCTGCTTTCTCCCATTGTGACTCTTTTTCGTTTTTCTCTTCCTCCGTCTTTCCCATATGTGTCTTTTGCTCGCAGTAAATGCTTGAGGCAGAAGACTAAGCGCCGGCCCTCAAAAACAAGTGCCGGTGCTTAGCACCGGAAACACCAAGCACAAATTAAGCACTGACTCACAGTTGGTAATGCAGGGTGACTGTAACAGAATCTGTACAGCAGTAAGCAGAAATGTCTCAATATAACTATACTGTGGTAAGACACTGAATTTGACATTTGCACTGTAGAAATAAATACATGAAAGTATGTTTATTAGCATACTTGCTTCAGATAAGTTTTATTAGCCTACATGTACCTTCACTGACATGGCGTAGCGTGCAGTGTTCAGTTGCGGCGGAACCCGCACGTGCGACGGAAGCATGTGAGCAAGTGTGCCTCAAGCAGACACCGAAGAGAACAGCGAATAGACTGATTCCCTTTGATGCCGTCTCGGGCCCGTCGAGCGTCCTGCTGGAACCGACCACTCCTGCCGAGGTGAAGGGGAGCGAACGGAACATAAAGGACAATGTGTCACTCCTCTGCATCTTCCCGCCACCCTGCAACCTACTGCGAGCTGGCAGACTGGATTAGTCATCTCTGGTACCGTTTCTTCTACGAAGAGGCTGGAGGCAGCGGGGAAGTGACAGCGGACTAGCTTCAGATGCTCCAGCAAGCTTTGAAGCCTCACAGGCGAGCCAGCACAATCACTTGCTTTGCATCTGCGCGGGTTTACATTGCTCCATGGCCACGATGTGCTTAAAATGCTCTGATCTTTTATCTGTCACTCTGAGTTGAGCTGACGCCAGCCCGATTGACGCTAACCGACTGCCAGCTTACAGGGAGCCGTCCACGCATTCTATGCAATGGTAGGCAACGTCTTCCGTTTGCTCCTCTACATAGCAAACGTGGAAGCCAGAAGTGTCTAACAAATTCATCTAATTAAGCCACATTTCTTGCCCTCCTGGCAAAACCTCTCGGAAACCAGTTCTGGCTCTGCTCTGTGATGGAACCCTCAAAACTGCTTGCACTAGGAATGTCACACAACAATGACATGAGGCCTGTGACAAAAGAATTCAAAGCCCCAGGGGAGGTTCATCCATCCGCCGCTCTGCAGTAGGTGGTACAAAGAGTAGAGCCCAGAACATGACCACCTCTGATGATGAAATAGTTCAGATGCTGCTGCTCATTGTGGTCCATCGTAGGAGTACTGTGGGATATGGGCCAGCACCTAATATGCCATATTGGTCCCATAAACACATAGGCTCAGGAACAGAGCTATTTCCTCTGTTTGTTGTGGTTCAACATAATCAGAACTTTTTATTTTTGAACACAGAAAGTATAGAGAAGGCCGTGGAACAGCATCTACTGTCCTGGCACTGCATCAGTAATCATTTATTCAGGGGAAACCAAGCTGGGACTCAAAGGAGCTCTGTACATCATGGGGTTGTTGGCAGACCAGATCATGTACTTTAAGTATGGATTTAGGTCGCTTAACTACACAATTACATTTTGTACACAGGAACATTAAGTGATGTGCCCAGAATCCCATGGGTTTTATTCATGTGTGGAGCTGGGATTTAAACTCAGTTTCCCAAGTTGGCTGGTTGGCCACCTGAGGGGTAGACTGACCAATATCAGTAAACAGCAGGCAACCTGTCACATCACAAAAAATAGGATTAGTATCATGAAATAAATGAATGGAAGAGGACAAGTTTAACAAATAGTAACCAGAAAAGCAGAAAAGCGTTCTGAAGAATGCTGTGTGACTCTTGAAGAAGACGTCCCCATTTTCAGTGCAATGTTAGCAACTTCCAGCATTTGCCCTCAAAGAGTAATTGAAGTGCTCTGAAAAATCGGAAGGGGAGAGATATGTAAACGTAGAGGCAAAGGCAGAAGATGGGAGAGGGCATCCGAGACAGAGAGAGACTGTCTGTTTCTGGTCTAGCAGTGTCAGCCTTTGCCCTTCTTGTCTGTCAGAAGCATACACCGGCAGCACCTTTGCTGTGCCTTGCCCTAAAAGGCGAATTGCTACGCTCTTCAAGCTAAGTTATCACTTAATGCACTCTCCCAGAAAAAAAACCGTTTCTAAGCGCAACCTATACCTGAACAAAAGCTAATCGCGTTGCTGTACACAAACCAGCCACCCACAGCTCGGTCACCTCACAGAATCTTGAAAAGTTATTTTAAAAAGGCAGTGATGTAGCATGGGTGCTGTGGACTCAAATACAGTACTTAATTTGAAAGGTGTTTGCAGGTGAGGCCCACCAACACTCATTTTTAGAGAACTGGACTTACTTTTCTCCATAAGATTTGGACCAGAACAAGAGAATGACAGGTACACAAAATGTACAGGAGGAAGAAAAAGACTGGGGAACAGTAACAAAATGAGACATCGGGAATGAAAACCTGCAAAAGTGACGTAAAAGGGCTGGGAGAGAATGTATGATGGAGGAATCAGATGGAATTAAGACTAGAAACGCTAGGTATTCAGCAACCCTGACATTCTGCAGCCCTGGGTCGGGCTTCTGAGAAACACTTAGGGCACGGCATTTTTTTTTTTTTTTTTTTTTTTTAGAAATTAAGCACTGAGAAAGAAAAAAATGGCCCTATGACACACGTTGTGAAAAAGCCACATTGAGTGAGACTCCCTAACACCCCCCTGCCAACCACATCCTCCCCACCACCACCTTCTCCACTGCCCCTGCTTCTCCAAAGACAGCTATACCACTGATAAAGCACTGATATCAAAATGAATGCCCCAGAGGAAGTAGCAGAGATACACCCAGTAATTGTACCTGCAGGTGCACTTGATGGAGGGGTCAGAGACTTGAGCGGCTTAACTCGCCATCTGCATGAAGCATGGCTCGGGAAGTCTTCTGCTTCCAGCCTCCCCAAAGATCCATCTTTGTATAAACAGAAATTTATCGAGCGAAGACGGCGAGGAGGAGCCATTCATCAGGCAGGCAGCCCGGACCGATGGCAGAGGAGGCTGCACATCCGTACTCAGCAGGAGTAAGGATGCAGGCGACCGGAAGTAGGCATCCTCCAGCTGAGGCAGGGGTTAGAATACCAGAGACGGCCAGAAACTCCAGTCCTTTCCTAGATAACACTTCCAAGCCAACTCGTTTTAAAAGCGGTGCAGCCACTTTCAACAGGGTTTTTTATTAGGGTTTGCTTTGTAGAGTGCCCGTCTAACAAAGACCCTTGTCGAGGGGCACCAGATGGCCTGGTCTGTGGTCCTCAAATACTAGAAAGTCTGGCAAACTGGCATGCATGAGACGATTGTGAGACTCTCACAGCATTCCTTTGGCCAATAAACAAAGTCATGAACGTTGCCACCCGGGGTACAGTGCAGCAGGTGCAGTGGCACCTGAGACCAAGGGTGTGAGGGTCCACTACACCTCAGTGGTAACTATCTGTTACCACCCAATCTGCAGTATGTGGGCTGCTTTATCTTCTTTGCAGAAGGGCCCATGACACCCTTTCTACGACACTGGTTGCCATCCATGCCCTTTATAATTTGCCCTACCCCCCCATCTCCCAAACACTGCCTTCAGGCTACATGGCTATCAAGTAAGTACTGCGCTCACTATGAAGTCCTCACTGTGGTTCAGGGCAGCCTCGACACATGCCCTCCTCCCAACTC
The DNA here is from genome assembly GCF_031143425.1 of Pleurodeles waltl. NCBI lineage: Eukaryota > Metazoa > Chordata > Amphibia > Caudata > Salamandridae > Pleurodeles > Pleurodeles waltl. The sequence continues at coordinate 61,614,383 of NC_090441.1, read as the reverse complement.
TGAGACGCTCAGCCGGTTCCTCCACCAGGACGGTGAACTCTCTGAGCCTTCCTGTCCCTTTTCTGGGGCTGTGAGTCGCCCCTCAATCTCAACACTCAAAGCGGGTCTCAACCCGTATGCTCCAGCTGGGAACTCCAAGTAGCAAGTACCCCTGCCCTCGGATTACCCGTCCGAACCCTGTATGTTTCGACTTAAAGCCTGCTATTATTAAAGGCCACACATCTCACACACCCTATGCACTGCTTCCCATGTGCAGGTCTGTCCGTGTCCCTTTAAAGCCCACTCTTGCTCACCAGCTGTAGTCAAAGGTAGTCCACTGAAGACCTGTTGGTCATTGCTATCAGCACCGCTTCTCAGAGAAACACTATTCTTTGCACCAGGAAACAAGCATTTTATATAAACGCCCATACAACAAATAATTACCCAATGCTCTCGTACACCCAACTTCAAGTATAGACCACTTTCCACAAATCAGCAACACGTGTTTTTTAATATCAAAAATGCAAATGGCTATTTTCCCAGTGCAAATTGTTGTATTTTGTTAATTTTAAGGCGCCGCTTGTGTGCACCTTGTCCCAGTGGGCAGTGGCGTAGCGTGGGTTGTCAGCACCCGGGGCAAGGCAAGTAATTTGCGCCCCCTAACCCGTGGATTTAGTCTCTTCCAAGATGTTGCGCCCGGTGCGGCCGGCCCCCCCTGCACCCTCCACGCTACGCCACTGCCAGTGGGTGGAGTTTATTTTTGGTGCTTTTTCTGAGACTTTCTTGTGGCAGAGGCCTGTCAATGTTTTGATAGCACAGGCCTGGTGAGCCAATGTAGCCAGTCCTCCTGTAGAAATATGAAAAGTTCCCACAGAGTGAAGGGGGCTGTTACAAAGGTCTATTGTAAGTTGCCAAGTCCATTAATTAATTGCAACATGCAACGTTCAGTGAAAAATTGGAAACTTCACTAAGTTATGACATTTTACACGGGACATCTAATGCAGAGAAAAAACAGTCCTCTTAAACCAGTCCTGCGTCTCTGACAACAGGCGTTCTAGAAGCTTAATTTGTATGATGATGTCTGCAGGCGTGTTAAGGTGTATAACGACGCCATTCATCCGATGGTGACAATGCCCACCACCATATTTGAGTCAAAGTAATGAGTTTTGAGACAAATTATGCAGTAAAATATGAACTCACGCTTGAAAAGTCTGCAAGTATTGCCTACCTCGGCTGCGTTTTATTAGAATAAAAACGATTTTGCAGTGAGGTGGAAATTATCTTTCAATGCCCAGAAAAACTTCGCACAGGCAAAGGTGAACTTACGTTGGAAAACTCTACGAAATATGAAAACAAAGGAGCATATTTACAAGCCCCTTGCGCCATCTTAGCATCTTACGCTAAGGCGGAGTTAAGGAGGCCTTTCTTCCTCTAATTTACAAACTGGAGCGATGATTGTATTGCGCCACTTTGCACCCCCTTGAGCCACTTTATGCCTGTATCAGCCATAATGTATGCAAGAGAGGGCGTTCCAGTGCAGGGTAGCCCAAAATATGGCGCAGTGAAACGTACATTTCACTGAGCCATTTTTTCAGTAAATTTTAACGCCTGCTCAGAGCAGACGTTAACATGACGCACCCATTATTTTCAGTGGGCCTCCCTGTGCTTTGCTGCACTAGCGTCAACATTTTTCACGCTACTGTAGCAAAGCGCCACAATAGCGTCAAACATTTTTATGCTATTGTGCCAATAACCGCCATGGTGCACCTTATTGTAAATACGGCGCAACCATGGTGTAGTTAGGTGCCGGTAGAGGGACGCAAGACAGGTGGAGCATCATCTATTATGTTCCATTTTCTTGCAAATATGCCCCCAAAAAGCTCACCAGCATTTGAAACATGCATGTGTTTGCTTCCCGGCAGAAGAAATGGGAACAAAACAGTGGGAAAAAAAATAAAAAAAGGTCAACAACAGAAACTAGAGAGCAACTGTGCGAAAAGCAAGAGTGATGTGTTCTTGAATTTTTCCAATAGGAGTAGTTCTTAAATGGACAGCCTATCTGGCAATATGTCCTGTTTATCTGTCTTCTCTCACCTGTGAACCTTTCCCGAGCCTTGGCGTGTCACACAACACAAGCCCCATCGTTTCCAGAGACTGAAGCTTTTAAGGCAGAAATGCACAAAAGAGAGCGTCGTTCGGCCTTCAGCGCCTAAAGATTACCTGTCGAGAATGATATAAATATAATACATAAAAAGCAGATTTTCAGGGCCAGCTGTGAAAGTAATTTAACAGCATATCTCCATCTGCCGGTCTCACCAATTCACAAACTTACTCAATATACCCGGGATCGAAATCTTCATTCTCTAGATAACATCCACGGCAACAACAACACAAAAAAATGTTTTCCTGTTAAACTCCTGCAGATAACGTCTGTGCAATTATTCCCCTCGTTTTTTTAATACTCGGCACGCTTTAATTCGCTCCACGAGGCCGACAGCTCCCAAACAACGGCGAGCTAAAGTCTGTGTAATTGAAAATGTAAGTAATGTTTTAAACATGGGATGCCTACCCGAGCAGCATTCTCATCAGCAGAGGGCCTGTGATGCTGGGCGGACCCCATCCGGAGCTTTAGGCGGTCAGGGACAATAAAATCGGGCCTGACTGCGCCCCTTGCGTCCGAGGTACTCCTGGGTGTGGTCGGGCCGTGTACGAGCTGATTACCCTCCGTACTGCCTTGGCAAGGAGCATTCTTTTAATCCATATTGGTTTTATGTCGCGGCTATGTGCAGCACAAGGTAACTTCAGGGCTCTCGAATGCCCAAGAGAGTAAGGAAAGTCCATGCTTGTACCATAGCAGGATTTAGTTCCTCGTTACCAGTTCAGATTTGTCCAGAAACCAGATTTGGTAAATTTCAATTTTCCCCAAATTCATCTGTGAGTGGAATTTATCCAAGAAAAGGGGCTTGGAATTGTGTTTTAAAAATTGCAGAAATCAGTGCTCAAAATGATCCGATGGCTTTTACGCATACCAAGACTATAAAACCTGTTCTGGTAATTAATGTACTCAAAAGTAGTGGCTATCCTGAGTGTGGTTTTACCACATCGTTTTTAGGTCGAGCGCACAAGTGCTTTTCGTTCTGTTGTAAGTATACTGTGAGCTTTTAACCATACCTATCTAGCGCCCATCACTTTCACTCTTTCGTATGGGTGCCTTTTAAAAATCCCTTGATGTCACTGGTAAATGCTTTACATTTGTCCCGCCTTGGGGAGCTTTTGTTACCACCTTGCAGACTGACCCTGTTACATGGATTATTGCAAGACTGTTGATATACTTCAGCGTGAGCGCACTGTTTTTTTTCTTTTGTCCCTCTCCTTGCTGCTCCATGGCGGCCATGGCGCTCACATCACATAGAGCGCAGAATAGCATGAACTCCATTGGCGGTATTGAAGCGCTGGTCACATTGTTCACACTGTTACCTAATCAGAGTCATTACTTTTGGATCTCCCCTTCACGTTCCATAGCTTTCCCAAAAACACTTGTAAATGCTTTGCGTAAAAAACACAGAAATCCTTAAAGTAGCTCTTCAGACACAGTGGGAGAGCCGATGCTACAATATTCACTACATTCAGGAAACTCGCCTCATAATGCTTTGCAGGTCATTACTTTTAGATTTTTTTTTGCTCATAACTCAGCCTGCGGTGGTCCTAGGACAACAGGGCCACCACCAAAACATTCATGACACTGTGCTCTTTCTATCTACATCACCTCTAGGTCCCCACACTAGGTTAGTGGGTATCCCAAAATAATAATCCCTCCCACCATTCAGTGCCTATTTAAGCTCTCTTGTGGTTGGAACTTTTGCTTTATGGGGGGAGTAGTTTGTGTTTTAAAGGCCTTGTTGTTGATATCATTGCAGTAGGCCTATTAGCTCAGAAAATATGTAAGGCGCTATGTCCTCTAGGAGCTAAATATACGATTACATTGCATTACTTTCAGCCATGTTCTTTCCAAGTGGTTATGCTCTCTAGGAGCTAACTATATGGTTACATGACCATCTTTCATACATACGCTATTTTCATTGTGGTGTTCTTGAGGGGCTGTTCTAAGCATTACAGTCAACATATCAACATAGTAGAATATTTGTGGCAAGGGAACTCGTCCCATAATGCTTTGCAGGGCATTACTTTTATCAAACATTTTTGCTCATAACTCAGCTTGTAGTGGTCCTAGGATAATGGGATCATCTTCAAAACATTAACCACAACGTGTTCTTTCTGTCTACATCAGCACTGGGCCCCCACACTAGGTTAGTGGGTATCCCAAAATAATAACCCCTCCCACTATTTAGTGTCTTTTAGGTGCTCTCCTGACTATAACCTTTGTTTTACAGTTGGGAGTAGTTTGTATTTTAAAGACATTGTTTGTAACTTCACTGCAGTAGGACTGTTAGCCCTAAAAGTATGTAATTCCCTATGTCCTATAGGAGCTAAATATATGGTTACAATGCATTAATTTCTGACATTTTCTTTTCATGTGGTTATTCTCTCTAGGGGCTAACTATATGGTTACATGGCCATGTCCCTTACACATGCTATTGTCATTGTGGTGTCCTCTAGGGGCTATTCTGAACATTACAGTCTAATGCCAAACATTTATTTCTGATAAAGGTTTTTATTGGGTTTACCTGATAATTGTATATGTTTTATTAATCTCTCCTTATTGCAGTTATAACCAGTTATAACCATGATTCAGGCCAACTTAACGTCCTTAACACATTATGACTGTTTGAACACTCTTGATATGTCTGGTTGACCCTTCAAGATTATTTCTCTCTTTACTCCTCCATGGCTGTCTTGTGTCTTTTTTGGGAGGTTTCTGTTAGCCAGCCAGCAACTCTAATGGTGGGGTGGTGAAAGTGGTATTCTATTGGAATTAGCATGGCAGATTTAAATTAGGATATTAAATGTCAACATTTTCATTTTTGGCTGCAGATAGAGGAAGAAGGTAAACGGAAGTGCTTTAGTTATATGCATGGCCACTGGAATGATTTGGCAGGAAAACACAAAATTATGAGGCAGGTTTGACCAATTTATGTGGCAAGTAAAAGTCAGGTTATGAATTTACAACGCCGATACTCTAACTCAAGCAAATGCAAGAGCTATTGCATTGCAAATACTTTTTATGCTTACATTATAATGAGGGCCTGAAGCAACTTCTAACATGCTGATCAGAATACAATACTTTCTAGTACTCTAGTGTGTCATGAACATCAATTCACCAAAATGCCTGGGGTAGCAGAGGTGCCCTCATAGGCCATTTAACCTTTTCTTTCACTCACACATGCAAACTTACACATACATACACACATAAACACACGTTTTTTTCACGTAAACACACTCTCATCCGTAAGCGTACATACAACATGCATTTAAAATAATTTTTACTTGCCTCAGCTGCCAGGAAGGGTAATATTCCAGCAAATTGTAATTTATTCTTTATTACAATAATTGTGAATAATAGAATATTATTCACTCTCAGTGTAATAAAGAATTGACAAAAAAACAAGGAAGTGGCCTTGTGTGCCTGGCACTGATTTTGCCACCTCTGAGGCCAGGGGTCGGACAGGCAGTGTCAGTGGTCGCAAGGAACAAGCCAGGCGTCACATCTGTAACCCCCGGAGATCCCTAAATGACATCCATGTAGTGTGTTGCTGAGCATTGCGCAGTACGGTGCCTAGCCCTGTGAGCGCTGTGCCTCAATGTCTCTGAGGAAGCGCAAGATGCAGGGATATTGACAATGACCGCAAGACAGTCACCTCTGCCAACTCCAGAGTAGATGACACCACCACGGGCAAATGAGATACAACCAGCCTGCGGGGAAGAAACAGTCATAGTACGAGGGAAGGCTGTTGCCAGGCTTAAGATGATGATAGCACCAGGTTGTGTAAAATTACAAGGCCTGAAAACGGCTCCTCTCATCTCCTCTCATCTTAAAATGTCAGCACTAAACGGTGTCAAATTACACCTAAAACGGCTATGTGATCGCAAGATAAGTTTTCAGCACTAAGTGGTGCCAAGTGACAGCGTGAAAACGTCTATCTCATCTCAGCACAGAAGCTCAGCACTAAATAGTGTCAGATTACAAGAACATGCCTGAAACGACTATCTCATCTCAATAGTCAGCACAGAGTAGTGTAAAAAAACAAGAAAAGGCCTGATAACAGCTATATGATCTCATCTCATCAAAAGATGTCAGCACTTAGTGGTGCCAGATTACATGAAAAAGCCTGAAAATGGCCATTCCATCTCATCATGAGATGTCAGCACTTGGTGGTCTCAAATTACAAGAAAAGGCCTAAAAATGGCCAAGTTGTCTCATTATATGATTTTAGCACTGGGTCACATTAAAAGAAAAGGCCTGAAAAAGGCTATCTTATCTGGTTTCATCTCATCATAGGATGTCAGCACTAATTAGTGTAAAATTACAAGAAATGGTCTGAAAATGTCCATGTCGTATCGTCATAAGGTGTCAACACTAAATGGTGTCAAATGAAAAGAAAAGGCCTGAAAACAGCTATCCCTTTAAGTGCCAAGGCAATGCATTCACCAAGAGCACAATGAAATTTTGCCTGGAAAGGCAGAAACCCTTCTGCTGTTCGCACCCACCTGATATACTCCTTAAAAGTAACTTATTTATTGTGATATCTGCAGAAGTTCAACACAAGAGTATACAAGATGTCAGCACTGCCTCACAGGACGCTGTTCCTTAGTTGCAGAGACCTGAACGAATTATAGAGGATTGGTGCTTGAACAAAACAATTATCACAGTTGTGTAAGAAGAGTTACTTTATTACCTGTGAAAAGTAGAGTACTGCCTCCCATTCCATTCCAAGATGTTTTCTGGAGCCCAATATGACATTATCGCTGAAGTTATTGTTGTGGCTGATCACTCACAAATAGGAGGATCAGGGGAAATTTATAGACATGCAAGTGTTGACTCCAAGTCTAATCAACACCATGGTCAACAGGGAGAGGGGCAGGGGAACACAACCTAGCAGAAGGGGGAAATTCCCATTTAAGGACTATATTCCTCACCCACCAGAGGTGGCATGCTTCATCATCGGGAATCTCCTCACACCATGACAGCTGATCACGGTGCAGGCTACAACTCCCTTATTGTGAGGGAGGAGCTCAACGGATGTTTTAGAGAGAGATTGTAAGTCACTATGGTGAGCTAAAAGGTGATGAATTATGCAAAGCGTGCAGGTAATAGTAGTTAAAACTGACTACAGTGTGTGCAACCAACTGTATTAGTGCACACATGGGTCAGGGTTAAAACAAATGGACAAAGCAGGAGGTAATTAGTCTTGCTTCAATATGTCACATCAGAAGGTCAACATGTTTCTGCCATTTTACCCTCAACAGAGGTGTGTTGGCATTGTTCAGGACCTGTGAACAAAAGTGCTACTGCTCAAAAAGATGTGCACAAAGGGAGCAATACAAAACCACACAGTGCCATATCCAGAGTGGATTCACTGTCAACCAACATGTTGGAAAATTAAACACAGCTGGGTTATAGTTTAGATGGATGTGGCATTTATCAAGTTTGGCCACCGATTACCCCAGCAGATGTGATACAGCGCAGTACAGTTCACGCCTCCTTACAATATTGTCTGGCTAGCAGCTCCTGGACCTCGGAATGTCCAAGGTAAGTCTGGGCAAACTCATGTCAATTTTTCTGGATATCTCCTCACATAAGTGTGCATAAAATGAATCTAAATGGGACTATGTGCATAGTCATTGGGTATCATAACATTCTGGCATGGATCAAGCTGGCCTAGACCAGCATTAGTCACCTCTGATGTACCTCCACCCGGAGCTAATGTTTATGTACAAATACATGGCACCCCTGAGGGCCTAGTTTGACTTTATCACACGCATTAGTTAACAAGGGTTTTTCAGATCATGCAAAGAAACAGGAAAGTGGAGGGAGAGCTTCCCCAGGAGGGAGCTTGCACTGAAAGTTCAATAGACTTCATGGCGTCAGCCTCAGTGGTGACGCATGGACCATCATCAATAGGAGCTCTAGCAAACACCAATAAAGGCTGCACCTAAGGGACCTGCACACAATAGAATCTGATGCAGGATAAAGCATCATGCGCCAGTGGCGATGAAGGATGAGCGCAGGCTAGAATCACTGGAGCGACTGTATCCTAATTACCTCCTACATTTTTTATGATTATTTTTCTTTTTCATGCAAAGCAGGCACCGAGGAGAGATGCAAAGGGCTTTGTACAGATCCTGTCACCATGAAGGCCAGGGGAGACATGCCGTGGCCGGATCCTATTCCGCACCACTTCACGACCCACCCAAAGGAGACAGGGACAGAGGGCCCTAAAGCCACTAGAAGCCGCTGAACTGTCACATTACACATTATAGGCCCATGGCGCCCATTAAATTGCTGTGCCGCTGAAGCTGATACGTCAATTCTTGTACCATCTCAAGCAACACTGACAAGTCCACTACATACGCATGTTGAGTCGATGAAGTGATTGTAGCCCCTTGCCCATGCCAGAGGGTGGACGGCAGCATGAAGGCATCCCCAACTCAAGGATCAGCATCTCTCAAGGACTTTAAGGATTCTGAAACATTGCCAAGTAGAAGAAATTAAATCCTTTTAATTCGCTGAAAATTAGTTATCAGCTCCTCAATGTTACACTTCCCCAGGGCTGCGTGGAAATTTTGCAACTAAAGCATAAAATTAGTAGGAGATAAGTATAACTAGGAGAGTGCGCTAGGCAGATATAGGCACCTGTAACAAGTCATGATGCAAGCATGCAGCGCACCCCAGTGCGTCTGCCCCGCTGAGCAAGGCTGATGTATGCGCATGCTAATGGCCTCTTACAGGGCTTTTTATCTGCAGTCCATAATATTAATGATGTGTAGTTCTGTATTACCACCGCGTACATCTCCGCTATTTGACTAGCACTGTATGTGACATACTGTTTGCTTGGAAAACAATAAACATTTTATATTGGAAAGATAAATAAGATCAGAGCAGTTGAGGCTCCACAGCAGCCGAACGGATGAGGAGGACTCCGATCCAGTCCACTTAGCTCCGAGGCCCTGGCAACCAGATTACTGTCACGAAAAATGTGTTTTGGCAGGAAGAGCGGGGCTTGTTATAGAGGCAAACCCCAATGAACCTGTCCACCTACATAAACCACCTACACATGCCAACCTCGCCTATATCTACTAAAACTGATCCCGTACTTCAAAGGGAGCGAGGAGGGTCTACCATCAATTGATGCCATTTGCAAAATCAGGGCCATAACAACAGATCACCATAAAGATGTAAACAGAGAATATAAAGAGTCAATATACAATGCCTGAGGGGACCAAGTACTAAGTGTTAAAGGAAAAGTTGCCCAAGGCCAATGGATAAGGATGCATGAACATTAACACGGCCATTGAACTTGTGGCACCATAAATAAACCTTCCCTACCTTATGTCCCAGCTCCCCCATGCATCGCACGACCTCTGACACACGGGACACTGAGGAATCATTCTTTACAGGTGGAGGGGATCTGTTCATGAACCTCTCTCTCCCAATCATAGTGAAATGCTAAAGGTAACGCTTTGGCGTTCTCCGATAAATAGCCTTGAAAGCTGATGATGAACCTAATATGATCAGGCTGCACCAATCTCTGCCCATGGTCCACAGAACATCAGCCACTACACAAACCAAAGCTATGCCGAGGCCAGACGCAGACTCAGCAACAAGGAAGGAACCAGTACCCGCTGTGCAAGTCTGTCATTTAATATAATGACTTTACTTCGAACCTTCATACAAAATTAAGGATCTCAGCTGCTTTTAAGATGTGATGGATTAAAAAAAATTGGTTTTGTGTAATTTATTGGAGAGTCATGTGTTTCTCTTTGTAATTTATTATTTTAGTGTACCCCAGTCTATGATTAAAAACAAAATATCTTGATTTTAAGGCAGCACAGCATTTCCTCTTAAGGAGGAGTTGTTTAGATGGCCCACTGCTGTTGCAAATGTCTCAAATGATTTTTATATGGAGTTTTTGGTAAGTGCTACAAACCAGCCAATGTTGAACTCAGATCCCTTTGCTGTAGTAGAACATATGAGCAGGCAGGGCAATGTGCATCAAAGTGCATTTGCCCAAATCAAAGGTGGAGGTCTATGTAGCAATATACCCAATGCACTCTAGCTGTGACCAGATTCAAGTCAATGGGTAGAGGCGAAGTTTTGTTCCCTAGGACTGCACTGCTAAATATCGAGCCTAAGAATATCGACATACAAGAATATACTGGAGATAATATTGAGGGACAAAACACTGAAATGTAAGTCCATATAGGAAAGTATAGATGTACTATTTCTAACTCCACAGCTACATCCCTCCAAATAAATAAATATATATATATACATATATATATATATATATATGTATATATATATATATATATATATATATATATATATACACACACACACACACACATACACTAGCCAAGGTGCATATATGTGGAGTCAGGTAATACAAATCTATGCTTACATTTAAATATGTTGGATTCTATATTCTGTCCTCAATATTTTCAAGCCTCGATACTTTGGATTTAACATTCAAGGTGCACACTGTTACCTAGACCCTGGGTGCAGGGTGCTCAAAACTAAAAACTAAAACACTAATTGATATTTTATTTGCATGCCAGATCTAAATATTTCACATACGGACACAATAGAAACATATGCCATAGTCTCCTATTTCAACAGTTTAGAGAGCAAAGAAAACAAGGGCCATCTAAAAATCAGAAACAAGTATTTCAGAACACTAGTTTGCAAGTTTGTCAGTAAAAGGAGTACAACAAACGAGTGCCAAAAATAGGATCATTTATTAAATTGCTCATGTATGAAATATGTATCCAGTTTAACTATTCTCTCCTTTTTTATCTACCCAGCTACCTGACATCAGAAACATTATTTTGAACATTAATTGGAGCTGAACCATCTTTATTTCCTGTGGCACCATCAGCCTGAAAACAGTACTTTTTTCAGATTTCGGAGTAAAAGGAGTTTAAAGCAAAGTTACATTAGATGGTAATTGACTACCATAACATGTTTCACATTTCAGTTTTGACATAAAATTGTGCATTTCAAAGTATCCTTGTGGCACTGTTGTCATGGAGAGGGTGCTAATATATAGATACTGAATACAACTGCAGGAGACCACATTTTCGAAAGGGAACCAGAATCCTACTTAAGCTCCACAGGAATCAGACAAATTTGCCACCTACCGTTTCAGGTGCAGTTTATGTCGCTTTTCAGTTCCTTAAGTGGAAGCCTGCTAAAAGTCTGTTTCTATACACATACCGACATGTAAGAGGTCTGCAGCGTCAATAAAATTGTGGGTGCAATGACCAGAAGACACCAAGATCAGCAATGGCATGGAGTGTACTATTTTTAAGGATCAAAATACGTGGTCAAATAAACTCCAGGTAAATCGTATCGAAAAATTAACAGGTGAAGATACAAACGCTGCAATTAATCAAAGAATTCAACATGATGACTCATCACCGAGATATCAAGCCCTCATGTTTGGTCTTGCTATGGTTTTTGTACCCGGCTATTACAGCGCCGGGAACAGTTCACGCAGAAATTCAGTGCCACGTGGTTTGATGAGACTACTAAATTGAGAGATGTGTACATGCCATTTCCACAGCAGAGTCTCATCTCACCGGTGCATTCAATACCTCACTATACACCATTCACCAACGAGTGACCAAACTCTCCACAGTCTACTACCACTACGATTATTCTGAAATCCGCCACCAAAAAAGTATTTCCATTGCAAGCTGCTATGATTTTAAACTGGGTGTAAACTCAAATGAGGCAACTAGATTGACCACGTCTACTCCTATTGTCCTGTCGAAGAAATGATGCGATAAAGAAAAACAGAAGCCTTCTTCATGACAGCCATTAGTCAGCATGGTAAAACACATGTACAGGGCAAAGGGGAAAGGACCGAACCCATGGAACACAGGCATAAAAGAAGATTAAGGGGCAAAAGAGAGGCCGACTGGAAGATGCAACGAGTCCTTGAAACCTGGCGGTGGGCCACGCGGATTATGAGTAAGTATATCAGCCCCATAAGGATTTAAGGGCATGAGAAGGCCATATCGAAGATCGACAAAGTATGATCCACTGAGCCTCAGAAGTATATCTCATAACCTTACATTACAATGTATATTGCATGAATTAACGTCTTCAAAGCCCAACCTAAGAAATTCTAATAGACTTCCAAGGGAACAAACATGACCTGCGTTTGTTTGACGTTTTCCTGATCTAAAGGGGCACTGAGCGTATGAAATGGGGTCACTGGACAGGCTTCTGACTCTTTAAGCACTTTACAGCACTATAATTATTGATAACTTTACTCGCGAAAGTATTTTCACAATCACAATTTTTTTAATGTCTTAAATGCTGCATGTCCTAAGTGTGTACGTCAACAGATCATATAGGAAGGAACAAACCCCTTGCACGCCCTGTGCGGAGAGGACCAATTTAACTGCAAAATCTACTCAGTCTGCAGTAGAAGGCCACACTTTCCTTTAAGAGCCTCTGAAAATATGTATTTGCTCTTTTTGGGATTTGCTATTTCAATTCCTTTACAGTGAAATATAAAATAAATCAGATCTAAGGGCATCTGCTACAGAAATCTGCCTCCGAGAATCTCTCGCAATACAGTGACTGGAAAGGTTACAAAATATTTCCATGATAAACTACCTGTGAGTGCAAAAATATAAGATTGTATCAAGCAACCAAGGAGTTTTTGGCAATAATATCAGAGGTGATTTATTCGGAATAATACCAGATACACACAGATGCTGTTCTTAAACAACTTCACTGAGCCCAGTACAGTGGCTCATTCCAACTTAAAACCTGCGTAGAAAACCCAAGCCCTCCATTTCTCCTTCAGACTTCAGGAACCCTTAAGGGTGACCTCTGTGCAGTAGTTCGACCCCTTACTGATGCAGTGAGGTTAGGTCACGGCCATACTAAAAGGGCTTCAAGCCAGAGTGGCCTACATCAGCCTTAAAAGCCCGGGGCGGCTGGTACCCTTTGAAAGTGATGGGATGAGTGAAGAGCCCCATCACTTCCTAAAAAAATAATTAAACAAAACACCCCCTCCCTCCAAAACCCAAAAGTAAACCACCCCTCCCTCCCAAAGCCCTGATCTTTTCATCGCCATTTTATTTTGGGCCACTGTTAAAAGCACTGCACTCAGGCTAACCCATTTACCTAAAAAGATAAACCGAGACCAATGAGAGAGAAACAGTAGATGAAAAGTTAGAATACTTCTCGAAATACTGAAAGCAACAATACAAAACCCAAAGCAAGCTTTTTTTCTTTAGCTCCAAGGCTGTGGAATAAAATGCTCAAAGACACCAGACCCAACACTAGCTCCCTTCCATTCCTGGAAGAAGTGAAGAGTCATCTTTTCAAAATGCCCCTTATAACTTTTACATCTGTTTTACCCTCTCCAGCTTGTTGGACTGGGACACGTGTTCATGCAGACAATGCACTAACCCACTAAGCTCCCTTATGGTATAGCTACCGGAGCCTGGTTGATCATTCCCTGGGGCAGTTTGATCAAGATGGCTTGCTGCCTAGCAAAACGGAAACACACGTCATTTGAAGCACCACGGTTTAAATCAATCATACATTTAACACCAGAATGAACGTATTGACGCTGGACGTATGAGTTATTGTAGGGGGCCTGTGAGGGCAGTCTACTCTCGTAGGCTTGTGATGGTAGAACAATCTAGGAACCCATTAAAGGCAGAGCTAACCATTAGCCCATAAGGACAAGATATCTTAGGCTCTGACTTAGGGCACACCAGTCAAGGAGCCAAGACAGTGTATCACAGGTGGACCACCAACTGTGTCCATCCTAGAAGGCCCAGAAAGTCAGTCTTGGAGCGCTGGGAGGGCAGTTAATTCTATGAGCTGCACAAAGGCAGCCCATCCCAGGAGACCTGCGAGGGCCGTTCATCATCAGCTTCATGAGACCAGGTCATCAGTAGGAGTTTGATCAGGGCAGACTATCGAAGGATGGCAGATCGTTCTAGGTGCTTAGGAATGGCAGTTTATCCTGCAAGAGCTGATGATCCTAGCAGACGCAATTGGGAAGTCTAGGAGCCTCTGAGGGTAAACATTATTAGGAGCCTCCTGAGGGTGGTTCATCCTTGGTGCTCCATGTGGGTTTTCCATCCTAGGAGCTCTCTGAGAGAGATCCATACTAAAAGCCAAGCGAAAGCAGCTTACTCTAGGAGCTCAGTGAAGGCAGTTGATCCTAGGACATCCAATCAGGCAGGCCATTGTAACGGAGGGCAGTAAATCCAAAGAGCCAGTCACAGTTGCTCATTCTAGTAGCTCATGAGAGAGGACCATGCTAAACCCCAAGTGAAGGCAGGTCATCGAAGGAGCCTGTAACGGTACACAATGCAAGGAGCAAGGAGTGTGCAGTTCATCTTGCACGGCCCTGAAAGGGCAATTCACCCTAGGAGCCTGAGGAAATAGACCATAATAGGCTCCTGCACGGGCAGTCTATCCTAAGAGCTCTAGTCGAGCAGTCCGTCTGTAGATGGTCCAATTGGGCAGTCCATCTTAGGAGTTATAACTGGGCAGTCCATCCTAAGGGCTTAATGAGGCTTCGCCATCTTGTTAGCCTTCAGGGGTAGACCATCCTAGGAGCTCCACATGGGGTTTCCGTCCAAGGAGTTCATAAAAGTACAGCAGGCTGGGATCCGTCACAAGAGCTGTCTATCCTAAGTATCATAGACCATCCTCTGAGCTCAGTGACGGCATTCCATCCTAAAAGTCAGCAACAACAACTCGTCTTAGGAACTCTGCCAGGGCAGTCCATTGAGGAGCTCCATGAAGGCAGCTCATACGAGGAGCTCAGTGAGGGCAGTTCAATCTACAAGCTCTGAATTAAATATACACCAATTCTGTTCAGTTCTGTTTGGCTTCACCAACCAGTATCTCCACACCCACAGTGGTTGGGTGTGACACCGGGTTGGCACCCATGATATTTGTTAACATACCAATTAATTTGTTACAACGGTTGCTTATATGATTGGAACTGGATGTGCGAACTGTAAGGCACTAACCACCTGAGGCTTTTTATGTATGACAATCTACAAGCTCTAATAAGGCAGCCTATGAGAATAGACTGTCCTTGGAGCTCCACCTGGGGGTTTCAATCCTAGGAGCTGATGCGATTAGATCATCCTGGGAGCAAAGGCATTTCATCCTAGGAACCCTGCAAGAAATGATATTCCTAGCACTGCAACCAAGGAGTCTACACTAAGAGCTCCATGAGGACAGCCCTTCCTAAGAGACCAAGAGGGTTGCCCAGGACAAGGGCACTGAGAGGGCGGGAGTCATACTGCTCTCAATCTCATTCCACTCACCAACAACCACTTCAGGAATACTGCAGCGCACTGAGAGTGTTGATGTAGCTCACAACAAAGCTGTGACGGGAAGAGGCAGCCTCCCTTGTCCCTCAGGAACTAGGGCGCTTGGAACAGCCAGCGAGTCACATCATAAGCTTTCCGCTAGTGAATCACGAGTGAGCCCTCAGTGACACTGTGTTGCACAAGCACCAGTAAAGGTACTCCTTCCTCATGATAACTTCTAAAGCTCGCATTGGTTTTGATTAAGGTTTGGGGGTCTTTCTGTTGTGCAGGATAGGAGGGGAGGGCGAGTGATGCCTGCCATGCAATTGTAGGTGCAAACTGTGATTAGCGTTTGAGTAAGTACTAATTAAACCATGTGCTATAGTTTAGGTTGCGGCTTACAAAGAGGATTATTAGATACTGCCACCCTGGTTCAGAGAGTGTACAGGCTGCAGGGAGCACCATTCTTTAGGTGAGGAGAGTTGTGGGTAAAGTGGAGACTTTGAAGTGGCTAGAGCACCTGCAAGAGATTGGTCGGTGTAAAACTCACCAGATTGTCAGGAAAATAGTATAGCCGACAGGGAATTAGTGCTGAAATGGACAGATTGATTTGGTCAGCGAGCAAACAGCAGAAGTAGGGGAGGTATGGAGATGCCTGTCCATTGGTTTGAAAATTAGGAGTTTAGGTTAGTGTGTAAAAGCAAGCATCCGATGACCATTGCTTAATTTGTAAAAGACTACGTGCCAGGGCCCAAAGTTTTGCTCAGAAGCCCAAGACTCTATAATCTTCATTCCACCTCATGCCTCTTTAATACACCACTTCACGTTCCTTGCATCTTCATTTTTCTCCTACAGGATGTTTTGATCACTGCTTTCTTCCTGTGTCACTGTTTTTCCATCTTTTCTTCCTCCCGCGTTTCCTCTTTTGTGTTTTTTCTCTCTTACTTTAGATCAGCATCTTTTGAGGAAAAATAAATGCTGACCTACAAAAACCAGTGCCGGGTGGGGAGGGGGGTAGTTGACACCTGCAGCATGAGTGCGGACCTGCCTGGACAATGAAACAACTTAGTATCCTCTTTTACAGAAGTTTCTGGTCGTTTTCCACCATGCTCCCTACCGATACACTGCAAAAAAGCCACCCTAAACTCAGTGGCGAGCGGGAAGGTCCCCCGAGCTCCAGGGCCCCCCTCAGCACAGTACACTGACTGGGTCCAGGGAGAAGGGGGCCCCCCTCGAGGTACTTTGCGGGGGGGGGGGGGCTCAAATTTCGTGATGCCACTGCCTAAACTGTGCTAATGTACCACTCAATGTCGACCCCTTGAATGTGTACATATCCAGTCAGTGTCAACAGTTCACAGTCGCCGCACTCGAGGAGCACACGCCCCCAACCGCACGCATGCATTCAACAGGGAACGCGCATTTATGCAACGTGCGCGGGCACCGCAGTAACCCCTGTGGAAAAGATCCAGACTCAGGGACCCTGGTTCGCGCCAGCTGTCCGGCACCCCACCGCCCCTCAGCTGGGATCACGCTACCCAAGTGCCATTAAATACACACGTGTACACTGAGCCCCTTCACAAGCCCAGCGCATTTTCGTGCACGAGACATCACTGCTTTCCAGTTGACAGGTCGTTTGTATCTGCAGATGCTGCAACAACGCCGGCAATCAATCCTGGCAGCCCAGAACCTTGCGTCTGTGGAAAAGGCCGCTCTTGGCCAGCAAGCGGTTGGTGTCTGAATCTGTGCCGGTGGCAGCCTCTTGGACATTACCTTGCCGGCCAGTCACAGTGGGTGTCGCCATCACAGGCAAACGATACAGTGCGCGCTGCCCTGGTGGGAGCACTACAAATCACATTTCTAATCGTATTTCGAGGCTGTTGAGACGGACCGCTGCTTTAGGGTTTCAACCCATAATACCAGACCATAGGCGGGACCCTTCAGTGCCTATGGAAGAGTGTGGGTTAGGGTGTGGTGCACGACTGTGGGGGTGGCACGGATACCACGCTAGTCACACACGTCGTCCGAAAGAAAGCTTTTGCAGGCAGGGGCGTGACAGAGAGGGGGAGGCTTAACATACTGCAGTGGGCTCCCACAGCCCCTTA
This sequence comes from Pleurodeles waltl, assembly GCF_031143425.1. Taxonomy (NCBI): domain Eukaryota; kingdom Metazoa; phylum Chordata; class Amphibia; order Caudata; family Salamandridae; genus Pleurodeles; species Pleurodeles waltl. The sequence goes on along the minus strand of NC_090441.1, from coordinate 61,596,816 downwards.
CTGATGAGAGTGTAGGGGTCCCTTCAGCATATCTTTCCGGGTGGATTAGGGGGTCATGTTTTCTTACGCCACCAGTTTGCAGGGATGTCTGGATGAATGTCTTCTGTAATAAAACCGAGTGTGCCTAGGTCGCTCGTGTTTGTACTTGTGCAAGATACAGTATACATGTCCCTGGAAGGATTAGCGGCACAGCAAGCAACCTTTGAAAAAGATAATACAATTCTGACAGAATGGGACAGCGTGGTCTGAAAAAACAAGCAAGGGTCGGTGCTCCCAGTAGGGCCTTCCTGGAGCACCCGGAGGCTGAGAATACTTGCTAAAGCGGGAAGGGGTCTTGCAGCACGCGCAATCCTTCCGGCTATTCCGTGCGCACGGCGCGCGCGCCCCCTGCATCCTCGCAGCGCCGCCGCCGCTCGCCTGCAGGAAGGAGCGGCTCCTCGACGAGCTGGACTGGTGAATCGGGGGTACTTCTCTCCGTCAGCGCACAAAGGCATAGCCGGGGGCGGACAGGAAACAATAGCGCCCTCCCCGAGTTAATGAAGCCACCTGCTGCAGAGATGTGCCTGTGACCTGCAGGACAAAGGCTCAGTGGGTGCGTGCGCCTACTGCAGAACTCGGAGTGCGCCCTACATAGGCGTGCAAGTATAATGTATGTCAGAGAGGATAATAAAGGTACTAGTTGTTTAAGCACCGATAGACAACTACCAGATGCCGTACACCAGTGCAGTGCTCCTTAGGTAATATTCCAAGACAAAGCGCTTTCATTGCCACTCAGAGGCAAGCACATCTTTAAGAAGGGACCTGAGAGAAGGCCCTGTAAGAATGGAGCTGAGAGGAAGGCCTGTAATAAGGGACTTAAGATGGAGGCATGTAAAAAGGAACCTAAGAGGCAGATCTTTAAGTAGGGACCTCAGAGGCACCCCATATGCTAGAAGGGAACTCAGAGACAGGTCTATAAGAAGGGACGTCGGATACTGGCCTGTAAGGAGGGACATCAAAGGCACCTGTAAGAATGGACCTCAGAGGCAGACCATAAGAGGTGACCTGAGAGCCAGGCCTGTAAGGAGGGTTATTAGAGACATGTCTGTAAGAAGAGGTGTCAGAGGCATGTCGGAAAGAAGGGGCTACTGAGTATGTCCTGTAAGAACGAACCCGAGAAGCAAGCCGTCCCTCAGTTTTGTTGTATGGGAAGGGTTGACTCATAAGCCGGTGGCCACTTGGGGTCAGAAAGTCACAATCAGTCACAACCACCAGACCACAGAACAAGCTCCGGGGAAGTAGAGTTTAGGAAACTAATATGTGCATTTGACGTGTTCCAGAGGACGGACTGACCATCAGTTAAACGGACTAGGAGGGGTTGGCTGTTCCACAAAATGGGGCCTGGTCCGAGAAGGGGCTTCTTCAGCCTGTCTCAAAAAAGGAGCGAAAGGCCGGGATGGATTGTAATGTAAGTGCTGCTAGCCACGGAAGACATTAGGAACCTGGAAAAACTGATCAATTCTAGCAGTTCTATTTGGGCTCACTGAAGTCATGAGCTCAAGAAACATGTGACTGGGCGTGGCCTAACACGGTAGCTCCCGCAGAGGCCCCGCCCTGGCGTCAGGTCCCCCGCACCCACGCTTCCCCCCGATTTGTCCCGCCCCCGTGCAAAGGACGCGCAATGGGGGTAACCTCTCGTGAATCCCACTGGCAACCACAGACCCCCAGTCAGCGAGCACACAATCGACGCTACCCAAAAATCAGCTCTGCAGAGGGCAACAGACAGAAGCAACACTCAAGCTGCGCTTTGCCTCTCGTCGACAACACGCGGAAGCGCTGTTTGCACTAATTGAGCGTCTGCCTCACTTTGCTCCCAGGCTTTCCCAGCTCTTTAACAAGTCCTTGTCAGCTTTGTGCGTCGAAACGACAGTTACAGCAGCTTCACGGAAGTGCCGAGGAGCATCCCGAGAGGTTGCATCCCCTGACATCCCGTGAGATGGCATCCCCTGGCATTCCGGGCATCCCGTGAGGTGGCATCCCGTGAGGTGGCATCCCGTGAGATGGCATCCCCTGGCATCCCGGGAGGTGGCATCCCCTGGCATTCCGTGAGGTGCGTGAGGTGGCATCCCGTGAGGTGGCGTCCCGTGAGATGGCATCCCCTGGCATCCCGGGAGGTGGCATCCCCTGGCATTCCGTGAGGTGCGTGAGGTGGCATCCCGTGAGGTGGCACGGGGACTCTGCTCATTACACAGCGCCTGTCCCGAATATCAGCGTGCAGAGAATAAATTACACGATAACCGCGATAAGCACATACACAGAGTATAAGACAAATACCGGAACAGAAAAACAACAAATACTCTGTACAGGTGACGTGCCGATACACAGATGACAGAAGAATATATGAAAATCATCATAAGAGAAAAAAAATACAGATAGACCCTGTACAGAGCATGTCCCAAATATCAGCAAAAACAAGTAACTGATAAAAAGATAGGCCGCGACTCACAGCGCACATCACTGTACAAAAACATGTCGAGAGATACGGCCTTCTTACTCGCAATGCTGCCTTTCCACGAGTATGCACAAAATCACGTTTAAACTCAGACGTTAAAATTACTAACTATTGCAAACTTCTTATGGAACCCTGTCAATGGAAGAGGAGGCCAAATTACTCAAATATAGTGAAAGAACGTAAGATTATTGGACACATTTAAAAGACCAAAAAAATGAACTTAATAAGCCGGCTTCGCAGAACTGGCCTCACCCTACAGTGCTGGAAACAGGACCACTGGGAAAACACTATTGTATGTCAGCAAAAATATGAGTTTGCTGCACGAGCGACATAATTCATAATCTTCTGCTCAATTAGCAGATTTAAAAAAAAATCACAAAAAACATCTAACACAAAAGTACCAAATGCTATTAAAAGTGCTGCGCGCGAGGTGCAATATTATGCCAGATATTCCAGGAAAGTTAGTTACCTTCAGCTCATGAATGTTGTAGTGCCAGTTTTGCCCACATGGTGTAAATATCGCCGTTTGATGGTCTGAGGGAAAGGCCTTTGTCAGCAGCAGCACATGAAAACCTTAAATACTTGGATATAATTTTAACAGAGTGGACATAATTAATTCTGTCTCCCATGATTTTCTTTGTTAGATTATTAACACCACAGGGCACCCAGACTCTATATCACATTCCGCATCCCTTTATGGTCCCAAATCTTGAATTATAAGTACCTCATAGTGACACACGTACATAGTACATATGAAATGTACTGTAATCAGTGGTTCCCAACCTTTTGACTTCTGTGGTCCCCCACGTTATCTTAACTGGAACCCGGGACCCCCACTGAATTATTACTGGTATCAGGGGAGCCCCCACTGAGTTATTACTGAAAGCTGGGGATCTAATCTGTTAATATTATTCAATTTTCTATGGAGTCGCGGACCCCCTGAGGAGGCTTTGGTGGACCCCCAGGGGTCCTCAGACCACAGGTTGGGAGCCACTGTACTATACGCTTCTACAGCGCTGTCTTAACTCATAGAGGTGCAGCGTAACTCCCCTGCCCTGGTATGATGTACTCAACCCTCCTGCAGAATATGGTACTCCGGACCACATCATTTCAGTGGCCCCCTTCTATAAGCCAACAAAGCACACCCAAAACACACAAAGAACCGAAGTCAGCTGCAGGAAAAATGTGAAAGGCAGATTCAGACAGATTTCACCCACCACATTCCAGACTCAACCGTGGCTGCTGTGGAAGGTCTCGGAAAAATAAATATGCCCCATCACATTTTTGTCCCTTTGGCACATGCAACACATTTCTGATTCAAAGAGTTGTTGATGTTTCGACAAACGACCCTCACACTATTCGGCTAAAGGAATAGGATGCTTCAAAATATTCCGCACCAATTGTAAACCCCCACAAATGTCACCAACACGTGTTGATCCCAAGGCTGTGTTTCTTACAAATGCTTTCCAACACGTCTTCCCAGTCCAGTATGAACAACACTATTTTGCCTGACGCAACACACACGAAAGACACCAAGACTGCTCAGTGCATGCTTGCCCCTAAAGAGGCACGAGGCAAACCATGACATTTAATACACCCCTGGGACCCTTCACCAGTTGAAAGTCAGAGAATGAGGAGACGCATCACTGTGATCAAGGCCCACTTAGTTTCTGCAGCCAATGGGAAGCTTTCATTTACCCTCTCATACCAGCCACCGGCTGATCACCAACCCTCCAGGTAGCACCCCCAAAACACGGGCATGCATTCATTCCGAAACCGCAAAAGAATATATTTCCTCAGAAACCCTACAATTAGGAGGGAGAGCAGGAAAGGAAATCAAGTGTGAGAATGAGCAAAGGCGTTCGTGTGGGGTTCTCTCATCAGGAACCAAGAGTCTGAGCAGAAATACCTGGGCGCCCTTCTGTCGTGTGCCCAAGCAGTCCCTCCCAACAGAAAGCCATTTCACACATCATGCACAGAGCATCACAAGATGACAGGGCTGTGGCTCGGATGCTTCTGGTATTCATGGAACTGAAAGGACTGTTCATCAGATGCAGAGGAAAGAGGGAGGGGTACACTTTGATTTCAGGCACACCGAACAATCACTGCGCTCATGGAAATGCGATGGGAGCACAAGTGCCTCTCGGCTCCGGCGGCACACCGTGCATGCATTCGATTCTATGAGCTTATTGAATGAATTAATGAGATGATCTCGCCGGTGAAGGCTCATCTTAACTCCAGACAGCTGGTTGACGTGCATCGTGGACGATGGACGGACATGGTTAGGAATAACTCTTGCTGTGGAGGCGAACAGCCTTACAAGGACCTCTTGAGGTTGGGTGATGGGCTGGTGGGTCTGGAAGGCCTGGGGGGCTTGGCTAGAGGTAGTTGCCTGTCCAGTCGCTTAATTTCCCTTATTTCCTCATAGGTCGGCCTGCCTCAAAGCTTGAGGGCCTTTCCCGTTTCCCCTCCTCGGTTTCTGGAACCGAGCCACTGCGCGCAATCTGTCGCTTATTTTTAACCCAAGATTCCTCTGCCTCCCACGTAGAGACAAGACATTCCGGCATGCGACAAATTACCCTGGCATGAAACTTCAGGGCGCAACAGCAGGTACTGAAAATCCAAGATTCTGTGAAGATGTGCCATAAATAACGACGCGTGCACGCGCCAGTGGACAGACCCACTCACTCAGATGGTTTAGTCCCACTCCGATGGAGAAAGGTTCTCGGCTCAGGGGCACTAGTCCTCAGTGATCCACGAAGCACTGCCCTCGGCCGTAGTGGGTTCACCATAATATTGCAATGCACACTGTTGCCTACTGGGAGCAGCTTTTCTCTGCGTGCCGAGAAGGCAAGAAAAAAAGAGCTACATTTCACAGTTTAATAAATGTAGTGTTAATTAGACAGCGAGGTGATTACCGCCAACTGCAGACGTCAATGTGTACACAATGTATATTTTTGTACGTGTATTTCATTACACTGAGTAGATTTTGAATCTGCGCTATATTAATATGTAGACTATTGTAAAGAAGGGCTTTAGAACAAACAATGTACACACAAATGTCTAATTGCTGTTTTCCACCAAACTGCTCAACGGTCACCATTTCTCCTAAAATGCCCTGAGCTTTAAAAGCGCTTTGTTGCTCCACTGTGGTTCCAGCGATAAATACAACATGTGATTCATTTAGATGCACTTGCTCTTTGCGCTGATACTTGTTCTCTTATACATAATGCAGATTTACAAACCTGTGCCGTGGGATTTAACGCTGTGTGTCATCCAGTGATCGCCTTCACTGAGAGATGTTGTTCGTTTTTTGCAAATCTCCTGAGATTTGAAAAGAGCTCGGTGCGGGGGGCGCAAGCATTATTTTTAGATTTCTGTGGATGGATTAGCCGAACATCTAGAGCTCATGAACGGTGGGTATTCTCTTGGAATTGAAACGGACCTGTCCAAAGGTGGGCACTTGTGGGATTGGTCGTCCACACTAACTGTGAGCGTCATTCACCCGCCCATCATCTCTGCCGGGGACCTCACGGACAATGTGTCCAAGAAAGCGAAAACAAGACACAGGCTGGGGCTGAGTGAAGCACGCACGGGCAGCTGTTGGGAGGATCATTGGGAAAGCAGCACTCCTCCCCTTGGACCCAAAAGTGCATCACAGTTATTTCCAAAGATGCGCGACAGAAGGGTGCCATGGACTTAGCCAGCAGCATCCATTATTAATAAAAGCCAAGAGAGATCGAAATCTGTGGAGCTAATTTCACAAAAGGCTCTGATCTGGGAGCGTGGAGTTCTCCGCTGATCCACCACTGGAAACATAAATGAACCACAAGCAACAAATTCACAGAGAAGCAGCGAGCGGGCCGAGAACTGTGCAGTGAATGCAAACATCATGGGTGCAAGAGCAGGGCAGGATCTGGTCCCTTGAGTGAGCCTCTGTGGCGCCTCACGCTTTACACACATCCATTCATACTCGTCTATCGCAATGAATGAATCCAGTCTCACTTCTAGGGAACCTTCTCTTTGGGGCCATCGGGAAGTAGCGTTTCAACCTACATATAGGGCATAAGAAAATGGCATCTTCCCCATAACCAACTATGTACACTCACACACGCTGACCTTTTAATGAGAGATTTCACCCAGAATCAAGCACAAGCAGAAGCTGTTTGTGGGCGTGTCCTCATTGCAGCACTGTTCAAGAGCCTCCCCATCCCCTAGTATGATTTTAGGTCTATCCCCAAACAGTACAGTTTTCAAAGAAAAACTAGGCGACATTTAGGTGGGAGACTAAATCACCGAGAATGAGGCCACTAGGGTTGGTGAACAGTGATGCTGCCTAATAGTATGGTTGCTGAAGGAACGAGGTTCGTAAACAGTGAGTACGGCTAACCGTAAGGTCGACAAAGATGTAAGCCTCGTCAATAGAGAGGCTAGCTAACATTAAGGTTGCTGAAGGTGTCAGGCTGGCCAATGGGCACGACTGCCCAACAGAAAGACTGTCGAATAGGGCGACTAGCGAGGCTGCTAATGGTGTGCCTGTGGCAGTACTTGATTTGTCAACAGAGGAATGACTGCACTTTAGTTTCAATGATTTGAAGTACAAATATTAGACTAAATATAGATTGCTCAATCACCAGGGTCAGATGCTCACTCACCAGTGTGGAGGCAGACCGTGTCTTCCCAGGAGTGATGGCTGTCCTACAGCTGGCTACCTCAACTTCAATGCTCCATGACCTCAAGAGGTAGACTGGGCTGCAGTGAAAGTGAAGGAGATACAGTCCAGCTGAGTTGGGTCAAAGCCCACTGAATACCCACAAGGCTGTGAGAGGCAATGACCTAAGTGGCATGCTCCTAAATGACATAAATGTTTTCCAAGCTTGTATTACCCATTGATTTGTGAGCCACGGTTGGCCCAGCAAGGCCCAGAACACAGAAAAACAGACTTCTGATTAACAAACCAAGCTGATCACTCTCACCAACTAAATATATGTTTAGCTAGATTCCATAAAAATGTGGCAAAGAACAGTTTTTTAAAAAATCCAGTGCGGTTTACTTCCAAAAAGAGAGGAAGTTTGGAAGGGTACTCAGAAAACCCACATTTGCCCAATAATCCATCTTGAAATTGCATGTGCCTTTGCAGTGGTTCGAAGGACATGGCGGTGGTGCAGAGACCAAGCTTAAGAGTGGGTAGTACTGGTTCACAGTGCCCCTGATGGTTATTGTTCATGTGATAACACTGGCCGACAGTGTATCGAAGTGGAAACAAAGGAGTATGTGTGGGCAAGGTGGCCATCCTACAAGGCCAAGAACAAGAATACATATCTACTGGACATCCAAAGCAGACATGCACACCACAAACAAACAGATAATACCATGCACGATGGACTGTGAGGTTTAGGCACACTTGAGTGCTGCAAGCATCATGCATATTGTGCCTGCTGGTTGGCCCGCACTTTGACGAAGGGTGGCCTCACTGTCTATCTTTCCAAGGCCCTCACAATTAGTCACAAAACAGACCGTGGCACTGACCACGACTACATTACTCAGATTTAATCATCAGATACCGACTACCCATGTGTTCAAGCTTGGTGAAATTGATGTTCTTGGCCACCTCTTTTTTCTACAGGTGAGATTTTTTGGTGGTGCTTTAGTGGGCTTGTCCGGCAGCTCTGAAATGCCCTTTTTGGTAGAATCCAGTGTAGAGATTCAACTCACCTTCCCAAGAGCTCGAAAGACTACTGTGTACCCCAGATTCCTGAGAAGCGGAGTACTGGCAGCTTGAACATGCAGGTTGGCCTCTCCCAGCTTAGCTTTTGCACAACCTATGTATATTTTCCATAGCCATTCAGTGCCTTCGGGGTGGCTATCTCCCAGACACCGCTGTCAATAAAAAGAGCATCTCTCATAGATCCTGCTGCTGTCTTCATGTCTCCGCCTTATGCACCAGGTACATCCATCGCAGGTGTTGCTTTCAGTGAGTGGTAGTTTACTCTCAGACCCCACACTTACGCATTGAGGCAATCCTCTCAGGCCCTATGTTTAAATGACGATGCGCCACGCCCAGGATTGTCCCCTGGGTGCCAGTGGCATCCACCCATGACCCACCCTAAGGAGCTGGTTAATCTATCACAGGCCTGCCTTTAAGACGAAGGCTCATCTTTTCTTAGTTCTGGCCTTCCTCTACAGGTGGACCTCAGCCGCCGAGTTCCTACGGGAAACGTCATCCTCCGGTAAGGCCTACCTTAAACAATAAGTGTTGCTGTCAGAGATCCTGCCCTCAAGAGACTGATGCATCTCCTACGGCTCTGGAAGAGCCCCTCATTCAGCACAGAGGTGCACCAGCCACAGGCCACACCCGTCTCTCACAGAACCGGCTTAAAAGTACAGGTGCACCCCTCCCAGGCCAATGCTTCACCTACAAATGGGTTTCTCAGCCCCCCACCTTAAGCACAAGTTCATCTCCTCCAGGCATCATTCCTCCATGTAGCCTGGAAATCTATGGTTGTGTTTTTCAGCTGAGATTGCATCTGTATGCTTTTCCCAGGATATCTAGTGCTTGTGAACACATTCTGTCTGGTCCCCGGCCCCCAGGTGCAGGGATAACCTGCTATATAGTCGGATTCGGCGGTTGCATAGGGTGGCAGGTTAAGTGGGGTGCCAACTTCAAAGAACAGAAGTCATGGAAAAAATGGTAAGGGTGTGTGTGGACTGCCTGTTTGGCACAGGGCGCCAGTCGATGATGAGTAGTTTTAAGAGCATCACAGACAGAGGAGAGACCACTCTCAGTGTAAACCCTTCTTACTCTCAGAAGTATTGCATGTGAAGCCGAGCACAAGAAATGGGACAACCTTTGGGGTACAGGTGAGCCCTACACGCCCCTACAACTGAAGGATGTGCCTCTAGGCACCCAGTGAACACCATTCTTCGGCTTCCCACGGAGTTGTATCACACAATAATCACTATATCGTTTGGTGCTGTGCCGTCAGCTCGCACACACACATACGCATGCACTGAATGTATATTTTAAGGGGAGATGAGGTATTTACGAGAATATTTCTCGCGTGCGGAAGACCGAGCGCAGCACGGTATGACGAGGAGACATCAGTTTGTGGATCAGTGCGGGCAGCAAACTTTCAGCAAGTGTTCATATCGTGGGCATGGACGATTTATACGGTAAACATAACCTGGTTGCCCTAACTGAGGGGCTGATAACACTTCCATCAAGTGGGTGGGGAGGTCACACCTCAATCCCGTGTACATCAGACCCTGCTTTCCTTAGGCCTGGCGCGCGGCTCTCTTACCTGTGCATAGCGCCGTCACAAGAAACCAGCCGAATAGCGCCGAATCTCCAGGGCGGCCCATCCTGACCCAAGGCAGAAGGACAATAATCCAAGCAAAGAAGGTGGTGCCAAGAAGTCCTCGAGGGGCCGCGTCGATCCGCACGGGGCTGCACGTGTCTCCCGCCGTCAGTTGTGGTGGGCGAAGCAGAGGGGGTCCCTTCCTTGGCACCGCAATCTCTGCTCTACATATTAATTGTTCATGCCCCCAAAGTGGGGCAGTGATGGTGAGGCAGCAAGGCGTCGATCCTGAAAATTTGGGCAGAAAAGGCAACTAATCCAAGGCAGGAGAATGGCTGAGGAGAGGCTCCAGGGGCAATGCCAACGATCACAGCCAGGCACGCGAGGAGAGCTCCAGGGCACTGCAGTGATGCCAGCAGTTAAAGCTCTTGTCAAGGCAGGGGGTGGAGGCTCCAAGTCACACAGAAGCAAGCTGGCAGGAGATGGGGGACTTCCGGGTCAGTGGCCCTAGCCCGGGCACCACAGGGTTAGAGGAAATCTAGCGCCGCCAGACTGCTTCACAATTTGCATCAGTCTCAGCCCTCTACGGAGGGATGCCAGACCTCCAAGCACTGGCAAGGCAGCGTGAGGGCGGTGCTCAGGAATGCCAGCAGTCACTGTGCTGGCACGGTGGCACCGGGACCTCCCGGTCGCAGTCTTCTGATAACGAGGGAGTTGTCTCCAGATCACTGCAGGAATGGCCAAAAGTGACTCCTTCACCGGGGTGCTCAAATCAATGCACACTAGAGGTGAGAGGGTTGGCAGGCTCGTTTTCCCCCAGACGCGAGCCGAGGGGGCTCCAGGTCACTTCAGGATGATAGAGGGGCTGTCCTGATATGTGACTCCTCTTCCCAAATGGGGATCCCGGTCACTGATGATGTCGGAGACACTCCCAAGCTCCTACTCGTATTGGGAGCTCCACGTCCCAGGAGCTTAAGCTCCAGCTCACGGCTCAGCAGGTGTGCGCTCCCGGGTATCCTGCGTGTGGGGCGGCAGGAGGGCTCCTGGGCATCCCCCGCGCCCCAGCGCCGCTCTGTGCAGAAGGTGCATGGAGCCCGGGGCTGGAGGGCAGCATCCCGCAAGAGCGCGCGCGCCTCTCACTCCCCTGCTCCAGCCAGAGGACTCTTCGCACAGCCTCAGCTCCTGCGCTCCGCAGCTGCACACTGAGCACTCAGCCCGCGAGCTGCTGCGCGAGACTCCTCAGCGCGCGCCGCTCCTGCCCCAGCGCGAGCCTCTTGGCGCGCGCGCCGCGGACTTCGGGCGCGTCACTCATACCCGGCATGCTGCTTCTGAACACCGTGAGAGGGCGGAGGGGGGCGCTCGACTGCCATCTCCAGCTGAGGACGGGCGCGCGCCCCCATCTGCCTCCCACCACGTGCCTGCACGCGTCTCGCGGACACAGCGGTAGAAACGCTGGCTCGAGGTGGGTCGAAGTTAAGCAGACCGCAACGTGAGCGGGTGGCCCAGAAAGATGTGTTCTGCTGTGAAAGGATGGTCGCCTCGTGCGTGAGCAGGACCCAGCGGCATCATTGTTCTTTCAGGAAAGAGACTGACCTGAACGAGAAGGAACAGATCCGAAAAGTAGAGTTGGCAAGAACAGATGAGACTAAGCGGACCCTAAAATATAGATACATATGAAAGCAGTACTATAAATAGGTAGGTACTGTCTGTTACTGAGTGCCCGCACTTCTTTAATTTGAGAGGGAGAGTACCCGCACTTCTCAGCAGCAAACAGGTACCGCGGATAGTGAGTACCCGCATTTCTATTTTTCAAGTTTAAATTATTGAACATGCACACAAATTAAATAAGTAGCAGACTGGGGATTAGTAATCCCGAAGAGAAAGAGTAGCTATAACACCGAAATGCGCATCAGAAAAGCAATAAACACGGAACAGCAACAAAGATAAGGTACTACAGAATAATGAGGAAAGTGAACAAAATCACATAAAAAAAGTAGCCAGGCAGCTAAAAAAACACAAACCAGAAATTAGAAAAGATACATTAAATATTAGGAATGAAAAAGCATATATTTCTGGCAAGTCTACACAAACATTATCAAGAACATCCGACAAAATAAAACAGAGCATGGAATAAGGGTGGGACAGAAAAACAGACAAGAAGAAAACAAAATCTGACTGAAATGTAGTTGCAAAAAATTAGCATTTTACCACCTACTTCAAGTAGGTGGTAACCCACTCGCAAATGGGAAGGGGTCCCCAAGGGACCCCTTCCCCTTTGTGAATGCATGCAAAAACATTTTTCAAGACCAACCACTGCCTATTTTAAAAAAATGAAAAGAAAACTTTTAATTTTTCTTTTTTAAACGCATTCTGTTTGCCTTTAAGGAAAACGGGCTGCATTAAAAAAAAAAAAAAAATTGCTGTATTTAAGAGCAATCACAGACATCGTGGTCTTCTGAGCCCACCAGGCACCCATTCCTGTGACTTTAGCATTTTCGAATGGGTCGCAAATTGCGACCAACATCATGAATGTTAATGAGGTAGGTCGCTTTGTGACACATTTGGAAACGCTAAATGAAACATTTGACTAGCGATTCCCTAATTGCGATTCACAGGTAAACCCGATTTAGTATACATCTGGCCCCATGTTTTCCAAAAGTTACAGCGAACTTTAGGCTGTTTGTTTCATTCCAATATCTGCTTGGTGCATTCATACCGTTTGGGGAAATACCAATACTGTGCAAATAATTTTCCCTCCTTGCAGTATGACAGTATCTTTCGGATTTCCAGAGCTAGGAATAGGGGTTAACACAGTAATTCCGTATGGATTGCTTCAGTCCGAGCTGTAAAACTTGGAATATTGTACGCTTGCCTCAATCAACATTTTTGTTAGAAAAAAGGGCATTAATACAGAACGTAGCAAACTTCCATTTTAGCCACAATCAGAATCAAGGGTATGGTGACAATAAATCCCTAACTTGTCTCCTTTGCTCCGTCTTATATTGCTCATTTTTAAAGGATTTGTATGCTTTTATGCCTGCCTCATGTAATTTTGTCTGTCCAAGTGTTTCATTTTTTAAAATTCTACATTATTTTAAAGTGTTGGTGGTCAATACTGTCTCTTAAATGTTAGGGTCTTTTATGTTGTAATTTATTGCAAACTTCATTTTTCTTGATAATACAAATGTTTATAAGATACTATCTTTACAGTGAGAAGACTCAGTTCAGACTAAATGAGAGCAAAACTGGAAGCAACAAGTTCTAACTACTTCAAAAACAAGACGAGATGTAACAATAAAAAATATATGCAAAGAAAATTCGTCTTGCCTTTAATATGTAGCCGCCAAACAATTAGCATTGTCAGTGCTTGTTTGCTTTAGCAAATTTTATGACAAAAGTTATTCAGAGGCAACCACTTACATGCACATATTCATGCACGTGTCACCATCATGGATTTTTTTGTCAGAGCATGATCTTTAAGCATTGGTCAACTGCGCATCAGCACGCATGTGCACACACTGATAGACAGTGATTTTGTTTCACAAACAAAAACAAGGAAAAACAATCCAAGACGGCCGCCTGTGCATACCCAGTCATGTTTGTTAGGCTTTTGTTACAGTTTACAACTAAAAATATAATTACCAAAAAGTTGCCACCATTGGTGGCTTTGCAAATGCTGGAGCCACAATTATATCAGCAGGGGTAGGTTGAAATGGGATCATACATATAAGCATAAAGAGAGAGAGAGAGTGGGAGAGAGGCAGGAAAAAGGAAGACATCAATAAGAGGAACAGAAGGGAGAGCTACTGCAGAAAGAGAGATAGAAAGAAAGACAGTAGGGATAAAGCAGGGTACGGAAATGGAAGGGACGTAAGAGCGCTGGGGAGGGTGGGGTTGGGAAGCAGGGAGAGAAAGCAAAGAGTGGGGAGGCGCAGGGGGAATCCCTGTGGGACATCTAACCTCAGAGGCAACAGTATAAGCCGCCAAGCTTTGGAACTCACTACAAGACAACATTAGAAACACCCAGGAGCATTTCCACTTCTGAAGACAGTGGAAAACATGGCTATTTCCTAGGTAACTGCACCATTCATATCTCGACAAGAGAGCCCAGAAGACAGTCACATCTTCAAGTGCAGTCCTAAGTTTACAACCTACAAATTGCAAACAACTCAACCAGGTAACTGCTTTCAATATGCAGGTAAGCAAAGAAGGGCTGGCCTATAGTTCGCTGTGGCATAATATAGTTATATACAGTAATACTAAAACCATAATACACAGCAGTCAGCAGCAAATTATAATTTATACCTCTTAAATTCACATCGGCCATATGTGCCATGAGGGTTGTCCATCAACAGCACAGTATAGCAAAAAACACAAACATCACCAAATGAACAGGCATGGATAACTGAAGAGATCTGTTACATAGTGCTGGGCATTTTGGAGGACTTTAATATAGTCTGCCACCACAGGTCCCAAATATTACGGTGCCTCCCCACTCCTCGGTCTTCACGGGGCCCCGGGATGGGGTTCGGGGCCCCAACCTTGCATCTTCGCGGGGAGCGCGACGGTGCTCCCCGGCTACGCTTCGCCGCAGGGGGCCCCGGGATAGGGATCTGCAGATTCCCACGTGCTTCATAGCTGCTTTTTCCTGGGATATCTCGGGCCCCCAAGGGCCGATTTTCATCATTCTTGTGTCGTTCCGCTCCTGGTGACAAGCCCTTGCCACCAGGAGCACTCTGCTTAGGCCTTCTGGCCTCGAAGGGTCCCAGATCATAGGGAGCCAGTCCCACTGACTCCCTGCGCCAGCCTTTCCTCTGGGTTCCCTCTTTTCCTTCTGGGCTGCGTGGTCTCCTTGCACTAGCCCAGTCCGTCCCCCAACTAGTCCTCTGGGGGGGTAAGGGGACCAGCTTGCTTGGCCCTGGCTTTCGCCTCATTGGCCTTGAATCCGTTGCCTGCACTGTGGGCACCAATCGTTGCATCGTCCTGCTTCGCACCACAGCCTGACGCCATCCACGCCAGCGCTTCTGACTTCATCAGCCCAGAGTCGATCTGCAATGTTTGTGACTTCAAGGCCCTGACGACCCCCGAACTGACCCCTGGAACTGACACCACGACGCCAGCGACGCCGATCTCCTGATCTCATAGCAAGGATCACGACGCCCTGCAATTCCAAAGGCACTGTTTGCGGGCCTTCCCAACACAGTAGCTGGCCCGCAATGCTGCGGCCGGCCTCAACTGTTGGTTTTGTTGATCAAGAAGCCATGATAGCCCCAGGTGGAGCTATCAACTTCAAGGAACTGTCTTTGTAAGTAATTCTTGCAAAATTTGTATCTTATTTATTGCATGATGGATTTTTATCATATTTGGTCTTGCTTTATATATAAAAAATATTGGCTATTTTTCTAAAACTGGTGTGGTGTCCTTTTGTAGTGTTTTCACTGTGTTACTGTGTGTTATGTGCAAATGCTTTACACATTGCTTCTGAGATAAGACTGACTGCTCATGTCAAGCTACCAAGGGGGTGAGCAGGAGTTATCTGAGCTGGGTATCTATCTTATCCTGACTAGAGTGAGGGTCCCTACTTGGACAGGATGCAAACCGACTGCCAACTAGAGACCCCATTTCTAACAATCGCCACCACCTATAACAACTTTGACCTCCAATCCAGGATCTCCAACCTCAGCTCCTCGACCCCCCCCCACCACATACCAACAGAACAATCACCACATTGACAAAGCTCACCACACAATCCACCTTAGCCATCATATCATCCATCTGTCCTGGGGAACCCACTGACCCAGGCCCCCACCACCTGTTCAACCTTAAAACCAACCACATCAGAACCAAACCCACCAGCATCCTCAACACCTCCATCACCCCAGACCTTTTTCCGGACAAATGGAAACACGCAGAAATCAGACCCTTCCTAAAGAAACTCTCCACTGACCCCAGCAAACTCAAAAATTACTAACCCATCTCTCTGCTCCCTACCCTGCCAAAGTACTCGAAAAGGCCATCAATCAACAGCTCACCAACTACCTGTCAGAAAACATCTTACTGGACATCTCCAAATTAGGATTCCATATCAATTATAGCACTAAGACCGCACTCATTGCTGCCACAGACAACATCAGAGCATGCCTCGATCACAGGGAAACTGCTGCTCTGGTCCTCCTCGACCTATCAGCTGCATTCAACACTGACTCCCACCACACCCTCATCAACAGACTCCACAGCATTGGCATAAAAGAGGATGCCCTCAAATGGATCACTTCCTTCCTGACAGGATGCACTCAGAGCATTTCCCTGCCTCCCTTCACCTCCGCAACCAATAACATCATATGCAGCGTACCCTAAGGATCATCCCTCAGCCCCACATTATTCAACACCTACATGACTCACCTGGCTGACCGTCAAATCCCATGGACTGAATGTCATCTCCAACGCAGATGATACTCCGCTCATTCTCTCACTCACAGAAGTCCCCCCCACCACCAGAATAAACTTTTGCAACGCCATGAACAATGTAGCCCACTAGATGAAAACAAACTCTTTTAAATACAACTTTGACAAAACGGGAGTGCTGATCTTCAAAAGAAACGCATCCATATGGGAATATTGCTGGTGGACAGCCGAAGTCAGACCCACTCTCATGCCTACAGACTAAGAACACAACCTTGGCATCATCCTCAACAGCGAACTCACCATGAAGCGGCAAATCAATGCAGTTGCCTCCTCCTGCTTCAACACCCTCTGCATGCTCCGCAGAATCTTCAGATGGTTCACAGTCAACACCAGGAAAATCGCCACCCAGGCCCT
This sequence comes from Pleurodeles waltl, assembly GCF_031143425.1. Taxonomy (NCBI): domain Eukaryota; kingdom Metazoa; phylum Chordata; class Amphibia; order Caudata; family Salamandridae; genus Pleurodeles; species Pleurodeles waltl. The sequence goes on along the minus strand of NC_090441.1, from coordinate 61,580,208 downwards.
TGTCACCAGGCGACTCGAATAAGGCAATGCACTCTACACTGACATGTCCTCCTAGCTCCTCAATAGACTCCAGACCATACAGAACGCGGCAGCAAACTCATCCTGGGCCTTTCTAAACGTAGCCCCATCAACCCCACCCCAAAAATTTCCACTGGTTCCCCGTCCAGGAAGAGATGCCAGTCCAAGCTCCTCACTTGTCTACAAAGCCTACATGACCAACGACCAGCCTAAATCAACCACAACTAAGCTTCCACCAACCCTCCAGACATCTGTGCTCCTCCTTGCTGGCCCTCGCACAAACAGCCAGAATAAGTTGCAGCCGCAGTTGTGGCCGGCCTTTCTCCTAGCTCTCCGCCAAGTCCTAGAAAGACCTGCCACTCCCACTCCTAACAGTGCCCTCAGTTGCGGACTTCAGGAAAAAACTCGAGACCTGGCTCTTTGACAAAGACATCGCACCGCGGTCTACAAATACTGATTGATTGATTTATCCTTCATATTCATGACTTGCAGGACTTGCAAAAGCTATACTCCAAGTTGGGAATACTATCCTGACTTGAAAATCACCTTTAGTACTATGAACCACTCTCCTTTGCAGTATAACGCTTGTGATATTATGCCTTTAGTACTTGGTACCACTCTCATTTGAGGTCACAAGGCCTGTGATATAGGGAATCGCAGGATTTGTGATGGCAGTTCGTATCAAGCCTAAATTCTCCAAGATGTCACCAGTTTCATTTTTCAGCGCAGCACTTCCAGGTTTGCAATTTTGCGGGACATAAGCATTTTTTGAGATGGCTGTCTAAAACATTTTTGTCTGCATCTGATGTTAGGATAGTCCATTTGTTGATGCTTCTCATGCTATTTCATTTCAGCAGAGGAAACACATTTATTGAGAGCGATGTAAACACCTTGTGTGTTTCAAGTGACAATGTTTCTGCGTCAAATTGTAAGATTAATTTTATAATGGTTTGTTTTGATCTGGTAATCCAATAATCAGATATTAAAAACCAAATTAATGTGATCTACCTTGTCACTGACTCTTTCTCGGCCTCGTGGCTTTTTAGCGGCAAGGGACTGACAATGAGATTACTTCCCCCAGTCACCTGAGACTTAGGGTGCAACTGTCTGATATACCAGACAAGCACATGGTGTTGTTTGCATACATTTCCCCCAATCTTCACTGTGTTTCTCCTGTTCTTACTCTCTGTGCCATGCTTTTCTCCTCCCATGCACTGCAGCATCCCTTAACGTCTTTGTCTGAATAGGACGAATGTAGAAATACTGCATTGGACCACAGGTTGGGAACCACTGACTTAGGGCACTCTCAGGAATGAGGAATTACAGTGGGAACTATTTTTGCTGCCTCCAATTACCACAGTAAATACCCATTTACATCCAGTTATCCCACTCGGACTTCTCACCACCTTTGAGTTTATCTCACACTCACTCACACTTTCAGCTGCTTAGAAGTCCAGGTGTGAGATACCTTGAGTCTTGATTTCCCGTATTTATTGTAATCCTGATTAGGCTATTAACTCCGTTTGTCACTGAATGGGGATTACTGGGCCACTCATAGTGAAGGCCTAGATTTCTTTTACACCTTCTTCGTGAGCTAAATAGTAATTTGGTACCCAGAATTAACAACGCCGCAGAACACGGTACTACTGTTTATGTAGAATTATAGACAAATTATTGAGTTATTTACAAATTAATATATAAATATGTACATATATATTTATATATATATATATACAGGGAGTGCAGAATTATTAGGCAAGTTGTATTTTTGAGGATTAATTTTATTATTGAACAACAACCATGTTCTCAATGAACCCAAAAAACTCATTAATATCAAAGCTGAATATTTTTGGAAGTAGTTTTTAGTTTGTTTTTAGTTTTAGCTATGTTAGGGGGATATCTGTGTGTGCAGGTGACTATTACTGTGCATAATTATTAGGCAACTTAACAAAAAAATATATATACCCATTTCAATTATTTATTATTACCAGTGAAACCAATATAACATCTCAACATTCACAAATATACATTTCTGACATTCAAAAACAAAACAAAAACAAATCAGTGACCAATATAGCCACCTTTCTTTGCAAGGACACTCAACAGCCTGCCATCCATGGATTCTGTCAGTGTTTTGATCTGTTCACCATCAACATTGCGTGCAGCAGCAACCACAGCCTCCCAGACACTGTTCAGAGAGGTGTACTGTTTTCCCTCCTTGTAAATCTCACATTTGATGATGGACCACAGGTTCTCAATGGGGTTCAGATCAGGTGAACAAGGAGGCCATGTCATTAGATTTCCTTCTTTTATACCCTTTCTTGCCAGCCACGCTGTGGAGTACTTGGACGCGTGTGATGGAGCATTGTCCTGCATGAAAATCATGTTTTTCTTGAAGGATGCAGACTTCTTCCTGTACCACTGCTTGAAGAAGGTGTCTTCCAGGAACTGGCAGTAGGACTGGGAGTTGAGCTTGACTCCATCCTCAACCCGAAAAGGCCCCACAAGCTCATCTTTGATGATACCAGCCCAAACCAGTACTCCACCTCCACCTTGCTGGCGTCTGAGTCGGACTGGAGCTCTCTGCCCTTTACCAATCCAGCCACGGGCCCATCCATCTGGCCCATCAAGACTCACTCTCATTTCATCAGTCCATAAAACCTTAGAAAAATCAGTCTTGAGATATTTCTTGGCCCAGTCTTGACGTTTCAGCTTGTGTGTCTTGTTCAGTGGTGGTCGTCTTTCAGCCTTTCTTACCTTGGCCATGTCTCTGAGTATTGCACACCTTGTGCTTTTGGGCACTCCAGTGATGTTGCAGCTCTGAAATATGGCCAAACTGGTGGCAAGTGGCATCGTGGCAGCTGCACGCTTGACTTTTCTCAGTTCATGGGCAGTTATTTTGCGCCTTGGTTTTTCCACACGCTTCTTGCGACCCTGTTGACTATTTTGAATGAAACGCTTGATTGTTCGATGATCACGCTTCAGAAGCTTTGCAATTTTAAGAGTGCTGCATCCCTCTGCAAGATATCTCACTATTTTTGACTTTTCTGAGCCTGTCAAGTCCTTCTTTTGACCCATTTTGCCAATGGAAAGGAAGTTGCCTAATAATTATGCACACCTGATATAGGGTGTTGATGTCATTAGACCACACCCCTTCTCATTACAGAGATGCACATCACCTAATATGCTTAATTGGTAGTAGGCTTTCGAGCCTATACAGCTTGGAGTAAGACAACATGCATAAAGAGGATGATGTGGTCAAAATACTCATTTGCCTAATAATTCTGCACTCCCTGTACATATATATGTGTGTATATATATATATATATAATATATATATATATATATATATATATATATATATATATATATATATATAAGGTACACATCATTATTTCTACTAGACCGTGCCAGAATAGGGGAGCACACGAAATTCCTCAGTTGGAGGTATACTGGACGCCATGTTAATACCTGATCCCTAGGGAGAACTGTCCCCTGTCACCACACCTGAGTTTGTGACAGCCAATGGAAAAAAAACAAGAAAGGGAGAGTGCCCAGCAAGAACATGGAAATATGAGTAAGTGACCTGAAATTCTTCAGAAGTCGACACCTGACGGGCAAATTCCAGATGTCTTTCGCAGCTTGTCGATGAACCATAATATCAAGCTAGAGTGCCACAAGAATGGCTTCAGTGAGTGCCACAAGGTTCACTCGAGCGAGGAAAGACCTGAAAACGAAGACCAGCCCATGGAAGCTCTTCCCCACTTCCACAGTGATGATGACGGCCTTCATGGATGTGACCGATATTTAGCTTCCGGGGGCAAAAGGGACTCAAAGACACAAGGCGAAGTAGAAACAACCACAAAAAGATACTGTAAAGAGAGCCAGACTCACAGGTAGCTCTAGCGTTTTAAAAAAAAGAAGAAAAAAACAGCAACTTCTGGCTGCAGCGAGATTGGAAGGGCACATGACACGAACCGAGCTGCATTTTTTCCAGTGCTAGTAGGAATGCTTGGACATGTTCTGATGAAGACACATACGGTCAGTGAAATTCCTGGAAAGAAGGTCAAACAGCTGTGGTGAACCCACCGGGGCATTTTGGTGGAGCCTGATAACTACAATCCCAGCTAACAAAGATACTCTTGTCAACTGGGGTATAAAAGTTACACAAGGCATCAAGGAGCCATAACCCAGGGCTCTGGAGAAAACAGAAAGCAAAATTACACAGCCCGCCTGCCATAACATTAAAGTGGCTTTCAGAGCCATAAGTGACTCCTCAATAAATAATATGATTAATAATGACCTGGACAAATTGAAGGTTGTTCTCCACCATCAAAGACGAGAGAACGAGATAAGGAAGTCATGTTAATATCTGATTTGAGTCAAGGGCAGGTGGAAGCATAATTGTTAGAGCTGGCCAACCTCAGCCTTATCAGCCCCAAAATCATCCGTCCATAGGAACTAGTCCCAGCCAGGCCTTCTTAAAAAACATGTACTATAATAAATGGAGTATTACTGGGCTAGAACAAAAATCGGTGGCAAAGACTGGGAGAAGGTTATAAAAACTGCTGAGATTTGCTGTTTGCAGGAAACATGCGCACTGGAAAAACTTGCAATTGATGGGTTTACTCCATGCTGTAAACCAGCTACTAAATCAACTAACGGCAGACCTAGGGCAGACCTAGCGGAGGCTTGATTATACAGATTTCTGCTACACTTGCGTGCAAGGTGGAATTTTGATGTCACTCCTAATAATATCATACAGCACCTTACTTTAAGAAATGATTCCACAATGACAGTGTTGCTTGGGCTCTCGTTATCCTAATGAGGTTGCTGAATTTGGGTTGCTTAAAATTATTGAAGACACAGTCGCAAAATTACCCATTTATTGCATCCACAAATCCAGGGCCGGATAGCCCAGTATTCATTTTGACTTTCTTTTAACACGCCCGGACGATTGGCAAGTGTTGATGTACAGTGTGTGGCATGACAAATACCGTGCCCCAAGTATTGCAGTTATCTACTGTGGGAACCATCTGAAATGGCAAGCACATAGTGAGTATTCTATGCTTATCCTGAGGTGCCATATTGGGAAAAACTGCTTCCAGTGCATTTATTTTTTGAGCTAATCAAAACAGAATTTCCTCCCATTTGGCAGGTGCTTATCCATGATCGAATGTACAGTCACAGAGTTAATGCCTGGCATGACTGCATGTTGCACTGGTGCAGCACATTTTGCATTAATATTCAGAGTTTGCTTACGAACTGTACTAACAGTTTGTGTATTGCTGTAAGCTCAACGTGCAAGCGGCGAACCTCAGCTACCGCCATGATGGCTGCATCAGGATGCAGTGTATATGTGGCGAATAAAGGCCAGGTAGGACCATCATTGCTCAGTGGACTTTACCTAAAGTGCGATATTATGTGTGGTAGGGTGCCATCAAGCCATTTATTATGGTCTTGATAATATAGAGGTATCTCTAAGTACATATATGCTTTGTATTGTGCAGATATGTTAGCAGGTGTGTAGTGATGAAATGTATTAGTGTTGCCATCAACTGCTGGAAAAGTGACCCAAGAGTAGAATATTTCTGTTCTGTAGGCTGGATGAACCTCAACTACAAATGTTACTGGACCCCATGGGCTGTAAGGCTATTAGCTAACAAATGAGCAGGAAGGGAGGTCGCATGTTTACCGCAATTGCTACTTGTTGTGGGTTTGCTATGGTGGATATACCTTTTCAGAGATAAGGACACCAAATGGTGATTGATTCTTTTAAGGTTCAAGCTTGAACAACCTACAGCGTTGGATAGGTTCTACCTACCAAGCTGAGGAGGAAATCTTCAATACCATGGACATCTCCGTATATAGTATTGAGGTGCCTTTGCAATGTAGTGAGACAGAAATACTTAGGAGTATCTGAAAATCAGTGCCTGGCCAAATGTTGGTGGTGCCATGTTGCATGGGCTCTCATTATCCTAATGAGGCTGCGGATTCGGGCAGCAGTATCACCTGAATTGTGGGGGACTGAGTCCAATCCAACACCATGTGACAACTGTCGGCCTAATCTCTTTCTGGCCAAATAGCATCATCTCATCTCTGCCCAAGAGCATGGATGATCTGTGACAAGTGGGTGCATGACCTAATGACTTCTCAGGGAAATCATGGTGTAACAGATATCATCTTTTTCTCTGTTACATTAGTCTCACACAAGCAAAGACAGACAGAGGCAAAAAATAGTTCAATAGGGTTTATTGAATCAGCTGCATCTTAGATAAAACAACATGAATTGCAATAATGAGCATGAAGAAACAAGCTAGAAGCAAAATGGTGGTGAGAAAAGTGGAAAACACAGGAAAAGTCCCACCATACTGTCACCATGCATCATATATTTGGCTCCTACCTAAGCAATGTTAGAGCACAGCATAATAAGCCCTAATCCACCCTTCAGGACCCCCCTGGGAAGCCATCATCCCCCATACCTGAGCAAGGAAGCCTGTTGTTTAAAGAGAACCCATCCCCATGAAGGCCAGGGAACCAGTAGTCTCAGCAAGCAGCTGAAGCAAAGTCATACAGCATGTGGTCGTGGTCATCTGGCTGAAATCTCCCTCTAACGTGCATGTGAGAGAGAAGTATTTTTATAATAAAACAGCAAATTGTCTGTGAAAAATGTCCCCACATAAAGATGCTTGTGTTTCTGTGAATGCTGGAGATGCAGTGTACCACTTTGCCGACAACCTTATCTTGCTGCAGCCTTGAGGAAAGCACAAAGTGAAAAGAATATCTTGCTAAGAAACGCATTGTTTTCCTAGGCGAAGGAACAATTAGATAAAGAAAATAAAACAGCACCACGAATGTGGCTGATTCTAAAATAATAAAAATGAAACTGAATACAATAGAACTAGGCTAAAGGACACAAGCAGCAGGCCTAGATGCTAAAATAATTTGCCTAGTCACATCACTATAATGGCTATACAATAGATCCGTTCTACATATACTCACCTCCTGATAAAAACAAGAGAAAATACCAGCTGCTAACAACTTTAGAATCCACCATCCATCAGTTAAGTTACCATGGTCCAGGAATGACAACACATACCAAGCAGCCTCAACCCTCCAGGAGCTCCCATTCAATTACAGGAGGGGCTTATTCAGCCCAAGACTAATGAATATCTCTGAGTTACGGGAGACTTGCACCCCTCATCACATTCTGCAGGGGAGGGACAACTTTTGGCGTTCCACCACTAACTCATCTAGGAGTCTCTGTTGCATCTGGGCTCGCAATTAAAATTGAGACAAAATGACAAACAGCAATAAGAAGGACACCCTGGTTATGGTTTAATGTTGAATGCCTTAAGGAAAAATGAGTATAAAAGAGGCACTGTGAGCTAGGCACTGAAGTCCAAAAGGAGTATAAAAACTTAGGAACTTAAGGAAAGGCTATAAACTTTTGATAAAAAATAAAAAGAAACATCTGCACAAAACACTTGGGACTTGGACATATGACCTTGAGAACTATCTATTAACACCGAAACATTTTGGGGATTAGATGAGATTGCAAGGGCCTGGTACTGAATTTGGAAACAGGAATTGGACCCAAAATGTGTCCAGAACACTTTTCGTCCATTTATATAGGTCACCAGTGCCAAAGCAGTAGAGAACAACAAAATATCCAATCTAAAGACCTGTCAGCTAACAATCTGGATATTGTATTGACAGACAGCGAGTTAACTGTCACAAAACCAACAAAGCACCAGGACCGGACAAAATTCCCTCTGCCACTTTTCAATCAAATGTCAAGCTTTGAGCTCCATTCGTAAAAACTGTCTACAATGCTATTCTGCAATCAAGAAAGGTCTCAGGTTCCTAGAAATCAGTTATAATCATTCCCATTTTTAAAAAGGGGTCACGAGCAGACCCTATGAATTATTGACCTGCCTCTCAGGCTAGATAGCACTGGGAAAATCTTCGCGAAACTCATTTTGCATCATGTGCAAGACAGTGCGGACACCAATTCAGTCATCTCTAATCTCGTAACGTCAGACCAGGCAATGAGATCAGAAAGTTAGACCAGGTTATGAGACTTTACGTGCTTTAAGGACACAAAATTGAAGAACTCCACACTTTTTCATATTCGTAGACCTAAAAATGGCATTAGACTCAGTAAATAGAAATCTGTTATGGAGCACACTGAATGATCAAGGAACATCAAACAAATTGCTGTGTGTTTTACAGTGGCTCCTCCAAGATACTGCAGCAAGACTGAGATATGAAGAAAAGGGAGAATGCACAACAGATTACCCGATACAAAACAGAGTCCATCAAAGCTGCATATTACACCGACTTTATTCAACTTATATAATGGAGAAAGGTTCCTTGAGGATTTAAACTTGGATGTCTCTGTGGTTGGAGGTATAAAAGATCCTGTCCTGCTACCCGCTGGTGATGCAGGAATGATGAGACAAAAAGAATTAGCAATTCATCACTTGAGCAGGGCTTTGATCACTATTGCCCCACCAAAAACCTGTAAGAAATGTGGGGAAAACAAAGTTTTTGGTCTTGAACTCTGAAGTCCCAGTAAAGGAAACATTTCATGTCAGGGGGAAATCATTGGAACATGGCTACGTCTTGGACGACAAAGGCATTTGTTTCGACCACATATGGTCATGGGAAAGCAGCTGGAGAAGGCCAACGAAATGTGTCAAAACACCGGAGCCATTTCCATTTCTAGAACAAATTCAGGAGTGAATCAATAAAATCCATTCTCCGTGTGTACAACATGAAAGGGGCAGCTGCCACCCTGTATGAAACTGAATTGTGGCGCTATATACGAGTACCAGACCTGAAATTATTGTGGCGCTATATACAAGTACATAACCTGCAAAAAACAGAATTCTTTTTTGTGACAGATGCTGTGCATGGACCCGGCACGTCGTTGGACGCATCGAGATAAGCCTTAGCCTATCTTAAACCTGTTCTGAACTGAACCAGAATATGGGCAAACCCTGCAACCCAAATGCATCTGAAGGCTCTCACAACTATCTTGAATCATAAGAAGTCATTGAAAATCAATTCGCTGGATCATGTTAAAAAAGTTCTACAGAAGATTGGCTCGCCCGACTTCCGACTTCTGGAATAACCCTGGCTTGATGTCTAAAGGTAGCATTGCACTATTCAACAACAGGTAGCAGAGATGTTGCTCATCAGCACTAACCTAACTCAATCACAAAGGAAAGACGACGCTGTCATATTTGAAAGGAAAATCTTTAAGTAACTTTAAATGTTATATAGATCATCTAACACCCAAATTTATGAGAAGTCTGTACATAGAATTTAGACTAAGGGGCATATTTACAAGCTCTTGGCACCACCGGAGTGTCACTTTTTGTGATGCTCCGGTGGTGCTGTGCCCTGCGCCATATTTACAAGGTGGCACTCAGCCACCTTGTAAATATGGGACCCGATGCAGTTTTCTGCTGGAGAGGGGCGTGCAGTGGGTGTTGCTGTGGGTGTACACATGCAACACTCACTGCATTTTGATGTTGCCCTAAATTTACGAGGATTTGTAAATCTGAGGCAGGGCCAAAAACTAACGTCACCCCAGGGGTGGCATTCGCATGGCACAACGAGTAGAAATACATTTACTTCTCCTCTTGCAAAAGGTCATTAATGATTGTCTATGTGCAGGAAAGTGTCCTTTCCTCTACCTAAACAATCATTCCCTGCAACACGGGCACCCTTGCACTATGGTGCATGTGTGCATTCGTTGGCTCTAGGCAGCGAAATTTAGCATTAGGGGAAACACAAGAGTGCGTCGTATTTTTATAAATACAGCGCTTTCCTGCCTTTCTGAAGTGACGCAGCCTGGCGCTGCCAGTTTTGGCGTAGCGCCGCACCACTTTCTTGTAAATATGCCCCTAAAGATTTGGTCCTTTTTAAAAAACAGAAAAGTGGTCCTTCTTTGAGAGCACTTCGGACCACTGCACTTCGGCGGCAAGATACAATAATGCTCTTCATGTTGCTCTGTTCGAAAAACAATGGGATTGCAGAAGCAATTTCTCCACCCCATATTCTGAACACATAACTTAAGAACATGTAAAGAGACCTTGGATCTGTGCCTGAAGAGCGACTCACAAAACGTATTTCTACCATTTGCCACTTACATCCTGTCTGGCGGAAATTAACACGATAGACTGTAATGATTTTATCAAACAAGCAAAGGAACAGGCTTCAATAGTAGTGTAATTGACCCTGCTATTTTAGAAACATAATTAATTTTTTGCATGGCTTAGTTGCTGAAACTAAATTAAAATAAATAAAGAAATACATAAATTAGTTATAAATATAGGGCTTTCTTTCCCAAGGTAAATTCGATTAAATGCACCTTTTATACATCTGCCAGGAATTTATGAAGGTATTCCTGTCAGGAGTAATCTTATTGATGGGACAGAGATCTTCATCACCAGTCTGGAGTTCTCCACATTGGTAAATCCCACTCCAGGGGTGAAAAGCAGGAGTTCCAAGCTGTGGCTTGGCTTGGAATTTTGGGAACGCTCATAAACATGTATGTTTGTGGACATTCTCAAACTCTGATCTGACCATTACCAGAGTAACTTTAATGTTAGAAATGTAGGGAAGGATGAAAGCGTCACTCACAGATTGGCTGGGGTTGGAGGGAAAGGCTTTCTCCACAGGGAAAAAAGTTTTCCCTGCACAGAACAAAATCCCTTTATTTCCATATGTGGCCCTATTTTCCCTGTGCAGAGTACTCCACTAAGGAGAAGTCTGAATAGCGGGAATAGAAGCCAGCTGAGAAAGTCTGGCGCAGCTTGTGAATACTGATGAACAGCAAAAAAGGAAAGAAAGACATGTGTAGGCAGTTCTTTCTTTACAAAACGAAAAAGCAAGGCGAATTTGCACAGGAATTTCCTCCTCCACACTATGCCTGTGGTGGAGGAAATTCAACCTGTAGACTTTGCTCCGTACTTTCCCCGAAATCTGAGGATTTTCCAGTACAACCCAACTCTATAGCAATGCCCAAACTCATTGTTATAAAATATCATCTCAATAGTAGAGACCCCTTAGAGGCCACTTAGATCATCACCGGCTTTGTTCCTGCACTTTTGCTATGTTTTCCTTTTCGGTTCACCTCCCTGTTCCTTCTAAAATTACCTTGACTTTCCTTCACCCAGACTTGTTTGATGAGCTTTCAACTTACCTTTCCTTGTGGATCTGTTGGACTTTGGCTTCCATCTCTAAGAGTCCTGGGCAAGAGTCCTACTTCCAGGTCTGATAGGATGATCGCCATTGTTTAGCCAAGCGGAGAAAGTGGAATGTTTTTCATTGAATGCACGATATCACATCAGGGTCTTGTGTTATGAGTATTTTTCATTTTCTGATTTGTGTTCTTTTCCAGAGTGCCAAGGGATACTTACATGAAGGCCTTGAACCAATATCCAGTGCCTGCCCTTAACCAGTGTTTCCAGTGTCTCTCCTTTTCCCCATATTTGATTGGGATATTCCCATTCTTTTATTTCAACTGGAATGTGAGGACAAGTGAAATTCTCGCTGGGTTCCTTTCGGTTACATCTCACCTTTTCCCACAACCTGACACTCTCCACTTCCAGCCTGTGGACAAAACCAGGAAGAAGTCAGGAAGAAGAAAAAACAAACAGATGCACTTGCTCCTGAACATATGATGACTCTCGACAAGTCCTGCATTCATAGAAAACATGTACAATGCTGTAATTCCCCTAAATGTTCATTGCATGCAATATTGATATCCATCTGGTTTCCTTTTATAATGAGAACCTCGGAAAATTACAACCTCGCGATCATTCTTCCATCACCTCCCTTTTTGAAATGTGTTTTGATTTAGATTATGTTTACTTTACAAAAAGTGTTTTGTTAATGGTGAGTTTGTTTTTCATATTCGTATATTACTTTCACAATTCGCCTAGCCTGGGTTTAATTTCCTCTGTCCTACCTACACAGCAATTACCACATGTTTTTTTGCACAGTAAATGGAGTATGCTGTTTCACATATGATTAGTGTTTCCACTTAATGTAATATCCTGAATGTGGATGATTTAATATGTTACCTTTTAATCATACAGTTGGAATTTCCACAGCTAAGGCTAGGGGAATAGCTGGGCAAACCTTCTGTCTATTGGATAATATATACAGATTATGGTTGCGTACTGTGTTTTTGCTCTGCAATCATTAGCTTTGACTGTGCATTATTACTCTTCTGGTAAGTAAACATAACCTTTTCAATTAAAATCTGTTTTATTTCATCTTTTAATGAAATGAAATGTCTGTGCTATAGTATAGTTACCATATCAGCCCTCGAATGGTATTCTTCTCTTTGCACTCAAATAAATTGTTTTCTTGAGAAAATCTGAGTTTTAATTAATTCTGGTTACTTTTTAATAAACTCTTCATTTAAACCTATTGCAAATTAAGGTTGCATGTAGTAAATCGTGTTCGTCAGGTGAGATGTTCCTCTTGAGACCAAGAAATTGACTAAGCAGGAGTTATTTATTTAGAGTTTGCAGAAGAAAACTTATAGCATGCAGTAGATTATCCCTATCTGTAGGTACAATATACTTGTTTGTTTCCAATTTTCTATTCAGAAAACGAAGATGCACAGCCAAGTAATCAATTTCTATTCAAATGATCGGATAGGACAATTTGACCCTTTCATGTCTGTTTGATCCCAAGAACAAAATGGATGCACTGGTAATGACCATTGAGTGTCCTTTGCTAAATACATAAGGCCCATTCTTGTCTGTTTAATCCAAATACTTACTCTCAAAATGAAACCCTTTTGGCGACCAGGGCGTTATGAAACCAGGTGGCGGCTGGTAAATGTTATGGCTACTCATAACATCAGTGCCCCATGAAAGTCCAGAAAGCTCTATGTGGCTCCATTTTTCATAAACATAGGACCTAACTAAATACCTCACTGGTTTCCATAGTTGTCCACAGTGAACTTAAATATACACTTCTAACACTGTTGAGATGCTTCAACTATTCGACTCAGGTCAGGCAGGGCATGAAAGGCATGAGAGTAGAGGTCCTGCTCTTTCTGGAGTGGTTGTGTCTTTCCACACCACCATGAATCCCTACTTCAGCCATGTGACTTGGCACTGAATATACAGTATAGCAATGATTTGCTGCTATTTCATTTTATCCAACAAAGCATAATTTGTTGCCCTTACCCTAATTCTCGATGCTAGTTTGAACTAATAGTCCTTCATCATTTAAACCTGATGTCCCGCCACTTGATCAGCACAGACCCTGAGGCTTATTGGTACCTTCCTAAGATGCAGAGGCACATTGCCCTGCATCTACCTCATAATGAAGAGGAGCAGATTCATTTCAAGGTAAAATCAGCAAATAAATTGTCCTTAGGATTCCCTAAACATGGCATGAATCATCCTTGGAGCATCTACTATCTGACTGTGAACACGGACAGGGGAGGCCTATTTTATTTTCTTAGTTTTTAAAAAACTTCTTTTAGTTAAAGTAGGACAACATGGTTATTACATTCAATAGATTTAGTCTGATATATTTTGTCCCATCACAGCTCATCCTTATAATTCAGCACCAACCAATGAACTATCCACCTTCCTTTTCGCTCAGTCCTGTCAGATTATCAGTTCACAAGAAAATCAGGCAGTCTTAGTCCTTACAGCCTGGGAGTGCATGTCATTTATTGGCATCCTTTAGCCATGTCGTTCAGCACCAGTGCCCACATAGCTAGAAAAGTCTCCCTGTGTTTCAACAAATGCCTGTCTAATTGCTCCATAGTCATGGTGCCAACACCTTCCCCGGCACAAGTGGAACGCTCAACAGAACTGTTTTCCCAGAGTCTGACTATCACCATACGGGTGGTAAATAATAATTGAAATAGGCATTTTTATTCCTACTTCTGCATTCCACCCCATTCCATCACAGTTCTGTAGTCTGATTACCAGTATTAACAACCTCAGGTCCTCCGGAATTGGGAAACACATGATGCATTTTCTGCCCAGCATGTCCCCCCACAGTCCCTCCAGCATCTGTCATTAATGGTTGGGTGTATAGCCAACTACCTGCCAGGTGTTAAGTAACATTTCATCATTATTTTTATGCATGATTGCCTATATAGAACCGCTTTGTTGCATATGTGTGCATCTTCCCAGAGTCTATCCCAGCTCTTTTGTGGGACTGACAGTCCCAGTTCCTCTTCCCACTCCTTCATATGTCACTAAAGATTAGTAGTCAGTGCTGCAATAAACAACTAACAGAGGTCTGGCACAAGTCACTTTACCTCAGTGAATGTCAGTATACATTTTTCAATGGGGGTTTTCATTTTGACCACTGGCCCACAACGTCAATGCTATGTCTTAACTGATAGTACGAAAACTCTTTGTTTCCAACACCCAAAGGAGCTTTACATCTCTCCAAAGGGTTTTGGATTGGCCCTTTGATACTGGAGATGCATGTATTTGACTCCACTTCTACACATCACAAATATGCCATATGTATGTGCACTTAGCACTACATACTTTATGTGTTCTAACATTATTAATGTAAAGTGTTGCACTTGAACCCAATACTGAAGCGCATTCAGTGTAGAATTAAAGTTTTATATTTACTGTGTGCCTTAACCTTATTAAATGAAATGTATTCTTCAGAGATGGAATTAAACCATCCTCATGTTATTGAAATGTATTAATATTAGAAACAAGAAGAATTCATGTAAACGTGTGAACTAATATTTCACATTTGAATTTATAATATAGTTCCTAGTTGCATTTATACTCATGTATTTCGAATTGCATTGCATTAACTAAATTGTAACATTAAATTACTTTGAACTTATGTACTGACATTCTCATTTAGTTGAAATTGCACGTGTACAGTTAATAAACATTTTAGCACTATTGCATTATATGTTTAAATTGGTCAGACTAGGCCTAGATTTCTCTCAACATGAAATGCTGTTTCCCATTTCTGCTTGCATGTCTTTTTCTTTGCAGGAATGATCACCTAACCGGTTAGCTTGGGAATAGATGTCACACTGTTTTAGCCATAGAAAGTTTGAGAAAAGGACCTTGACTGTGGAGCATGGAAAAACACATCAAAAATTAAGGGGATTCGGAGGATTGTGAAGTCCAGTGTATGTCCTCCAAATAACAGTTACTAATAATGTGATACACTGTTCCTAGAGAGCAAGAAGAAGACAGGGAGAGTAATGGGGAATCCTATTTTGTAGGAGCAAGAGTCCTCACACACCCAACTGGGTGTCATGCTTCATCATTGGACCAGCTCCTCGCCAGACTGGCGCTGCAATGTCTGGCGGGCTCCACCCTTTCGGGGGGCTCTTTGCCGGAGGTCTTATTTGATGATGCCGCCCTTTCCCACAGGTAAGTGAGGGGGAAAGGGAGAGGGAGAAAGGAGAGAATGAAAAGAAATAGAAGGATAAAATTGGCTCAATGACCCTTGCTAAGAACTATCTTTATTAATATGGGGTCTAGGCCAAGATTAAAACTGTAATCAGGAGGGTGGAATCGAAGTAATGTTCGACCACTCTCAAACTGTATTGCACATAACAAGGTGGTCAAGGAACTACAAGACCCACCTCAACAATGGGTCGACATGTTTCGCGTCTATGAGGTCCAAAAGGATCCAACAACGCTTCTTCAGGACCTAGTAACAAAAAAACTTGCTTCTCCAAAAATCAACTATAATGGCTCTTGCCTATATCAACTGACAATCAAAAGAAAGGGAGTATTATTGTCGTCAGTCACTTACATGAGTCCTTTACGACCCTGTATGTCATTCCTTCTCATTGCCCCTCCTACTCTGAGATAGGGCTTCATGGGATCACGCGGACCATGGACCTGGTCCACAAGACATTGAGTGGAACCGGTAGACGGCACTTCCACCTACCCCTGGGTCGCGCTCCCGGAAAAACACAGCATGAGCTGACAGTCTCTATTCAGTAATGTTGCAGGTGCTCAAGGACCACATCATTCTCAGGACTGCACTGGGAGAAACAGTAGATGTAGCAGCTTACAATGTGAGAATGGAAAAGACAATAGGGTCCCCTGATGATCTGAACAAGAGGTGTTGCTCAGAAGAATTTGTGTTATTGTTAATTAGTGCTCACATAGATTGTTAAGCAGATTCTCCTTTGGACTTTGAGAGGTACAGACCTCTATCTTTTCCCCGTCATCCTGCCCCAATGTTATAAGCGGCTTAGGCTAACACTTAATTTCTGATATTAAGAAGACTCCCCACTGAGCTTCTCAAATGGTGACACCTTCCCAATACGCATGAGCATGATTTTTTCCTTTTATTTAGCATGTTCCTGACTTTTGAGATTATTCCCTAAACTTATAAATTCTAATTAATTTAGGTCCCAAGCTAGATAAATTTAGATACTACTGAGAGAATCGAAGATTGTTCTCTGAACACCAAATCTTATTGCTAATTTTCTGTATTGCTGTAACTGAACTTCTTGTATGACTTATGCTAAACTTCTTCAGGCGATTTAGTTATCCTGTAGTGATCTTGTGTGTTTTCAGCATGTTTCTGACATAGTTTTACAATAACTTGACTGTTAACTTGTAATAAAAGTCTGTTACTTTATTCCCAATTCCTGGTCCTCATTGTGTAGCCTAATGTGTTACACTGATGATTGGAAATTGTTTTGACTGATGCTAACTTCTAACATCTTTTGAGTCGATTCACAAAGGTCCATTGAATGACCAACATTATGTGAATGGCCCAATGCTCCATCAACGGGTAGCACTAGTAGCATAGTTGGACGGTTTAGTCACCAAAGTGAGGGAGTTAGGGTGTCCCATTTAAAAATTGCTCAGACCCAGCCCAAATGCCCAAAGCCCATGTTTTGTTTGGAGGAGTGATGGAATTCAAGCCTTTCGAGAATGAGTTATAGCAGCAGAGGTGTGGGCATCAATAGGGTTAAACATTGCGATTGCTTATGATTAGCTTGCAGTTTTGCAGTGATTGTGTGATGTTCTGCAGAGATACTTTGAGTTGTGTGCAAATGTGGCACTTACTGCAAAGAAGGTGAAGTGGTTATCTCATCTGTTGTGGCCTAAGATCGTGGGATACGTGAGAAAAGTGTAGAATACAATGTGCTGTACTTGTCTGCTGGGTTGTGGTGTTAGTTGTGAAACATTGCTGAGACATTCTTTATCAATCCGAGTGAGAACCTGCTGTTCGAGGCTTCATTTGAGTGTGAGTCAGGGTAGGTCAGAAAGTGTTACCCCAAACCGTTTCTTTAAGTGATTGAAAACTTGAATTTCTTTAGAGGAGCAGACAAAGTTAGTTATTGAAGTTGCTTTTATTTGTTTTTGCACATAGATTGTTCTCTAAGCAAATGTGTGTGAACATTTTTAAAGGAGGATGAGCCCCTGCTAGGAGTGAGGTTGATGTCACAAAGTCCAGTTCAGGTTTAGGTCAGTTGGTGTAACTCCGCACTGGTAATGGAGGAATACGTATTAGAGTGTTGCGTTGTTACTGGTTGTGGACACCGAACAGAGAAAGGTAAGTGAAAAATAATTTCCTGGTTTGAACAGAAAGTTATTGAAAAATCTGCATATTTTGATTGAAAAATGAAATTGTTTAAAGTAATTCGAAACCTGATAAAGGGAGACGTGACTATGACTGTTAAAACAAGAGAAGTGCCTTCCGATGGCACAACAGGTCATTATATGGCAATAAATGTGGGTCTTCACATGTATTCAGATAGAACTATGTCATAGAATCACTGAGAAAGGGGGTGCATTGACATTTCCACATTATGTTACACATAATTTGAGAATCAGTGAACATTTGAGAAGAATGCTATATGACAATAAACCGTCTCCTAGACCTGTACAATATGAAGCACTTAATGCTTGGGAACACATAGTCCATCAAAAACAAAAGGAGAAATATCAAGGAAGGGTTAGGAGAGCAATACACACTTGTGCGGATGCTAGATGGGATGCAGAACAAAAGACATGTAGAACTGATGTGATCGAGGGAACTAGACTAAATCCTGCATTGACGAGTGAAAAACAGGAGAAAAACAAACGAAAGCCAAAGAAAAAGAAAGAAGATATAGATGACGTTGAGAATAAAAGAGAGGACGGTGGTAGTGATTCGGGTGAGGATTTCATAAATTAACTATTGTTTAATTCGTCCACCCCCTTATAATGCAACCCAAGTGGGAGGAGTGCGTAATATAAACATCAAGGGGAGTTTGCATGTGCCTGCCACAAGAGTAGAGATGAGCTCCAGTATGATGGGAGAGGGTTCAGGAATGACTATCCCTCAAAAGCTATCTGCCTTGAATGCCCCAGATGCATTGATAATCCCTGTTACAGTAGGTCCAGCAGTTCCTGTGTATAAACCTAAAGTAGCAGGAAGTACTACACATACTTTACCTGTTTCTACTGAAATGGGTACCTCAAATAATAATCCTGTGGGTTCAACAATGAGAAGAATCCCTTCAATACCGACGTATGGAAATGCTCCATGTACTGCAAGTGCATATCCAACATTAAGTCAGACAGGATTTTCCACGCATGAAAGGCTTCTTCAAAGATCACCACCCTTTTTTCTGCCCAAAACAAATATACCTCCTAATGCTAACTGCAGTACCCCAAGGAAAGAAATACCCTTAGGTTGCCAAATTCTGACATGTCTCTTTGGAACTCTTGAGGTAATGCAAATCCATGTACGTTAGTGGAAAACTATTAATTAACAGAGCATCCAGGTTTTAGTGCCCAAGAATTAGATAACTGGCTCAAAAGCATTGACGTTCCAGATGGGGGTGAAGGTTCAGGAACAAGTTAAAAGACAGTTCAAACACCAGATAGAGATAAGACAACAGATGTAGCTAAATTAAATTTGGAATTAAATGAAATGATACTTGGAACTCTTGACATGTCTCAATTAGATACCTACGAAGAGAATGAACTGTTGTTCATATGCAAAGACATCACTAGACGTGCAGGACATGCTTATGAGAGATTGGCTGACCTAGCTCAGAAATCCAAAGTTGATTTGAATAAATCCAAAGCTTTAAAGAAAAGTTATCGTTTAAGCTTCAATGACCAAGATCTCTCTAACATGATACCGTCAGGAATGAAATTACAGATGAAGGACCAAGCGCCTGCACGCAATTAAGTGTTTTCACTTCCTAGTCATTTTTTATTCAATTAAATGCTGCACGTCAGTTGGATTATCACAAATAGATTTTTTTAAAGCGCATATTATACTGGGAAACAACCTCTTCTAACATTATCTCCTGCTTGGGTATTTTGCCAATTTTTCTCGCATACAAGTGCCTCCTAAAGATTTAGGGGAATATTTAAGAGCCCCTAGCGTCATTCCAATGCCACATTTGTGTCCTTGTTTTAATGCTAATGTGGCGTTAGAAGGCCTAAAATGCCACACCGTATTTACAAAGTGCATTGCGCCACTTTGTAACCCTTTGCGCTACATTATGCCTGCGTCAGGCATAATGTATGCAAAGGGGGCGTTCCCCCATTAGGGGGCCCAGAAAATGGTGCACAGATATCTAACAGATTTCTTTGTGTCATTGTTTTTCCAACACTTTTAATGCCTGCTTACAGCAGGAATTAAAAGGAGGCTTCTAATGGTTATAGTGGCCCTCTGGGTGCTTTGCAGGATTAGCGCCAACATTGTTTACCCTAATCCTGCAAAGCACTAGACTAATGCTAAAATTTTGATGCTAGTCCCCTAACTACTGCCCTGGTGTGCTGTATTTTAAATACAGAGCATACATGGTGGCGTTTGGGCGGCGCTAAGTGGCACAAGAAATGTGGCGCTCCACTGTGTGCAATGCCACTTTTCTTAACTATGCCCCTTACAGTTATTTTAACTGCTTACTTTAGGCTTCCATGTTCTATTAGCTCTCTCACTGCCATTTTCGGCACTGCGCAATGCTTTACTACTGCAGGATTCTTTAAGCATGGCTACTGCACAGCACATAGCTCAGCCTCCACCTTTTCTGCAATTACCTGGTAAGCCCAACATTAAATGGCATCAGTGGCTGAGAATCTTTGAAAATTATCTTGTAGCTATTGATACTGTGAAATGTGCACCAGCGTGCAAAGCGGCAATTTCATACAGTTGCATGTGTCTGGCTGTGCAACAAGTATTTGATAACTTACCAGTGTTTGCATCACAACGGACATCAGGAGATGTTTGGGATCAATATAAGGAGGCACTAGCGTGCATGGGTAAGCATTCTGCTGAAGAACCCAATATTATGCTTGGGCGCCTCAATTTCTTTAAAAGGAAGCAAATCGCAGATGAAGGAGTTGAGGAGTATGTTGGAGGATCTTAGCTGCAACCTGCTAGTTTGGCGCTAACACAGACATTTGCATACATAATCAATTTGTGTTCTCATGCTTCTCAAAGAAAATTCAAGAGAGATTGTTTAGGTGTAGGAACCGTACTTTATTGGAAACAATAGTGCTTGCTAAGGGAATTGAAGTTTCAATGATTTTTACCAAGGCCCTTCATGAAAATCAAGTGTCAGCATGGTGGATACCATGGAGAAAGGGACGGTGAAAGCAGTAAAAATAGGTAACAAGACATCCAAAAAGCTGTATAGGAGAACTTTTTTGGTCTGTTTCAGGTGTGGTTCAAAGCTCATATTGGTAATAGTCCCAATGGTCCCATCTTTGGTAAAAGGTGAGCATCCTGCAAAAAAGTAGGACATTTCTAAGCGGTTTGCAAAGGTGGTAAGAAGTACACCAAGGTCAACAGTATTGGGCTTGAAAAAGAGATTCTTTCACAGAAAAACGTAGCAATGCGGTTTTGACTATAGAAGGTAGCAGTTTCAGGTGTACACAATGTTAAAGGTCTGTGCTGTTATACAGTGATTGGTGATGTATCACTTTAGGTCATGGCTAACTCAGGCTCATGAATCACTATCCTGCCTGTCATCACTTGTCATGAAAAGTGGAGGGGCAATGTGATTCTTCCACATTCTGATGTAAAATGTAAATGCTAGGGTACTTTTTATCCAAAATTGAGTGCCTTGGTAGACACATAACGACTAAGGTGCATGTGGCTGTCAAAGGCAGTAACATCATAGATTAGCAGGATTTGGCCAGAATGGGGTTGTGGATGAAGCCAAGTGCTGAGGTACCTATGGTTGTAGGTGAAATACCTGACGGTAACATGGAGGATGACGTGTGTGACTAGTGTTGAGAACACATCCCCTCCCACAGCCATTAAAAACATTTTAACCTGGTTTCCCACCATGTTCTCTGATGAGATCAGGACCTTCATAGGCTTTGAGCTTCACACCGTCTCAAACCAAGGGCTTAGCCAATAGTACACAAGGTCAGTCCTTTGCCCTTGAGTGCTAGAGACAAATTAAAGATTTTTTAGAAGAGCCTGTGTTCCGAGGGGATCATTTAGCCATGTAATTCCTCCCAATGGGTTTACCCTCTTGTGGTAGTCTGAAAAAGGTCTGGCGAGGTCAGACTCTGTGCTGACCTATTCTCCCTTATCAGGAATATGCTTATTGATTGTCACCTACTCTCCAAACTACATGAACTGCTCGCTTACTTAGGAGGTTACATTTTTTTCCCATTATCGACCTGTGTCCAGCAGACCATCAAATCCCCCTCACGGATGATTAACAGGAACTAACTACTTTTGTGATGCCTTTTGGAGCATTCAAGTACCTCAAATTATCTTTTGGACTGGCCTCCACTGCTAGCATCTTCCAGGCGTTAATGGACAGTCTATTGGAAGACATACCTGGGGTTCAAGCCTATCAGGATGATATTCTGGTATTTGCTACCAGTTGGAAGGACCACAGTGAAACTTTGGAAAAAGTTCTATCCAAAATTAACAATGTTGGCATGACTGTCAAGCATGAGAAGTGCAAATCCTGAGTACATGAACTTGAAATTTTGGGAGGGGGGAGACACTGTTTCCTGAGGGCATAAAACCAAAACGTTTCTTTGATCAAACCCATTTGTGATATTGCACCAATCAAGGATAGAGATGCTTTGCACTGCTTCTTGGTTTTGGCACAGTATTACACTCATTATGTGCACAGCTGTCTTCATACCGTGGAACCCCTGAGAGCTCTATTAAAGAAGGGAGGGACAGACAAATTACATAGAACTTTTGTCAAGATAAAGGACCTCATTGAGGAGGCTCCTGCATTACAGTCTTTCCAGGATGATCACAAGTGTTTTGTGAATGTAGATGCTAGCTTGTCTGGGCTCGATGCGGTTTTGGGCCAATGGGTTGCAGGCAAAGAACATATGGTTGCCTTCATTGCCAGGACACTGTAAGCTGGTGAGACACACTACAGCACCTTTGAGCGTGAAGCTCTTGCATGTGTATGGGCTATACATAATTCAGATATTTGGGGGAGAGAGTTTGAAGTATACACTGATCACAAATCACTTATGCACATCCTGAGTAGTTGTGGAGCAAATAAAGCTTCAGCCAGGTTGGTACGTTTACTGTCCAAATTACAGGAATACCACTTTGTCACCAAATGTCTTCCTGGAGGAAAGAACTTCAGGGCAGACTGCCTGTCCAGAATGAGTTTGAAGAGATAAAATGCACAATGGTAGCCTTGGATGCAGTGTTGGAGTGTGCTTCCATTAATGAGAAGAGTTGGGGGGAGGCATACTCCAAGGATCTCATTCTTGATCAAGTTAAACAGTTTACCATCAACAGTTGGCTGGCGTGCAAACATCTGTCTTGAGAACTGAGAAGTTTTGCTCAAATAAGCGCTGAATTATCAGTTGTGGATGATATGGTAATGCACCATGATTTATTAATTCCTCCAGAAGGCTTGCGTAGGGACATCATACAGACTTCTCACCAAGGGCACCTTGGTGTAACTGAGACCTGCCAACGTCTTAGCATTACTATTTTTCGAGGTCACTTAAGTCTCTAGTAGAAGTAATGATTGATGGGTGCACTGAATGTCTATTATTTGATATTATTTGATAAACATTGGAAGACCTTGAACACACCACTTCATCCTGTACCCTTTCCACAAGAACCCTGGGACAATGTACGGCTTGATTTTTCTGGTCCATACAAACTATTACCCAGTGGGAACACGCTCTTAATCCTGTTGATGGATTGCCACACAAAGTGGGTGAATTACTTGTTTTGTGATGGTCTTACAACTGACAATGCTATTACATTTCTTGAGTAAGTTTTTATGTTGGACAATGGCACACTTTTCTTGTCACATTGGATGCACATGTTTCTTAAACACCTTGGTATACAACACCTCATGGTAGCCCTCTACTCTCCTTCTTCTAATGGGCTTGTCACGAAAGGTAATAAAATTGTGACAGGGGGTGTGCACACAATTTCTTCTGGCCAAAATGTGCAGGATTTGGGGCCACATGTACGAAGGTTTTTGCACATCGCAAACAGCGAATCGGGCTGTTTGCGATGTGCAAAATGTACTTCCCCATGTACAAACCCAGTTTTGCGATTCTGTAAACTTTTTACCGAACCGCAAAACGGGATTGCGACTCGCAATTAGGAAGGTGTGTTCCCTTCCTAATTGTGACTCGCAGTCCTATGTATGATTGTTTTGTGACCGCAAATGCGGTCGCAAAACAATTGCAGTTAGCACCAGTGTCACACTGGTGCTAACCCATTCGCAAATGGGAAGGGGTCCCCACGGGACCCCTTCCACTTTGTGAATGTCACTGAAAACATTTTTTCAGAGCAGGCAGTGGTCCTACGGATCACTGCCTGCTCTGAAAAAATGAAACAAAAACGTTTCATTTTTTGTTTTTGAAATGCATCTCGTTTTCCTTTAAGGGAAACGGGCTGCATTTAAAAAAAAAAAACTGCTTGATTTAAAAGCAGTCACAGACATGGTGGTCTGCTGTCTCCAGCAGGCCACCATCCCTGTTAGGGTCGCCATTCCCAAGGGGTCGCAAATTGCGACCTACCTCTTGAATATTCATGAGGTGGGCATTTGCGACCCCCTTGCGAATCGCTATTAGTGTCAATGACACTATACTACATTCGGATTTGCAACTTGCAAATTGCGAGTCGCAAATCTGAACTTTGATACATGTAGCCCTTGGTACGCAAAAATATATGGTCCTACAACATCACACTACATATCACTACTGGGCTAGTTCCTTTCACATTGCTGAGAGGCAGATAGGTGCACACCAGTCTATTTCCCAGTTGGTTGGGGAGTAAGAACGCTCAGGATTTCATGACTGCAAAAAGTGTCAGATCACAGGTGCTCCAGAAACAGAATATGATGAAAACACAGTTTGATGCCAGAAAATTGTTAGATAGTGCTGATCTGGAGGTGGGAGAACCCAAAAAAGGAGCAAAAAGGTTTGTCCAGATTCTCGTCACCAGTGTTGGTCAACTAAGTGAGCAAGGGGTCAGCACTTTTGGAAGATAAGGGATGGGAGAACAAGAGAAGCTTGGTGCGCCCTACTGTCTCACAAGCAGACATCATTAAAAAATCCCAACTTTGATTCAGGTCACTTGTCAGTGGTTTAATTGTTTGCAGGGAGGAGAGTTACCCTCTGTCACAGACACAGGCATTATCACTGCAGAGGACCACACTTTGGGCTCTGACAACAGTAACAGTAGTGCCTAGCAAGCTTAGAGACTATGGGGCACATTTATAAGCCCTTAGCGCCACCTTGAGCAACATTATCGTCATTTTTTTACACTAATGTGGCCCAACAAGACCAAAATCCTTGGGACATATTTACAAAGTGGAGCAATGTATGCACTTTCTTACCCTTTGCACTACATTATGCCTGTGCCAGGCATAATGTCTGCAAAGGGGGTGTTCTTTGGTTAGGGGGGCTGAAAAATTGGCGCAAGGAAATCTAACAGATTACCTTGCATCATTTTGTATGGCACTTTTAACGCCTGCTCAGAGCAGACGTTAAAGGAGAGCGTCCATTATTTATAATGGGCCCCTATGTACTCTGCAGGAGTAGCGCCAATATTTTGGCACTACTCCTGCAAAGTACATCAATATCGTCATGAAAAATGACACTATTACCCCCTACTCTGCGCCATGGTGTGCCGTATCCTAGATACGTGCACACATGGTGGCGGTAGGGGGATGCTAAGAGGCGCAAGCAAAGTGGCGCCGCACTTGGTGCAGTTCCACTTTTCTTCAATATGCCCCTATGTATTGAACTGACCTGGATTTTGCTTTTCAGGGCTCCTGCTGGTTTTCTGCTTGAACTGTGTAGTAAGCAGGACTTGCATGTCCTGCAATCAGTTTGCATGTCATTTGTCATTATTTATGCATTTATAATTTCCCTTTTATAGTTGTAATAGCACAGTTCTCTATATTTTTAGTGGTTACATTATGGTACATTTTCATTTTTCCTTTTGTGTCATTTTTGAGGAAGGAAATGTTGTAGTGACTGGTCTTGTGTAGCCACGAGGCATACAGGTTGGTGGTGTGGTCTCTTAAGGCTGCGCATGCCAATGCTGCATATTGCAGTTATTTATGTGGTGTTCCATGTTTGTGGGGTGGAAGCCATCTGCGAGGCTCTCTGCCACGTTATTCAGTTGCAAAAGAGACTCCAGGTGGTGGACACTCCTGTCGTGTGTGTAGTTGCTCCAGAAATAAATCAACTTTTTAAATACATGCTGGACCCTGCTTCTTCATTACAGTATGTCTTGATAATACCCTATGATACAGGCAGACAAGGATTACAACTCAGATCTGTCACAATGATGGTGCCTGAGAGGGGTGGAGGATTGCATACGGCCCCTCTGTGTCATTCTTGATCAACACTAGTGCTACCCGCTCTACTGTGAGAACAGCAGAGGTTCCCAACCTACTACTCTTGAGAAGAAGAATCCAAGTTGTAGGAGGTGACTAGCCTTGTTACAAAAGCTGTACCTGCTAATATAGGGTATTTTGCAGAGAATCACTGATTTATGGTATGTGATTAGAGTCCTATGAGTCTGCTTGGATTTGATCTTTTGTGTAAATGTAACTGTTTTTATTGTACACCAGAGGGTATCAAATTTCAGACTCATGATGAAGACGTTGCTGTCAAACCTGTAAGTCAGAATTCAGACATCAGATTCTACCCCATGTTGACTTACAATGGTTTGCCCCAAGACCTAAGAGACACAGTGTTACCTAAAATCAGGGACTTTTCAGGTAAAGACATACTCATTAAATGTGTTGAACCTATGCGCGTAACAGTGAAATTTAACGTGGAATATAAGAGAATCCCACAATATAATCTGACCCCTTAAACTGTTGCTGAGATTACGCCTGTGATTGACTTGATTCAACAAGGTATCCTAAAGGAGATTATGAAGAGTCCATGTAACTCACCAATTATGGGCTTGCAGAAACCCAGTGGCAAGTACTGCATCCTACAGGACTTGAGAAAGATGAATACCATTGTCGTTCCTTGTTGTCCCATGGTACCAAAGCCAGCATTCCATGTGAGGCCTAGTGGTTCACTGTGATTGACCTTTGCCAAGCCTTCTTTTCCATATCATTGCATGAGGATAGCCAGTTCATCTTCGTATTTCGGTTCAGCAGTCATGTTTTGGCATGGTGCCAAGTTCCACAAGGCTACACAGAGAGTCCTTCCATTGTTAACCAGATCCTCAAAAAGAATCTGGAATCCTTGGAATTGCCCTTTCCTTCAGTCTTGGTTCAATATATTGTCAACCTGTTGGTGGCGTCACATACTCGAGAAGCTTGCTAACACAATATCATTGCTGTGTTGAACCACTTAGCTGAGAATGGACATAACGTATACCCAACCAAATTGCAGTACTGTAGGAGAGACGTTCTTTACCTCGGACATCACATTGAGAAAAGAGCAAGGAAGGTGTCACAAGAAGAAAACTAAGTGATTCTGAATATTAATCTGCCAACAACTCAGAAAGTCAGGATGTTCTTGTGAATGGTGGGCTACTGCCAGTGATTACAAACTTCTCCCTAGTGGCCAAGCCTTTACAAAGGCTGACTTACAAGGATGTGTCAGATCCGGTACCTTGCAATGACATTTTCATGCGTTCCTTCATACACCTTCTTTGAGAATGTCTGATTACAACAAATGCTTCACTTAGTTTTGCAGTGAGAGGGAGAGATGCATTCTCTTTGGCTAACTCAGATGCATAGGAATGCTCTCAGACCTATTTTTTAGCTACACTTGACCCAGTAGCTGCAGCGTTGCCTGGCTGTCTTAGAGCCGTGGTCGTTACAGGTGTCAGCATCGAACAGTGCAAAAGCATTGTTATGGGTCATCCTTTGAATGTTTTAGTCCCCCACTCTGTGGAGATATTGTTGACTCGTACCAAAACCCAGCACCTCACCAACATTCACCTGACCGGGTATGAGCAGCTCATACTTGCTGCCTCAAATGTTACTCTGAAGAGATGTACAACCCTGAATCCTGTATATTTCCTGCCTATTCCTAGGAATGACAATGATGCTGAAAATGGAGTCAGTATGACTGTCTAGATGGTACTGAACTGAGCACCAAGCCAGGAGCAGACATTCAAGATGTGCCACTACCTGACACAGATCACGTAATGTTTGTTGATGGCTCCTGTTTGTGAGACCATGAAGGAAGCCTGAGAGCTGCCTGCGCAATTTGTCTCAGGTGTGGTCAAAGCCTCCTGGCTTCAAGGAGTATTTTCTGCACAAGTAGCCAGATTGATTTCTCTTACTAGATCATGCTGTGTTTCAGACCAGCTGAAAGTGACCATTTTTACTGATAGTCCGTGTGGCTTTGGTGTCGTCCATTGCTTCGGACAGTTATGGTCACAACAAGGTTTTATGACCTCTTCAGGATCTCTCATTTGAAATGGGGAGAGTGTACATAACTTGTGAAAAGCATTACAGCTGCCTGCTCAGATTGTAACTGTCAAGTGCCTTGCACACCGCAAAAAGAATGATTCTGTAACAGTGGGAAACAGGTATGCTGACAAACTTGCCAAATACTGGGCTTTAAATGCATGCAATTTCAATAATGAACATCAAAATGAGGGAACAAATGAGACCAATCACAACCTTTTACTAACTGCTGCAGATACCTGAGAGGACGTTAAGAGGTTACAGGAAGAGGTGTCAGAAGCAGAACAGCAAGGTTGGGTTAGAGTTGGTTGTGCCAAAAGACATGAGGATGGCATTTGGATTTTAGCAGATGAAGACCTCCATTGCCAGATAGCTTGTTACCTGCAATGGCAAGACATTACCATGGATCTGCTCATGTAGGAAGGGATGCTACGGAGCAGCTGTTTGGGTAGACATGGTATAATCCTCGGTTTAGACTGATGGCAGAAGTTTTGTGTCACAGGTGTGTTACATGGCAGCAGATAAATATAGGCAAAATAACTGCAGTAACACTGAGTTAGATAGGGAGATCAGGAGGTTCCTTCAACTGAATGCAGCTGGACTTCATCAAAATGCCTGTGTGCAATTGGCTGGGATATGTCCTGGTGACTGTACACATCTTACCACATTGGATTATAAGTCTACCTGACCAGGAGAAATGACAGTCTCACTGTAGCTAAGCTGTTGCTAAGGGAACTTATTCCCCGATTCAGATTTCTGACTTCTCTGTAATCAGACTGAGTGACCCACTTTAACAATGAGGTCCTGAGACTGGCGTGTGCAGCATTGCAAGTGGAGCAAAGGTTACATTGTATTTATCAACCTGAGGCTTCAGGTCTCATGGAACAGGTCAATGGAACACTGAAATTCAGACTGGCAAAAGTGTGTGCTTCCACTTCTTTGAAATAGCTTGATGCCTTGCCCCTTGTGTTGATGAGTCTTCACAGTACTTCTGATAGGAGGACAAGATTGTCTCCTCATGTGTCATCTTGAGTCATCTTGAGGTTCCCAGCTGTACCTGCAAATGAACTTATGAACATCACAAATGATGTGGCTCTTGATTACTGCAAAGGATTGGCTGATGTGGTGCATTCTGTATCTCATCAGGTTGGAGAGGCTACAGCTGCACCTCAACGGGAGCAGTGCCATGACCTTATTCCCAGGGACTGGGTTATTGTGAAGAAACATGTTCACAAAATGTGTTTGGAGCCTCAGTGGAGAAGACTGTAGCAGGTTATCTTGGTCACTGTGACAGCTGTGAAGTGTGGAGGTCTCCCCACTTGGGTGCATGCAGCACATGCTCGCAGAGTCCTTTGTCCCTTTGATGATACATCAGCACCTCTCTCTGAAGAGCTAGTGGTTACAGTGAGGCAAAGGGAGGAGGTAGTCAAGCTTTTGGGGACTGACAAGAGTCTGGGACAGCACACATTCGGCCTGAGGGGTGCCTGAGAGAGTCAACAGTTGATGTCAGAACAAGGGGGTCTAATTTTGAAGTTTGCCACCACCTAAATCAGATAATGCAATGTTTGTTGATGGCTCCTGTTTACGAGTCCACGAAGGAAGCCTGAGAGCTGCCTATGCAGTCTATACTGTCTTAGGTGTGATCGAAGCCCCATGACTTCAAGGAGTATTTTCTGCACAAGTGGCTGAACTGATTGTTCTTTCATGTAGATTCATCTAGACGAGATTATTCATTGAATGTTTATTCTAAATTGCTTTATGATTACATTGACTCTATGGATTCTTGGGGTTGCTATGTTTGTCTGAAATTGCCTGCATCTACTGTAGAGGGACTAACATGTCAAAATTTTTCTCTGGCTTATGGTGTCTCATGTAGTTTGTTGCTGAACTTATTCTATGGAAGAGGACATCTTCAATATTACTTTTCAAACTATGATCTAGTTTTCTCAGACATTCCTTTATTGAAACACTTGAATAGACAACTTGATACTAGAACATTAGAAATAGTAGGGCATTTAATTAAACCTACTATGACTTTAGACACAGTCTATGCACAACTTGACCTGTATATTGTCAGATGTAGGGAAGAAATTTATAGAATCAGTAGAAATAGGAAAACATAATGACAAGATCTGCAAATCACCCATGTGCACCGATTTGGGCTATGGAGGAGCTTGAACCTAAGGTAGAAGGAGACATAGCAGCTGTATCATTAGATTGGCAACATCATGGGAAATTGTGCATATTCACTAGAAAATCCATATTAGACACACATTTGTAGGTAGAAGTGAATGTGATCATACTTTTGAAACCAGAGGAAATTGGGGATTATATTTAGATGGTGACAATCCCATCATCCTTGGGGTTTATTATGGTGTGAGAAGAATGTTTATTACATATTACCCAGGAGAAAGCATGGAACATGTTACATGAGAGTAGTTGTTTCAAAAAATCTATCATGTGAGACAGCTTGAAGATCCAGGAGGGAGGGAACACACCAGATTGAAAAGAGGAGCTACTGCTAGTGAAATTGTTGGAGTTAATTTGGATGCAATTATTTAATCTGTAGGATTGATATTGAATTCTCACAAGATTAGAAAGTTGTCCACTGTAGTTGATAAGCTATTTACAAATACAGCTGGACCATTCATACTTAAAGATACTAGCGATTAGATCAATGGTTTTGCAAAACAGACTTGTGTTAGACGTTCTTCTAGCAAATGAGGGTGGAGTCTGCTGTTGGCAGAAGGTTTGGAAATTTAGAGAAAGGAATTGTTGGAAGTATCTTGAGGCTCCTATTGATTATTGCTCTTTGTGTATTAATATAGTTTGGACTTTACAAGGAATACGAACGTGCACAGGTGAAAAAGGGAGCAAAGAGGGAAAGAGCAGACATGCAATTGGAAGACAAACAGTATATATATATTATGATGACATGAAGCACCTGGAGAAAGCCAGACAAAAATGTCTGACTACATCTTTAAGGCTTTGAATAGTCTATGTGATAAGAGATCTACCTATTGATGGGATGACTTAATCTACCATCAGAGGAGGGATTGGAGACGCATAAATTGACTCCACCCCTACACATCACAAATACGTAATATATGTTGGCACTTAGCACTACATACTCTGTGTGTTCTAACGTTATTAAATTATTAAAGTAAAGTATTGTACTTGAACCCAATACTGAAGTGCATTCACTGTAGAATTAGAGATTCATATATTATGCGTACCTTAATCTTATTAAATGAAATGTATTCTTTAGAGATGGATGGAAACCATCCTCATGCTATTGAAGTGTATTGACATTAAAAATGAGAAGAATTAATATAAACGTGTGCACTAATGATTCATATTTGGCTTTGTAATGTAGTTCCTAGTTGCGTTTATACTCATATATTTTGAATTGCGTTGCATTTACTAAAAATGTAACATGAAATTATTTTGAACTTATGTACTAACATCCTCATTTAGTTGAAATTGCATGTGCACATTTGACAATCATTTTAACATCCACTACAGCATTCTACTTTCTTTGCAAGAATGTTCACATGATCTGTTAGCTTGAGAATAGATGTTACACTGTCTTAGCCATAGAGCTTGAGGAAAGGACCTTAATGGAGGAACATGGAGAAACAGTGCATGAGCTGACAGTTTCTATTCAGTACGCTGCATCTGCTCAAGAACAGCATTGTTGTCAGGATTGCGCTGGGAGGAACAGTAGATGTTGTAGCTTACAACGTGAGACTGGAAAAGACAATGGGACCCCTGATGGTGTGAACAAGGAGTGTTGCTTAGCAGGATTCGTGTGATATTAACTAGTGCTCACATAGATTGTTAGGCAGATTCTCCTTTGAACTTTGAGAGGTACAGACCTCTTTGTTTTCCACTACATTCTGTCCCATTGCTAAGTATGGTTTAGGCTAACACTTAATTTCTGATTTTAAGAAGACTCTTGACCAAACTTCTAAAATGCTGATTTTTTCCTTTTATTTAGCATTTTCCTGACTTTTGAGCATTTTCCCTAGACGTAGAAATTCAGATTAATGTAGGTCCCAAGCTAGATGACTTTAGACATTACTCATATTTAAGAGAGTGAATCGAAGATTGTACTCTAAACACTGAATCTTATTGCTAATGTTATTGCTATTTTTCTGTAAAAGAACTTCTTGTATGCCTTATGCTGATGCAAGTAAACATCTTCAGGAGGTTTGGTTATCCTGTTGTGATCTTGTATCTTTACAGCATGTTTTTGATATTGATTTACATTACCCTGACTGTTAACTTGTAATAAACGTCCTTAATTTTATTCATGATTTTATTAATGATTCCTGGTCCTCATTGTGTTGTCTAATGTGTTACACTGATGATTGAAAATTGTTTTGACTGATGCTAACTCCCAATATCTTTTGAGTCGATTCACAAAGGTCCATCAGGTGATATTAGGTGAGTGGTCCAATGCTCCATCAATGCACATCTGACATTAAGCGGCACCCACCCTTTAATATTTATATGTAGCCCCAGAAGGGCTAGTGTGAATTCTGTATTGTAATGTACTGGAGTACATGATAAAGGGAATGTTGCAATAGGACATGTCATTGCCACGAAGTCCCATGTGTATAATGCTGGTAACCTGACTACAGTATGTGTCCTGGAGCCTGCTTTTCATTGGTAGCGCTGTGGAGGCCCTGCGTACTGCCCCTGTCACGTTATATGTTATATCTTATCTTATGTTATGTTACGTTATGTTATGCTATGAATATTTGTAACACCCTAACACACCACAAAATTGGAACCTAGCACAAAAACTGCCAGACTGCAACTGCACAGCTTCCAAGCTCAGACTAGCCAGGTTTTAGGCTTTTTTTTTTTAACAAAAAGTGAGCTGATCATTTGCAGTTAGAGAGTGTGTTGGTTCCAGCTGGAAGCCACTGGATGCGAAAAGTAGTGTCCACCAGATAACAAGAGCCAGATACGGGCACTGCTCGACACACTGCTCGACGCTGTAGAGGGGAACATAATAGTCGAGTGGTCTCAAGAAAGTTGAGGAAATTCTGTTGGTCTGACAGCATGGGGCAGAATAGAGCTGAATAGAGCTCTGTGAGTGTGACAAAGGAGCTTAAAGATTGATTTTGTTCTGAACTGGGAGCCAGTAAAGAGGCCTTCCTTTCCATAATCAAGGCTACTGTGAGAAGGGTAAGGATAACCAATTTGTGATAGTCTGAATGGAGCCTCCCCGCCATACCTGCCACTGAGTCATCCATGTATCTCCAGTGATTCTTGCAGCGACCATTCCCCTATGATCCTTATCTGAGCTGCCTTAAAGTAATGTCATATTACCAGGAATACCAGGCTGACCAGCTCTTCTGGGGTCTTCAGCACTTTGGCTCATATTAATAGTGGCTTCCTCTGACAAACAAAGTACGTGAAATCTCTCTGCACTCCTTAAATTATTAATATGAATTGGCAATGCCTGAAATACATAAAAGAGTCTCAGGACAATAGTCATCTTGATGGTAGCAGTTCTACCTGCCATAACACATAAAGGCATTTCCATCTGTTCAAGAACCTCTTGATATTCTGCAGTAGGTCAGGTACACTGGCGTGATAAAGCTCTCTAACTTTTGCAGTCAGATATTCCATTAGAGGAATTCTGACTTTTCTGAGCTAATCTTGCATCCTAAGACCCTCCCAAATGCTTGTATGAATTGTAATATGGGTGGCAGTGATCTTCCAGGGTACTCTACTGACAACATAACACCATCTGCAAATAAAGATTTTTTTTGCTCGATTCCAATACATTTTATTCTATTGACATGGCAAATAAGAACGGTGGTATCAGATAGCCATGCCTCTTTCCCCCTCAAACCCAAAGGGTTTGGGCGAGACTTCATTCACTGCCCGTCTGGCCTGTGGCATTAAGCAACAAATGTTCTCCCAATCCAGATGTAATCAGGAGTACCTTGAGAAAAGACTAGCTGGCCATATCAAATGCTTATTCCAGCCATTTTTGTTTTGGACAAGATGGACCAGTGCACGTTTGTTGCCAAATGTTTGCCTCCCGTCCACAAATTCTGATTGTTCTTCAAAAGTGGTAAACAAATGTGGAACAGCCTGCTAGTATCTTCATCTAGATTATTGCATATGCATTTAGCAGTTGCTATAGATCTGTATAAGTAGAAGCACTGCTGCCTTTACACGACCGGGGAAAAATCACTATATCGCTCTCTGTCATTGTCGATGTTGCTCTCCCTTGCAAACTTAACTCCTCAACCATGTCCCTTAGGATGAGGACCGGATTTGGGAGAATGTTTCATAAAATGCCATAGATAGATAAAGATCTATAGATAAGATCATGTGCCTTTCCTAATTTAATGTTTTTAGTGGATATTTTTATTTCTGAAGTATCTATCTGGCATCCAACATCTCTCTCTGCTCTGGGGTGATGGAAGGGAAGGGAATCCCATCCAAAACCCTTTGCTGGTCAGGTTCAAACCCTTCACCCTTCAGGTATGGAGTTCTCTAGCACTCTCAGAAAAGTGCGGCTTTTTGTCTGTCCCTTTTAACTAATCCACCTCCCTCCATTGTCAAGTTTTGGATCTGCTCCTTGCACTTTTAGAATTTATCAAGTTTGCCAAGATTCTATGGGCCATTTAATACACACTGCTCCTAAGAGTAAGCAAAACCCCCTCAGCCTATTTTGTTTCTGCATCATTCTCATTTGTCCACTAAGTTACTTTTTGGAGTTTGAGATCTTTTGAGCTACCTCCGCTTATTGCAGGGTGTGATCTAATGTAGCAATAAGCATGTCCCTCTCACCTTTTTCCCCATTGCCTTTGAGATGAATTTACCTCTGATAAGAGACTTTAGTATAACCACACCACCATTCTAACTATTCCCTGGGTGTCATTTTTTCCAAGTATTGCGTTCTTGTATCCTTTATTCCGTTCCTATTGGCAGCATTCTGGAGACAGTATCTTTCTCTCCATTTTTTGCCTCATAGTGCTTTCCCCAACCCTATGAGTATTACCTCCACCAGTGCATGGTCGAACACGGCAACAATGCCAATATGCACCTTTTAGACCCATTCCACCACCCATGTTAACACATGGAGATAATCTATTCTGGAATATCACTAATGTCCATGCAAGAAAAAAGTGTAGTTCTGTCTTGGGGTATACAGCTCTGTAAATATTTATCAGTCCCATTTTGCCAAGCTTCTACAAACAATGCTGTGGCTATTGCAGAGGAGGCAAACACCCTCCTGAATCTATCTAGTTCACTTCTCTCTACCTGGCTGAAGTTTCCTGACAGTATTACCTGCCCTTCTTCAAATATGGCTAATGTGTCTAGCAATTTCAGAATGAATGCATTTTGACTGTAGTTGGGGGCATTAGCCAAACATGTCATCAGTGTTTATTCCCTCACCTCTCCCTTTACCATTCCATATCTTCATCTACCAGTATCTCCTGTGAATCAAACGGGAAGGAATTGTGTCTCATGATAGACACCTCACTAATTTGATTCAGGATTGACACATAGAACTGTGTGGGGTATTCTTTTATTGTTAATTTATGTGTGTCACTCCTTCAAGTGTGCTTCTTACCATGCTACTACTTTTACTTTGTCCTCTTTAATGCTGTGAATACTTTTAGGCTCAGATTTACAAGAATCTGGTGCATCAGTAATGATGCACCAGTTTTCTTGCATCCCCCACCACCACCTCATGGCACCATGGTGCACGTTAGGCTAATAGCGCCAACATTTTTGATGATATTGTGGCATTTTGCTCCACAGCGTCAAAAATGTTGACGTTAGTGGAGCAAAGTGCAAGGAGGTCCACTGATTTCAATGGGTGCATCCTTTTAACGCCTGCTTTGAGCTGGCGTAATAAGAATGAAGCCAAAAATAGCGCAATGAAATCTTGTAGATTTCATTGTGCCATTCTTTAAGGCCTCCTAACGCCATAATGCCCCCCCATTTGCATACATTATGCCTGGCACAGACATATTATGATGCAAGGGGTCGCAAACTGTAAATATGGCACAGTGATTTTTGCCTCATTGAGCCACATTAGCATAAACAAAATGGCACAAGGAGGTGCGAGGGCCTTGTAAATCTGACCTTTTGTCTTTTAGCTGGGAGTTCATCCCCTTAACAATTCCAAGCTGGGAATTTGAAAGTTGCCATATGGATGCACATTCTTCCCCTTCCCCTAACAACCTGATAGCATGTTCTCCTTTTTATAAGAAACACTTTTTGAATGTCACAAACACCAATTGACTTTACTAATAGATATTACCTTCCTATCTTTGGTGACTGACAACCACATTGTTAAATCATGGCCATTTATCCTGGGTGGCTTGTGCCCCCAGATGCCCACCTTTTTGCAAAGTGATAACTTTTATAGTCAGTATAAATGGTGTTGGCCCAGGCAGGACAATTCAAAACAAGAGTACAATGACATTTGAGACCTTGCTGCAGTCCTACCCTCCCCCCACCATCCGTCAAATGGCCATACTTTGAGTGCTGGCAGCTATCCGCTATCTTTGTGGTGAAAAGCTGCCAGCAGTCTTGTTGGAGGTCTGTGGTGGAGAGGCAGGTGCATCACCAGCACCACCAAGTCAGCAGGAATCTACCTGCCGTATTACATGCTGTAATACGGTTTGGGGGAGTCCTGCTGGCATGGTGGTGCTGATGATGCAAGATCGCCCGGACCCATCCCCTCCCAGACGTCCTCCTCGACGGAGAAGGTAAGTGGGCATCTGAAAGGGGTGGTGGTGCCTGTGTGTGTGCGTGTTTGGGGGAGGGGTGGTGAATGCTTGTATGTGAGTGAATGTGCATGTGTGCGTGTATGTGCACATGTATGGGGGTGTCTGTGTGGATAAATGTAAGTGAGTGGCGGTGTCTGAGTGCATGCATGCGTATGCTGAATGGGTGTATATGAAAATACATGCATGTGAAGAGGTGGGGGTGTTTGTGAGTGTGTGGACGGGTGGGGCGATGTGTGACTGTGTGGGGACATGTGTGCATGTGTATGCCGTGACAGGAATGGAGATCCTGTTGCTGGGTGTGTGACCGCCTGGGTTTTTGTGGCGGGCTGGTGGTTTGCAAGCTTTTAATCTGGCTGGCAACCTGAGACCTGTCGCCGGGTTGGAGGTGCTCAATGCCAGCCACGGCAGTGCGACTGCATCGGTGGGCCAGGCGGGGTTGTAGAGGCTTGCCGTCTGCCAAGCCACACAACTCTTAGTGTGGCAGTCCTTACTGCCGGTCTCATGACCGCCAGCCTCGTAATGAGGCCCAAAATCAGGATCTGTGGAATTTCGTGGTTGTATATTGCACTTATAAATACAGACAATAGATCAAGGAGCTTGGTATTGCAAACATACAAACCACCCACAAAGTCATACATTTGCTCATACATATACGAATTTGCAAATCTCTTTGTAAACTTATTTAACTTTAAGTAGATGTAAGTGATACAATGAGTGCAATAAATTACTCCAAACTACCATTTTTGCAGTGGTTGAAGAGAAAAAAAAAATTCCAAAGGGGAGAAAAAAGAGAAAACATAGTTCCATACTTATCTAAACCACAGAGATGTTCTGCTCTACAGATAAATCATAGCCACAGGTTTAGGTCTAAAAGGTGTCAATGAGACAACGAAATTCATAGTTTTTCCTGGAGCAGACTGGGACTTTTGAAAAATCACAAACACATAAGAAAAAAACACAAACCATAGACAACCGACTATGCCTGCATGGTCCGCACTTCCATAAGTGCCCTCAGCATGCATATGGAGAAAGCTGCAATGGAGAAGGCAGGACTCCCATTCTGCACTGAAACTGTTTCAAGTACAAATCTAGCGCCTTGTCCCCTCTGATCCATATGGTCTTTCAGTGCTAGAACATGTATGACAATCTTCTCTATTTTGCCTCAGAGTTATAGCACTCACAACACTGATGAGAGAGCGCCAGACTCATCCCAAGCAGCTTCTCCTGATCTTATAAAGCCAACTGTACAACATGAGGAAGGTAGCTTTTTATGCATGGTCCAGGACAAACATCAATCTTTCCTGCCATTTCTGTGCCACTTCCTGCCCAGTGTGTGAGTGCAGAGCTATTACAGCTGGCTCATCGGAAGCCCATGGTAATTATGTGTATTTCTGAGATCACCCATTGTCCACTTACAGTAATGAATTCCAAATCAGTTGCATTCATTAGTAAAACAGAGCCTATTCCTCCTAGTCACAAGATACAAAAATCACAATGTTTGACCAAAATGATTTTTATATGATGCTCTGCTGTACCTTGCATGCAGTCACTATAAAGTAATTTTTGTATTTTACAGCAAAATCACTATGCATATGAATACTTTACTACAAATGGAACAGTGTCTTGGTGCCCTTTATACAATGCAGGACCTGGAATGTCATTGAAATTGAGTATTTGTTGGGTTTGGAACATCCCCTACATGGTGTATAGTATATTCCCATGCCCGAAGTGCCCAACAGTGAGTAACTGATTTCCTAGTTTTTGTTTTTAATCCTGGCCGCACACTAATCTAATGTTTGTGCTGAGGCACAGGCCTGTCCTTAAACATGAGTGAAGTTTGTAACCTATCCAGTGACCTGGAGGGGTGCAACAAGGGTGTCCTAATATGGCTTAGAGTGGACTAGTGTCCCTGTCATGGGTTTAACATGTGGAGCGGTGGTGGCTTAATGTCCTTTATGAACCAATAGTTTTGACCAGACCTCTTTATGTGTCACTCGAGTAAATGCCTACAGGTGCAATCGTGCAAAGTTCTGTTTCTATACTGCTAATCCAGATCCCTGCTTTAACATCCCAAGTACACGCTATATATGTTTGCGTATATGGCCTCTGTTTTGCATACTGCGTGTGTATGAATGAGCCAGAGAAATGAAAGCCTGCAGTTTTCCATTTTGGAAGCCCCAGTCTGCGCCTGTGCACAAGAGGGAGGTGAGGATTTTTTTCCATACACTGAATGTGTATTGCTGATATTCCTGAAGCTGAAGGGAAGAGATCTAGAAAATACAGTGAGGGCTCAGAAGCCAAAGCTCCTTTTGAAATTTGATTAAGTCCCTGTGCTGAGACGGACTGTTGATTAGCCTAACTGTAACACTGCAATTTGGTAGATGGTGGAAGTGAAGGGTGGGACTGAATTCCCTGGTGTTCAGAGTGAGAAGGGTTAAGTGAGGTCAGCTTTTTGTCTCTTCCCTGATCACTGTTCAGTATGGCTGTTGATAACTAGATGTAGAAATGTAGAGGGCAACACCTGGAGCCTTGCCTTGCAGGAAGACGTTGATCCTCTGATCTGACGTGCCTAGAAACAAACCTGGTGCTGAGCGAGGGCATCTGCCAATCCTACAGAGATGTGACTGACCTGAAAGTGTAAAAGCAGCCTGACCCCCTGTGGTGTGTGGGTCCACTGGCCAATAGGAGACTGTTGAGAACAATCTGTGCACTCTAAAAAGTGTGTCTCACTGTGAAAGCTGGTGTAGGTAGACATCTCAGACAGCAGTCATTGCCGCTGCCTCTAAGAAGCTGTGTCAAAGGAAAGCATGCCATCATGAAGAAGTTGTGTCTGAGGAGGATCACAAATATGATAATTTTACATAAACATATTTTAACATTCTTATTTATTTATTCATTATTAAGTTTAATACATTTTTAAAATGTTCCCTATATGTTACCATCAGGCAATCTCCACCTTAACTGTGGAATCTCCCTATGGTAAAGCATAGGCAAAAGGCAAATGTAAATTAATTTTATATATTTATTTTAAATGTAGAGCAAAATAAAATGCTACATCACTACAGGGAGTGCAGAATTATTAGGCAAATTAGTATTTTGACCACATCATCCTCTTTATGCATGTTGTCTTACTCCAAGCTGTATAGGCTCGAAAGCCTACTACCAATTAAGCATATTAGGTGATGTGCATCTCTGTAATGAGAAGGGGTGTGGTCTAATGACATCAACACCCTATATCAGGTGTGCATAATTATTAGGCAACTTCCTTTCCTTTGGCAAAATGGGTCAAAATAAGGACTTGACAGGCTCAGAAAAGTCAAAAATAGTGAGATATCTTGCAGAGGGATGCCGCACTCTTAAAATTGCAAAGCTTCTGAAGCGTGATCATCGAACAATCAAGCGTTTCATTCAAAATAGTCAACAGGGTCGCAAGAAGCGTGTGGAAAAACCAAGGCGCAAAATAACTGCCCATGAACTGAGAAAATTTAAGCGTGCAGCTGCCACGATGCCACTTGCCACCAGTTTGGCCATATTTCAGAGCTGCAACATCACTGGAGTGCCCAAAAGCACAAGGTGTGCAATACTCAGAGACATGGCCAAGGTAAGAAAGGCTGAAAGACGACCACCACTGAACAAGACACACAAGCTGAAACGTCAAGACTGGGCCAAGAAATATCTCAAGACGGATTTTTCTAAGGTTTTATGGACTGATGAAATGAGAGTGAGTCTTGATGGGCCAGATGGATGGGCCCGTGGCTGGATTGGTAAAGGGCAGAGAGCTCCAGTCCGACTCAGACGCCAGCAAGGTGGAGGTGGAGTACTGGTTTGGGCTGGTATCATCAAAGATGAGCTTGTGGGGCCTTTTCGGGTTGAGGATGGAGTCAAGCTCAACTCCCAGTCCTACTGCCAGTTCCTGGAAGACACCTTCTTCAAGCAGTGGTACAGGAAGAAGTCTGCATCCTTCAAGAAAAACATGATTTTCATGCAGGACAATGCTCCATCACGCGCTCCAAGTACTCCACAGCGTATCTGGCAAGAAAGGGTATAAAAGAAGGAAATCTAATGACATGGCCTCCTTGTTCACCTGATCTGAACCCCATTGAGAACCTGTGGTCCATCATCAAATGTGAGATTTACAAGGAGGGAAAACAGTACACCTCTCTGAGCAGTGTCTGGGAGGCTGTGGTTGCTGCTGCACGCAATGTTGATGGTGAACAGATCAAAACACTGACAGAATTCATGGATGGCAGGCTTTTGAGTGTCCTTGCAAAGAAAGGTGGCTATATTGTTCACTGATTTGTTTTTGTTTTGTTTTTGAATGTCAGAAATGTATATTTGTGAATGTTGAGATGTTATATTGGTTTCACTGGTAATAATAAATAATTGAAATGGGTATATATTTTTTTTTGTTAAGTTGCCTAATAATTATGCACAGTGATAGTCACCTGCACACACAGATATCCCCCTAACATAGCTAAAACTAAAAACAAACTAAAAACTACTTCCAAAAATATTCAGCTTTGATATTAATGAGTTTTTTGGGTTCATTGAGAACATGGTTGTTGTTCAATAATAAAATTAATCCTCAAAAATACAACTTGCCTAATAATTCTGCACTCCCTGTACAATTAATTTAAATCTTTAAAAAATGTATATTCAATTAAATATTTTAAATATTTTGAAGTTTAAATTAAAAAATAAATTCACACCTAAATTAAAAAAAGTAAGTTGTAATTTTACATTAATTTATAAATTCAAAAAAGGTTATTAAAATATTTTATGTATACATAATACGTGTGTTTTCTTTTTAGATTGTTTTTTACATTAAATTATATGCATTTATATTTTTAACTATTTAACTTATTTAAAATGTGTTTCAATTTTAAACATTGTTTCCTACAGGGTTATATTTCATGTCCCTAATCCATTCTTTATGGAAGGTGGTTGCAATACTAGTGGTTGGCCATGTGTGGTGTGGTGCTGGACTTCAGCTCTGATCTGGATTAATTTACTACTGTTTTGGGTCTCTTTGGCTGCAGTAACTTTAGAAGAGCAGTTTGTGAATAGTAATGGGCTTCAGCCACTCTGCCACCCTGCCACATTTGCTACTAAATAGTAAACTTATATGTGTGATGATCTCTTCACAGAAAAGACAGGACAGTTGGAGGAAGAGATGTACATCTGTAGGTTCGCGAATAGCATTTTGTAGTGCTTTAGTAGTACTACTGTAGTTCTAATAAATGTACTACGAAATGCAGCTTGTTTATAGACTCCATTATTTATGTATCTATATTTATTTCACCCTATTCTAACTAGAGAGAAACAGAGCATTGAACATGATTGTAAGTGAAGAGTGCTCTTCGGGATCCTACTCAGTAACGAAAAGTATTTATGGGTGGGGATGAAGTGTTCTCTGAAGAGCTTGGCCTTCAGATGCTTTATGAACTGCAGGAAGGAAACTTTTTTCAAACTT
The DNA here is from genome assembly GCF_031143425.1 of Pleurodeles waltl. Classification (NCBI taxonomy): domain Eukaryota; kingdom Metazoa; phylum Chordata; class Amphibia; order Caudata; family Salamandridae; genus Pleurodeles; species Pleurodeles waltl. Next base: position 61,538,066 of record NC_090441.1, on the reverse strand, counting down.
TTGAAATTCTAGGGAGATTATTATTTCTGGTGTGCCTTGGAGTGTCTCCAGGTAAAAAATGTCAATGATAAGGCATAGGTCAGCTCTCTCACAATGCTCTCACATGTAAAAGTAAGTTCCATGCCCTAAGGTAAGTTGTCACTAGCTGGAATATTTGGTTCTCTCATTTGCTGCATTGTTGCATGGATATGTTTACAAATGTAGGGGTCATAAAACTGTCTTCTGCTTTCGGGGACCCATGGGCGATGAACATGAGTCAGTCCCTGTCTCTTTAACTTCCTGCCAAAGCAGGCACCACTGCTTCACGATGGAATCCATCCACTAGACACCAGGAATGTTTTTTTATTTTTTGGGGGGAGTGATCCCTTAGGCAAGGGTCGCTCCCTGGGGGGCAATATTCAATCGGTGTTTCGGCCTTCCCCTGGGAGCTGGATCTGCCATTTTTCAGCCGATCTTCCCCCCAGGGTGTCGAAACCCAGTAGGCACCAGGGATTTGTTTCTTTTTAATTTTAGGGCAGCGACCCCTTTGGCAAGGGTTGCTGCCCTGGGGGCAAAATATTTTTCTATGTTTCGGCACCCCATAGGGCTAGATCAGCCATTTTTCAAGCCAATCTGGCCCCCCGGGGGGTCGAAACACACTATATACCAGGGATTGTTGTTTGTGTGTGTGCTTTTGTTTGCTGGGGGCGACTCTTTTGGCAAGGGTCACCCCCCAAAGGGGGCACATAACTGTTGGCCATTTCTGCCCCCCCTTGGGGGCAGATTGGCCTATTTTTTTTAGACCCATCCGCCCCCAAAGGGAGCAGAATCCACTTAGGGACTAGGGATATTGTGTGTGTGTGTGTGTGTGTATGTGTTTTGTGTGGGGGCCGGCCCTTTGGCAGGGGTCTCCCCCCAAAGGGGGCACATTACTGATGGTCATAGGCCCATAGGGGCAGAAGCCACCAGGGATTTTTAAAAAAAGTTTTTTTTTGTGTGTGGGTGGTGGCTCCTTGGGCAGGGATCACCCCAAAGGGTGGCACACAATGTTGGCCATTTCTGCCCTCCTTGGGGGCAGATCGGCCTATTTTTTATAGGCCCATCTGCCCACAAGGGGAGCAGAAATTAACTTAGGCACCAGGGATCTTGTGTGTGTATGTTTTGTGTGGGGGTGACTGCCTCTTTGGCAAGGGTTGCCCCCCAAAGAGGGCACATTACTGATGGCCATTTCTGCCCCCTTTGGGGGGCAGATAGGCCTATCTTTGTTTAGGCCCTTCAACCCACAATGGGGGCAGAAGCCACCAAGACACCAGGGATTTTTTTACGTTTATTTTGTGTGGGGGTGGTGGCCCAAGGGGGTCACTCAACTGTTGGCCATTTCTGCCCCCCTTGGGGGCAGAACAGCCTAATTTGTGTAGGCCCATCTGCCCCCAAGGGGGGCAGAAACCACTAGACACCAGAGAAAATTTCAAATTTTTTGGTGGCTGGGTGTTTGTCAACTGGCGAATTATTTGCATTCGTGATTATAACAGTTTATTTCTCTTTTTTGTTCTAGTTCAAAGCTTTTGCTTCCTTTGCTGTGGCTCCTTGTGTTTTTGCCAGTGGTTGACCTGCAGTTTGCGTAGTTGCATGTTTTAGGTAAGAAAAAACAACTTACTCCAAAAGAGTATTGTTGCCATGCATGAATGACATGACATGAATGCAGGATTCTGTGTGAAATTCTCCTTAGATTTTTGCACAATGACATTTGTGTTGTCTTATGTCTAATTTTATTTTCTTTTTAGTGGCATATCATTGGTGATTGCTGTGTCAGTGCAGAGTAGTTGCTGGTGAGTCGAGCTTTTTCAGGAAAGTGAGTGGTATAGTTTTTGAGTACATAACTCTTTGTGATAAAGCCACACTTTGTGTATTACTTATTTTAGACCCTGCTGGTTGTTGTTGGAACATTTGTCAAGTTACTTTTCTCAGAAAGGATCATGGCTAGCTGCAGGGTGACTGCTCAGCAGGTTGTTGGTATGCTTTTTGAGTCGTCTTCTGATCATGATTATGAGACTGACTCTGTATCTGAGGCAGAGGAGGAAGTGAGAGATTCTGACAGTTAGTTGTCTGTCAGAGAGGAATCTTCCGATGAGGAAGCCACTCCCAGTGCGGATGAAGGGCCTGTTTTAAGATGAGGACACTGATGTGCCAATAGTGCAGCAGCCTGGGGCTGAAAGGTTTCCCATTGGAAGACCTGAACTTTGGGTTGCCCCAAACATGGAGCAGCAGAGTTGCCTGCCTTTATTGGTCTCCCAGGGTGTAGAGTGAATACAGAAAACTTTTTGCCTCTCAATTTCTTTCAGGTGTTTATGGACGATGTATTTTTGGAAGTGATTGTTGAGCAGACTAATTTGTATGCAGAGCAGTATTTGAGGGACAACACTGCCAGATTTAGGCCACAGTCTAGAGCTACCCAGTGGATTCCAACAAATCTGGAAGAGTTGAAAAAGTTCTTGGGTTTGACTTTTTTGACAGGGTTGATAAGGAAGCCGTCGCTGGCTTCTTATTGGTCCTCTAGTCCCTTGATGGCAACGGCTATATTTCCTGCATCCATGACTTAATAATGCTTTAGGCTTGCCACAAGATCACCCTGATTCTGACCGTCTTTTTAAGATTCGGCCTGTCCTTGATCATTTTGTAGATCAGTTTTCAGAGGTCGATGTCCAAGGAAAGAAATATCTGTAGATGAATCTTTGATCCTCTTCAAGGGCTATTTGGTTTTTAAGCAGTACATTCCTAGCAAGAGGGCATGGTATGGAATTAAGATGTATATGCTTTCTGAAAGTAGTACAGGATATGTTTCTAATTTCCAGGTCTACACTGGTAGGGATTCCAATATTGACTCCCCTGGTTGTCCGCCCAGTTTTGGAGTTAGTGACAAAATTGTGTGGGAACTTGGTAGACAACTGTTTACCAAAGGTCACCATTTGTACGTAGATAACGTTTACACTGGAGTGCAGTTGTTCAGGGAATTGTTTAGTGTGGACACTGTTGCTTGTGGCACAATCCGCTCTAACCAGAAAGGCTATCCAAGGGATCTTCTCTTTAAAAAAATTGAGAGGGGACAGTGCAGTGCCTTGCAGAACGATGAGCTGCTAGCTCTGAAATTTGAAGACAGGAGGGATGTCTACATGCTAACTATAATCCATGATGAGAGTACTTCCTGTGTGACTGTTTGGGGTCAGGTTGCCAAAGTGCACAAACCTGCGTGCATTTTGGATTACAATAAGCACATGGGTGTTATTGATAGAGTAGATCAGAGGTTGGAACCTTACACTGCTGTTCATAAGTCTTACGTTTGTTATAAAAAGTCAGCAATCCATTTGTTTAATTTAGCCACTTTTAATGCTTTTATTGTGTTCAAGGATTGTTTCCCTGAGTCAAGGATTACATTTGTTAAATTTCAGGAGTCAGTGATAGAGAGCCTTATTGTGGTGGAACAGGCAAGAGTTCCTAGAGAAGCAGTGGTGGAGGATGTGGCTAGATTGAAAGATCGCCACTTTCCTGATCACAATCCTCCCACTCCCAAAAAAGACTTTCCCGCTAAGAAATGTAGAGTCTGTGCCCGAAGAAGTATCTGGAGGGAGACTCAGATATACTGCCCAGATTGTCCTTCAAAGCCTTGGCTGTGTGTAGCTGGCTGTTTCAGGAGTTACCACACCCAAAAAAGTTATTGGGAACTACTGTGAGCATAGATTGCCTGTTTTATATTTTTATATGTTCAGTTTCACGGTTGGCATTACTGTCATGTATTTAGTTAGAGCTTTTGTGTTTGTCGTTTTCTACTTATTTATAATTAGTGAGTGGTTTCTCTGTTGTTTAAAAAACAAAAGTGATGGCGGTGTGCATGGAGTGGCGCTTGGCTGGCAGTGTGGGTGGAGTGGAGCTTTGCTGGTGGTGTGCGTGGAGTGGCGCTTGGCTGGTGGTGTGCGTGGATTGGAGCTTGGCTGGTGGACTGCGTGTAGTGACGCTTGGCTGGCAGTATGCGTGGAGTGGTGCTTGGCTGGCGGTGTAAATAGTGACTTGCTGTTGGCCACTACAACACACTGCTAGCCAAACGCAAGTCCACAGACTCCCATCAGCTGATGTGATTGCTGTTTCAGGCATGTGGGCATATGAAAGTGATGGGCCCTTGAATAGCGCTGTCTTTTGATGTAGGTGTTGTAATGTGCTGGGCCTGAGGCTGGAGGTGTGAATGGTCTTGTGCATGTCACGTATGAAAGGTGTGTGAATGGACTGTAAACCAGTTGGTGCCTTGACGTGGCTTTACCACAATCACGAAAATCTAGCAGGCAGGGACAAATCTACTCGTTATTTAAAACAACCAAATATTCACTATTGGTTTCGAGGGTGAATTACTTTCCCAAAAATTATTAAATTTATTCATAAACTGCAATATACAAATCGTCATAACAACACATATTACTTATTTGATCACTATGGCACAAAAAAGAAATTATATATACATCAAATTTACATCTCACATATTAGTTACACCACTCTTAAAAACTAACACATAACATAGATACCCAAAAGGAGGGTTATGCCCATCGACATGACTTTCTATTATGGTCACTATAGCACAATTAACACTGTGATCCCATACATTGTAGGTCACCAAGGGTCTGGTACCCAGCTGTAAAATACCTCACTATTTTTTCAAGGTATTATGTAGTGCTCCATCAATTTTGTTTATCAATTTTTTATTTCAAAGCCCTTGGTCCCATTTATCAGATGTCGACGCGTTTCGGCCTCACAATTCATGGCCTCTTCAGGACTGTCAGGGGGCACTGGCACCTCTACAAAAATTAACACACAAATTAAAAACATGCCACCTAAATAGATTTATTCTCTATGCAGCTTCAAATATGCAGAGTATCAATCCCAAAATTATTTCTATATATAGCAATGTACCTCTGTTAGAAATGTGAAATTACTCCTTTAAGGGGCACATTCCTAAGAGGGTCCTTCCCCTCCAAATTACTTAATCTCGATACCTCCAGAGGTGATCACAGCACCACAAAAACACAGCGTGTCTCAATATATTAATTAAACATGCCACTCAATCATGCAGCAAACTCCGTGAGTCCCACTGTGTGCAATACCTTTCTTTCCATTGTCTGAAAACCACACTTTAACCACAGAGTTTGTACTTGTTTCCAATTAATTCTGTTCATAAACGAAAAGACAAAGAAGCCGGCAGTGAGCCAATATTTATTGTTATCATAAAGCCACAAGTGTCCTTTTCAAGGGTACACTGGAACTGGGCGCTCTCCTCTTACCTATTTAAAACAGCAGCTCAACAATAAAATCCATTTTTTCTATCCGTTCGATGTTAACCCTGCAGGGGTACATTAAACATGACTAAGTTTTAGGGCTAATTACCGAAGGCTCTGTAGTCGGTTTACTCAAGCTGTAATTGTTTTTGTTAATGTTACCGCTGTCGCAATTGGGCTTAAAAGATAGCTTAACTTACTTACTTGGGCTTTTACACTCCAGCCCGTGTAGCTAGCGGCATTCTCGTTGCCACAGAGACAGCTCAAAGCTGCTATTCCGATTCACACCAACTAAAGAAACGCCGTCCTACACGAGGCAGCGTTTTAGGTTGTTCATCGGGCGTGCACTAGCCCGCATTTGTTTATAGCCAGTGGCAGTCGATGGACGCCATATTAGAGGGACTATGCCTTTTTTTCCTATTATCTTTACTTTCCTTCCGAAACCAACAGACCTATTCTTTAGCCCATTATTTCCCTGAAGCGCGGTCAAAAAACTTTCATACTCTGACGTGGCTTTACAGCTCATGAGCTGAGTCAATGGTTCAGTTTTTTGGCCTTTCAGTTATTAACAGTGCATTTAATTTTTGTGAAATCTCTTGTTAATACAGTTTCATCTACTGAACTATCACTCACCCCTGTGCCAAATCCAACCAGTATGTGTGGTAAAAATGAAAAAACCTGCTCTGCTGTAATCAGGCATCAAAGCGCACCCGTGACATGCTAGGTTCTCGGGTGGGACCCCCATGATGAAGCATGCCACCAACTAGGCTGGTGGGTAAGGAGTCTTTTTAACATAACCTAAGTGCGTTCCTTTTCACAATTTTAGTGTTTGGAACATCACAGAAGGACGTGGACACATCTGGGTTTGGTAGGTTTCCTAGATGACTGCCGCACCTGGGATCAAAAACACAGGTGTACCCCCCCTTACAAGAACATAGATCATTTTGATGTGTCTATGTTGTGTTTTGGGGCATTTCCTAACTCAGGCACTAGGCCTACCCACACAAGTGAGGTGCCATATTTATCAGGAGACTTGGAGGAATGCTGGGTGGAAGGAAATGAGTGGGTCCTCTTAGATTCCAAAACTTTCTATCACCGAAATTGGAAGAAAAAGTGTTTTTTTGCCAAATTTGGAGGTATGCAAAGGATTCTGGGTAACATAACCTGGTGAGAGCCCCACAAGTCACCCCATTCTGAATTCCCCTAGGTGTCTAGTTCTTAGAAATATATAGGTTTGCTAGGTTTCCCTAGGAGCTAGAGGCCAAAATCCACAGCTAGGCACTTTGCAAAAAAACAGGTCAGTTTTCTTTGTGAAAATTTGATGTGTTCATGTTGTGTTTTGGGGCATTTCTTGTCGCGGGCACTAGGCCTACCCACAGAAGTGAGGTACTATTGATATCGGGAGACTTGGGGGAATGGTGAGTGGAAGGAAATGTGTGGTTCCTCTCAGATTCTAGAACTTTCTATCACTGAAATGTGAGGAAAAAGTGTTATTGTTGCCAAATTTTGAAGTTTGCAAAAGATTCTGAGTAACAGAACCTGCCTGGCGAGAGCCCCACAGGTCATCCCATTCTGAATTCCCCCAGGTGTCTAGTTTAAAAAAATATTTAGGTTTGCTAGGTTTCCCTAGGTGCTGGCTGAGCTAGAGGCCAAAATGCACTGATAGGCACTTTGCAAAAAACAGGTCGGTTTTCGTTGGAAAAATGTGATGGGTCCACGTTGTGTTTTGGGGCATTTCCTGTTGTAGGCACTAGGCCTACCCACACAAGTGAGGTGCCCTTTTTTAGGGAGACTTGGGGGAATGCTGGGTGGAAGGACATTTGTGGCTTCTCTCAGATTCCAGAACTTTCTATAACCGAAATTTGAGTAAAAGGTGTTTTTTTTTGCCAAATTTGGAGATTTGCAAAGTATTCTGGGTAACAGAACCTGGTGAGAGCCCCGCAAGCCACCCCATTCTAAATTTCGCTTGGTGTCTAGTTTTAAAAAACGTATAGGTTTGCTAGGTTTCCCTAGGTGCTGCTGAGCTAGAAGCCAAAATCCAAAGCTAAGCACTTTGCAAAAAACAGGTCAGTTTTCCTTGGGAAAATGTGATGTGTCCATGTTGTGTTTTGGGGCATTTCCTGTCGCGGGCACGAGGTCTGCCCATACAACTGAGGTACTATTTTTTTTGGGGAGACTTGGGGGAATGTTAGGTGGAAGGAAATTTGTGGTTCCTCTCAGATTCCAGAACTTTCCATCACTGAAATGAGAGGAAAAAGTGTTTATTTGCCAAATTGTGAGGTTTGCAAAGGATTCTGGGTAGCAGAACCTGGTGAGAGCCCCACAAGTCACTGCATTCTGAATTCTCCTAGGTGTCTAGTTTTCAAAAATATATAGGTTTGCTAGGTTTCCCTAAGTGCAGGCTGAGCTAGAGGCCAAAATCCACAGTGAGGCACTTTGCAAAAAACAGGTCAGCTTTCTTTGGGAAAATGTGATGTGTACATCTTGTGTTTTAGGGCATTTCCTGTCACGGGCACTAGGCCTACCCACACAAGTGAGGTACCATTTTTATCAAGAGACTTGGGGAAATACTGGGTGGAAGGAAATTTGTGGCTCCTCTCAGATTCCATAACTTTCTATCACCGAATTGTCAGGGGAAAGTGTTTTTTTGCCAAATTTTGAGGTTTGCAAAGGATTCTGGGTAACAGAACCAGTTGAGAGCGCCACAAGTCACCCCATCCTGGATCCTCCTAAGTGTCTAGTTTTAAAAAATGCACAGGTTTGGTATGTTTCCCTAGGTGCCGGCTGAGCTACAGGCCAAAATGTGCGGCTAGGCACTTTCCAAAAAACACGTCAGATTTCAATGTAAAAATGTGATGTGTCCATGTTGCATTTCCTGGCGCGGGCATTAGGCCTACCTACGCAAGTGAGGTACCATTTGTATCAGGAGACTTAGGGGAACACAGTATAGCAGAACAAGTGTTATTGCCCTCTATATTTTTGGCTTCCAAATGTAAGACAGTGTGTAAAAAAGTAGTCTATTTGAGAAATGCCCAGTAATTCACATGCTGTTATGGGGATCGCGGAATTCAGAAATGTGCAAATAACCACTGCTTCTCAACACCTTGTCTTGTGCCCAGTTTGAAAATACAAAGGTTTCCTTGATACCTATTTTTCACTCTCTATATTTCACCAAATGAATTGCTGTATACCCGGTATACAATGAAAACCCATTGCAAAGGTGCAGCTCCTTTATTGGCTCTGGGTACCTAGGATTCTGGATGAACGTACAAGCCCTATATATCCTGCAACCAGAAGAGTCCAGCAGACCTAACAATATGTTGCTTTAAAAAATCTGCCATAGTTGGAAAAAGTTATAGAAGAAAACATGGACAGAAATGGCTCCTTTTCACCTCAATTTCAATATTTTTTTATTTTAGCTGTTACTTTCTGTAGGAAAGCCTTGAAGGATCTACATAAATGACCCCTTGCTGAATTCAGAATTTTGCCTTTTCAGAAATGTTTAGCTGTCTGGGATCCAGCATTGGTTTCACACTCATTTCTGTAACTAACTGGAAGGAGGCTAAAAGCACTAAAAATAGTAAAAATGGGATATGCCCCATTAAAATGCCAAAATTGTGTTTAAAAATATGCTTTTCTGATTCAAGTCTGCATGTTTCTGGAGACTGGGAAGATGGTGATTTTAGCACAGCAAGCCCTTTGTTGATGCCGTATTCAGGGAAAAAACACATGATTTCTTCTGCAGCCTTTTTTTTCTCCATTTTTCTGAAAAAAACTAAATTGAAGCTGTATTTTTGCTAATTTCTTGGTGTACTCCAAGGGAATCCACAAACTCTGGGTACCTCTAGAATCCCTAGGAAGTTGGAAAAAAGGACACAAATTTGGTGTGGGTAGCTTATGTGGAATAAACGTTATGAGGGCCTAATCGTGAACTGCCCCAAATAGCCAAAAAAAGGCTTGGTACCTGAGGGGGAAAAAGCCTGGCAGCGAAGGGGTTAATAATGACTGGGGCAATGACAGCAGAATCCAATGGAGGGCCAGCAAAGCATTAATTTGGGACTTTGTAGTTGAAGAGGATCACAATATTAGATTAATCTTTGCATTGCCAAATGCCATTGTAATCTGTGAGATGGCCCTCTTGTGTTCTCAGTGCTAGGAGTTGAGGACAGTACCAAAGAACTCTCAACTCATCTTGCAGGTTGTCTGTATTGTGTGGTGCACATGGCAGTAATAGAGCTAGGTAAAAACATAGATGGTTAAGCTCCCTCTTCAAAGACAGTATGTGGTAATTTATACCATGTCAGATAGCCTGTCTGCCTGCCAGGTCAGTGGAGGCTAAAACCTTTATTTCCCCACTGAGGACTGGCCACCATCCTTAGAGAACCTTCTAAGCCTTTAGTGCATCCACAGTTGTGGCGGATACACTCATGGTGGAAGATGAAGAGAATGCCAAGCAGATGCTATGTTTTTTTGACCCTGCAATGCATTTCTTTTTGTTTTGTGAATTAAACTCCAAAAGCTTATATAAAAAAATGACTGTGAGCCACAACTGCATGCACATCAGGCAAATTGATTGTTTTCCCTTCCCTGGACTGCCATATGTCACTTGACGGACCCAGGCAGGGAAATCTAGTGACAGTGTCCCTAAACTAAATAGGGTAGGTTGAACATCACTGAGAAATAGCAGTCCTTTGGGCAATGAAATCTGATCATGGGATTTTGTGGGTAGAGCTGGCTGAGCCTCCACAGATAGTAACTGTGCTATACTCCGCCTCTAAATGAGGTAGGAGAACTGCAATTGTTTGGCAGATGGACTGTGTTGGACCTGAACCTCTCTACAGGGTCACTTCCAAACCTTTCACCTTTACTCCTCCTCTTTTGCTGAATTTGTTTGTGTATGCCTTAGGAATCTGTTGACGGTACCACAGCTAGCCAGTGCTAAAGTGCTTGTTCTCTCTTCTTAAAACATGGTAAAATTATCCTACTTTTAATTTACTTGTAAGTTCCCAATCTAGGTCCTACATACCCACGGCCTGTAAATTAAGTGCGACTAGTAGGTCTGACATTTTGACCTGGAAAAATAAACCTTTTGACACCTCTAGACCTTTTTTTATAACACTTATAAGTCACCCCTAAGATAGTCCTTAGCAGCTACCAGGGCAGGGTGCATGGTTTTTAAAAAGTAGGACATGTGTACTTAGGTTTTTCACGTCCTGGTAGTTAAAAACTCCTAAAGTTGTTTTTTCCTGTGGTAAGACTTGTCTCTCCCATTGACTAACACTGGGTTACCTTATTACTTTTAAATCATGCTAAGATTGGATTGAGAGCAGATAGAGATATGCTGTATAGACTCAAATGAATTGTAATTTAAAACCCTCTTTAATGGTGTGTAAGTCACAATCTTGAAAATGCCACTTTTAGAAGTTGGCATTTTCTTGCCCCAAACCTTTGTGCTTTCTGCCAGAGCCCTGTGTCACATTACTCTGCTGTTGAGATGTGTGTATTCCTGCCAGGGAATGACATAAAGAGGACTAGACTTGGGCAGCATTGGCCACACTGCTAGGATAGCTGGAGGCAGACCTGTGTCCTGCTCCACGTGTACTTCAAAGGGCTTGCCTCCAGCACATACAAGGGAACCTGACATCAGACCAGATTTCTTGGAGCCTTGACAGGGAAAGGAAAGCACTTTCCAGAAGCAGATGTAAATTTAGTACAGGGTGCCCCCCACAGATATAAATATTGGACTCCCAGAACCATGCTTTAGAACACTCTTGGATCTGTGGAACTAGCAGCAGAAGGCCTGTCCTTCTTAAGGGCTGCTGTCTGAGAAGGAAGACTGGGCCTACTTACCTTCATCCTAGGCTAACCGACAGTGACTCAAAGGGTCAGTTGGCTGATCCCCTGTTTGAGCTACCGTGACATAAAAATACCCTTCCTGCAACTTCCCATCTGGCCTGCTGCATCTGGACCTGTCTGAACCTGCAACTGGACTTGCCCGAACCCTGCTGTTGGCCTCCGTCCTGGTCCCCAAGAGATTCCTCCCAGGTCCTGGCCCTTTGGCTAGCATCAATGTGTACTCCTGTCTCCCTATCTGTGGGTTCCAGCAAATCCAATGCAGCTCCATGCAGCTCAATGCATACCTCATTTCGAACATCTTGCAGCTCCTGATCAACAGCTTAATCGGAAGCGATGCAGCACAATGCAACCCTACACAGGTCCTCTCATCACAACACCACATAGCTCCAGATCGAACCGACCCAACTCTTCACAGGACTTCACATAATAGGACCGCGCAGCTCTTGCTGAGAACCGATGGCGTGCGAATGAAAGCCTTGAATCAATAACATAAAGTACAACTCTTAGAGGCACCGATCTGGTTCCTGTAGCTGGTCAGCCCTCCATCACAGTTAGACTGAACTTATGATTTAGTCCCAGTCTAGCACAACCAAATAACCACAGTTGGCACTTTGTACTTCTTGGTGCTATTTTCGCTTAAAACTTTAAAATTCATATCTCTCGTTTTGTTAATTGGATTTTTGTATTTTGTGAGAAAACAGGGCTTTTTTTTAGTGTCTCTCAACTTTTTGCCCCCATTTTCGACTACTAGATGCTGGTTTTCTGACTCTGATGGTGCCCTGAGCACTGCTAACCAAACCCAGGGTCTTTACTCTGATTAAAAGTATACGCAAATTAGGCATAAATATAATTGGCATGACAGCTTACCTGTAAGTCCCTAGGATATGGTAGGGGATATAGGTTTAGAGGCCCAGCAGATTTAATTCACTTGATTGTGCACTTCTGTGTGGCCTGCTGTCAATTTAAAAGCCAGCCCTGATTCTCAGGCTGCTTTTAAATTGCATTTATATGCACATTCGACTTTGGAATTAAAGGTACTTCCAAAGTCTCAAACAACTTTTATTTAGATATACGTCATCCCTACCTTCTCCCTTAAGTGCCCCAGGGGTAGGGTGCCTTGTAACTGTAAGCAGGGACATTATAAAAGATCTTTTACATGCCCTGGTGAGGGAAAATCTACAAATTTAACTTTCTCTCATTGTAGTACATATGCGTCATAGGCAAACATAGGAATACTTTATTGAATATATAACTATTGCTAGGAAAGAGCTACAAATGTAATTCTTAGACTTAAAATTATAGTTAGAATAAATCCAACCACTTGTCACTGTTAGATTTATTGTAACTATCACAGAAAATAAGGTATAAAACTTGCTTTCCGGATGAGACAATTTCCAGCCTTCTGGCAGCTCTTCTGTGACGGCCCAGTCTCTGCCAGGCTGAGCCAAGCTGTCTTAATGAGGTGTGAAGTGGCCTGCATTGAGACAAAAGGGCATTTGGTAGGTGGAGATCTGCAAGCTGCAGAGCAAAAGGCAGGAAGGGGGCTTAGTAGCCAAACTGGTCTTCTAGAAAGGAATGACAGGACAGGACCCAGGCTCACCTCCACATCCTGCCACCCCAGCCAGGTTGGAGCCTCTGTAATAAGATTAGTAGAGGGTCTAGAAGGGGAGTGTTAAGGAAATGATGCCAAACAACTAGAAAAGAAGGTCTGCCCTGCTGGATACTTGGGCTGCACAAGAGAGGACTGCACTCTTAAGGACTGCACCAGCTGCACACTTTGATCGTCTGCCCTAAAAGGGCTTTGCCTGGCTTCTAAAGGATTCAGAAGTGGACTCCTTGTAGGCGAAAAGTATAAAGGAGCTACCAACAGTCACCTGCATCAACTCCTCCCAGAGGAGTCCAACTGGACAGGGTTCAATGGACTTATAAGGATTTGGCCAGATGCATTGTGGGAATTGCAGTCCCAGCAACCCAAGGAGTAACTCAGAGATTCTGGACCCTTGGATTGGGGCTGTGCACCACTTTCCTCCAATAAGAAATACTTTTGGAAGTAAGTGTAAAAGTGTTACATCGTGGGCAGCTAGAACTCTTGACTGTGTCCCGGTCCAGCACAACCTTTTTTTAAGCCTTTGAGCGCTAAATGCTACTAAGTGCTAGTTTTACTTTTAATCTTTAAATATTCATATCTCTGGTTCCATACACCTGAGGTTTGTCATTTGGTGTAATTTTAATCATAGAAATATAAGCTATTTTTATAAATCATTGTAGGATTTTTATTGTGTTTTGTGTCTTACTTATTTAATGTATTGGTGTTTTTAAATGCTTTACACACCTGTTTCCTAAGTTAAGCCTGTCTGCTCGCAGCCAAGCTACCAAGGGTTTAGCAAAGGATTAATTTATTGAGACCTTGACTGAACCTTATCTGTGAATGAGGCCTTATGGCTGGCTATAGGTACCTACCTGCATCTACTAATAATCCACTTTCTAACATCTTTCCTGTGCCATTTTATTTATTAAAGTGTATTGTTTTTTTAAAATTGGTTTGCAATTCTTCCTGTGCTGTTTATTCACTTTATTACTGTTTGTGTGCCACAAGAACAGTTTACACATTGCCTCTAAGGTAAACCTGACTATTTTGTGCCAAGCTACCAGACGTTTAGGCACTGGTTAATGTAGTTACCTTTTTGGTTCACCCTGACAAGGACTGTAGTTGTTGCCTGAGTGGGGCTTCCAACCCTCAACCAATAACCCAGTTTCTTATAGCCTGCATCAGGAAAACTCTACATGAGGCTCAAAGTGTTTTTTGGATGCATTGTTTGAATTGCCTGATACAAGTTCACTCTGTTGTTCCCTATTGTTCTACAATTTCCAACATATTTATCTATCACCATAATAATATACTATGAACAACACTTTTTATTGTTGCATCAATACCAAAACATTGGCGAATCACACATCTGGCTTTTTGTTAAGGGAAGGTTTTGGTAGTAGTTCAGAGACTTTATGTGATAACACCTGTTGTAAAGCGCCCCTGTTTGGATGGTCAGCCCCCACTTCTTTCTGTCAGATGCTGTTGTTTCTGACCTGTCAGTGTATTGAGGCCTGCTAACAAGCCCTCAGAGTCCATGCTCTTTCCCCTAAATTGTAGGTCGAATTGCATAGGCCAGTTGGGGAGAACCTTACCACCCCTTTAAGTCCCTAGAAAATGGTACCCAGGGCAAGGGTGGCAAAGGGGGTGACCAGGGCTGCAGCACTGATTTTGACACCCTGAGTACCCCAAGTAAAAGAGAGACTACAGAGCTGCCATGTTAGCCTGCACAAGCAGCCTGCTGCTTGAATACGACTCTGCCCACACCAGGTGCAGGCAGAGTCCCTGTTACTTCTCCTTGGGCAGGTCAGTCACCCCTAAGGCAGGTTCCCTCTAGCCCAGGGGGCAGGATGCACTGTCCCATGAGTGAGGACATATGTGCAGGAGCACATATACCCCCGTCTAGCATCTAAAACGCAATCCCGGCCCAAGTTACTGGCGGCCCATTGGATAATATGGGCTGGCATCTAACTACTGCTCAGATGTCCAACTCTGCAGTGACCTAGCTGAATCCCATTGTGTTTGGTATCAAACACTGTGCTTTGTAACCCTGAACATGATGCCCATGTTTAGGATTCAAAGGAGATGCCCAGGTGGCACCCTTAGAGGATGCCCACCAAGTTCCCAAGCCCTGTACTGTTTTGGCAGGCTCTCCTGTCTGTGGTGCTAGCACCTTGGCAGGAGGTAAGACTAAGGGCCTGAGCAGGAAAGAGGTCACACATCCTCCCACCCAGGCTGGCTAGTGAGAAAAGCATCAGGGCACTAAGCCTCAAAGGCTTCACCAGCCTTTGATGTGTAAGAAGCTATCCCCTAGGAGGGAACAAAGCCCTTCCCACTCTGCCCGGCGAGGCAGGTGAGAAATTAGCTATGCAGGAGGTGTGCACCCTCATAGGACTAGCCACACCTTGAGTGTAGGCTAGGAGGTCTACACAGCTGAGGGAGGGTTCTGCCGTCTTGGCCCACCCTAAGAATGGTGAGTTTCAGTAGAAAGTGATGTACTTCCACAGGACGTCGTCACTGCAGGGGGGGATTAGCCGCAGGGACTAGTAGCTCATTGACCACTGTCCCTCACACCCTTAAGTTCCCCCTAAACCAGGATTTAAGGGGCTCCCCTGACAGCAGAGCTTAGATCGTACCTGGAAAAAAAGAAAGAAGCACAAAGAGATGTCTGAACCAACAACAGGACCTGGACTCCAGCCCCTGCGCAAGAAGAGGACACAAAGTAACCTAAGGAGACCAGTACTGAAACCGTGTGCCTGATGTGTGCCCGAGGTAAAGACCTGTTGGTCCCAGCAAGAGGGACCCCAGTGGACACCAAAACTTCAAGGAAGACTCCCCTGACTGGAGGTACCACTACCCTGTCAACTGCAGGAGTAAAGGTGAGCTGAGATAGAAGAACTGCGGCCCAATAGGCTCTACGTGTCTGAGCCTAAAGAAACTCGGAGCTCAACATCTTAAGCATGGAAGTCAGGCCTGGACCCAGTTTCACACCTCTACTCGCTGACAGCTGACTTCCAGCCACCAAAAAGGCTGTGGACCACCCATGCAGCTACCAAGGCTTGTCTGTCACCTGCCTGGAAATCGACAGCCACATGACATTCACCGACTCAAGGGCTGCCCCTCAACATAGAGACTGACGTTGCCAGTGACCCCTCTCCTGTGTCTTGTGGGACTAAAGCCTGAAGGATGTGACTTCGACTGGAGCAGTAAAGCATCTTTGGCCGGACCAGCTGGTGATTGACAGCTAGAAGCCACCTCTGCACCTGGAGCCACCGGAAGAGGTGGTGAAGATCCAAGCGTCGATTCCTGGTCCTGGCCCCACAGAGACCTCTACATCTGAAGGGTAGATTGTGAGTCCACCTCCAAAGTCCAGTTTTGCATTGGAGTGCAAAACGTACCGCAACTGCAGACTGTTCAGCACCAAAGACAGCCAAATCACCTCTGCAATCAGACTCCCTGGGCAAGCTAATAACAGTCTGACTGTTGAATCTTGGTCTAGGTCCTTGCAGAACCTTAAGTTCCCATAGGTACATTGGAACTCACCCTACAAGTGCCCGAGTGCACACTGCTATTTTCCACGTTGACTTCAATGGAAACCCTTTAAATCTGCAAAGTACTGTATTTTCTAAAGGTTTACAAATTCACAACTCCGGTTGTACAAAGGCTACAAAATGTACTTTGGTGTCTAAATTAAGATTAAATCTAATGTATTTTTCTAAATTGCTATCAGATTTATGTCAAGTTGTGTAATTTACTTAGCTTCCGTGTTGGTAATTTGAAATCCTTTACACATGTTCCTCTAAGAAGCCTGACTGCTCTTTGCCACACTACCAGGATGGACGTAGGGTTTCATGAGAGTGAATCCGAGGTCCACTACTGGGTATTGTATTGATATTCCATGGTAAGACTGCCTAGTCATACTATATAATACCGCCACCTTGCTACAACACCCAGCTGCCCTAGAACGAAAATTCCATAATTAGGGAAAATCTTGGGCTTTAATAATATAGAGCTATGAGCAGGGTCCCTTTCATGACCAGAATGAATCCGCAGATTTAAGCTGTACTCAGTGCTTTAAATGGAATAATAGAAGTGCAGGTACTCTGTAATAGAGTACCTGCTTGTTTCTGAGAAGTGCCGGTACTCTCCAATTAAAAGTATTACGATTTTCTTGAGATATGCCGGTACTCTCCCTCTCAAAATAAAAAAGTGCCGGTACTCAGTACCGGAGAGTACCGGCCCATTTAAAGCACTGGCTGTACTCTTAAAGAAGAGTGTTATAAAAAGTAGCCAGAAGATGATTTTTGCATTGTATTGGGTGAAGCTAAAAGCATACTTGCCAATGTATTGCAATATAGATACATTTGACAAAGGGCCATTTTGGGGCATATTTAAGAAAGCATGTGAGTGTGCACATCTTTACTTTGAGAACATTACAAACATAAATCCACAACATGTTATCATGATAGTGAAGTAAAACGATGAAAATGTAAGGATAATTAATGAATAGCACTGTGTCTTCATGATAGGCCAGGGTATTTAAAAAGCGCGCAATTTGTAAACAAAAAAAGCCATAATGCAGAAAATAAAATGTTGTAATGTCCACAAAGTAAATAAACCAAAGAACACGCAATGTGCCTCAATTACAAACTACATGTTGCATCTACCATCTAATAAAAAAACACTATTTGGCAATCCAAACCTAATGGAAAAATGAGTGGGAGAATGTAATAATGTAACATGCCATGACCTTGATGGAAAGCCCAACCAAGCCATGGCAAACCATGGAAAATACACGGAAGGCAGCGGTTGATGTGGGCTGATCCAAAGCACACTCTCTCTCTCTTTGTATTTCTTCCTATTCTAAATTTTTTTAAAGAACAAATAAAATGAAGTATTCAAAAATCCAAAGCTGTCTGTAACCAGACATAAAAAGGAGCGATCAATTTCCCAAACCTGATTTGTTAATGTGATGTGGTAACGTGTGTAGTAATCTAAGGCGAGCAAAGCCGTGTTTGATAATTGTTAATCTGTGGTGTTAATGAAAGCTGTTCAGATAATAGGATGTCCAAATGCTCAGCTTCAACTACAAAGGTTACACGAGTCCCAATTATGGCGGGGTCCCAGCAGACTCCTTTCATTTCCCGGCAAGCATTTCCCAACCAGACAGCAGAATCGCGATCCGCTGGGCTCTCTTTCTGTTTGTTTATCGTCCAGTTTAAGGCTTCGGTGGGACATCGAGATGAGCATTACAGATCTGTCCTCCTTGCGTTATTGCAGTACAGTCTTGTGTCATCTGTATAGCAGAATTCATATGTTTGGACCGAGTTGTGTCTAGTGTTCCTTACAAACTGAACAAATAAAAGGAAACTGATGGTTCCAGGCAAGGGAACGGCGCCATGAGCATGTGATTAAGGACGCAAGTGAAAGATGCATATTTGAGATTGAATTTAGTACTTGTGAAATCATAAATTAACTGCAGATTGGCGTCTTTTTATCCTTTAGTTACTTGTCTGTGTTCCTCTCCAGCCAGTTGCACGCTCTACAAATCGATACACATACATAATATACGTTAGTGTTCTCTTTTGCCCCATAGGCACTCTATATTGTACAAAATAAAACAAAATTTAAATCTTAAAAGAAAGATTGACAGTTCATATGATTTTACCTGTTGTGCAGGAAACATCAATTATGTGAGAAGTATTCACGGAAGCAGCACACCAGGATTATTCAAATCAAAGGGTATAGACAAATACGGCAATCAGATCATTTAATTTGCAGAAATATGCCCCAACTTGATGGGAGCAAACGTGGAGTTTCTAAGCTTTCAAATGCTGTGAAGTGTACAATGTGAGAAAAGAGCGTAATCTTTCAGAACTTTCTGAACTGAAAACACATTACTTCTGCACAGAAAGTGTGTCATGGCCCAGAAGGCTCACCCTGCTGGCGGTGGGTGATGAACTTAAGACAAAACTAAATGGCAGTGTCTTGTCTTATGGTGAGTGGTGCGGGAGTAATGATTCACTGGGTGTCCCTGTAATGATAAAGTGTGGGTCCACAGAAGTGAAAACTTTAAGAATCACTGCATTAGGCAATCCACATCCACAACTAAGGGAACTAGCAAATGGCCATAAAATCAGATATATTTAACAAGTCTTCATATGATGGAAATACTTTTGAAATATAGGGGTTGATTACGAAAACTCCGTCTGCCAAACTCCCGACAGGGTGGCCGTCACCTACACTGCGACCTCCCCGCCAGAGCTATTATGGGTTTTCTGCTAAATTGGCAGGTGGAAACCTAAGTTTCCACCCGCTGACCTAGCAAGAAACAGGCTACAGCATTGTCTCTGGCTTGTAATCAAGTTGGCGGCAATGCTGTCGTCTGCAGGGTGCACTAGCACCCTCACAACATTCACTGTCTGCAGTGCAAAGCAGACAGTGAACATTGCAAGGGTGCTGGCCAGATGGGCCCCTGCACTGCCCATGCCAAGTGCATGGGCAGTGCAAGGGCCCCCCCTGTGACTCCCTGCACCTGTTCTCCACCAGCTTTTTCATTTTCAGCCGGCAGAGAGTGAGGTCGTAATCCCTAGGGTAGTGCTGCTTGCAGCTCTGCCCTGGTGAATTAGGACCTCCACAACCACCAGACTTCGGGGATCCAAGATCCTGGCGGAGCTGGTGGTCCGACCGACAGGGTTGTAATGTGACGGTTGGACCACCGAATTGGTGGTTTAGACCGCCACTGCGAGTGTGGCGGTCTATAGACCGCCACATTTGTAACAAGGCCCATAGTGTGAGTGGAAAAAAAAGAAAACTATGGCCCATATTTAGGAAAAGTTAGCGCAGCCTTTAGACCATTAGTTTTGATGCAAAAGTGTTGCTAACCTAGCACCATATTTATATTTTGTCGCTAGACCAGTCTAGCGACAAAAATCTAGACTTTGCATCATTTTTTGGGAGCGTCACCCAACCTTGCGTCGTTTAACGACAATGAGATGCAATGCATTCCCTCCCAAAAAATGACGCTAGCCCACTAGTGGCAGATTTAAAACCCAACTCAAAAATGACGCACGCAAAGGACCTGGTCCAAAAAATGACGCTAAGTCCGATTAGTGTCAAGATTTGAACGTCTGGTCAAACCAGGCATTTAAATGAGGCCCACACACGCCGAAGATGACAGCAATGACAGCAAGTGCTACCAGCACCACTGCTGCAACCCCAAACACCACCAAAGCAGTCACAAAGGCAGCACAGAAGGTGAGAGAGAATATTTTGCCAGCGCACATCCATCTTTGCCTTCAGGGAAGAAGATGCGATCTTCTACCATCTGAAGCAGGAGTCTATTGTACGCCTGCTGTACCAAATAGCGCCAGACATCACTGCAAGAGTAGAAAGTCAAACAACAATTCCACCCATGACCAAACTCATGGCTGTCCTCCATATGCTGGTGTCAGGATCTTTCCAAACTCCTGCGGCACAAGTGGGTGGAATTTCCCAGCCAACTTTCTCTGCCTTCCTTCCGAAGGTCCTAGGCGCCATCATCTGCCTCACACCCCATCAGATCCGGTTCCCCAACACCTAGCAACTGCAGCAGGAGATCAAGCAAGGTTTCTACCAAATAGCTGGGTTCGCGCATGTGCTGGGTGTAATAGCCTGCACCCTTGTCTGCTGTGCCTCTTGCTGCTACCGAACACCTGTACAGGAACCACAAACATACCCACTTCATCAATCTGCAGGCCATTGTGGACCACCGTGGGATTTTCACTAACATCCTACCTCAATATCCTGGCTGCGTCCATGATGCCTACATATTCGGGCACTCTACCATCAACTAGCGGTTCAAGGATGGTCAATATGGCAATGGGCTACTTGTAGATAAGCCACCATACTAATCGGTACACAGACAACACACCAAACTTGTGGGAAAACAATACATACACCACACTAAACACACATGTACAGGGGAACACAGATGTTCAGACAACAACACATATGTCACATGCCACACTACACCGCATTCAATGGAGATCACACACACACATACACCAAGAAGTGCAAGTTCTCAGCACCACCTGACTGACACACTACGCGAAGGACAGGTTGAGCTATGTCCCCTTTGCATACAAAAGTTGGGCCCATACCACTACTAGTGTCCACAGGTTGACAACAAAATACAGATCCCTCCCACATAGAAATTACCAAGGAATAGCTCAGCTATGTGGAATTGCATTGGCCATGCCAACGTAAAGCAATTCACATATAGGCACTGCCCCACATTTATCATGGTGTAGAAACCTCAGGCAGCACCAATATCAAATGCCATCCGAGTGTTGCCATCATCATTTACATATCATCAAAACATACCAGACATACCCTTTGTGTTCACCTTCCCCTTGTCTGGTACATAGAGCAGCACACATAGAAATACAACAGCACTAGCTATGAAAGATCATGTTTAGGATGGACACCTCACAGCACATCAACAATCATACCTGGTAAGCCCACATCTCTCTACCATGATCCAAGGGTAACAACAGTGGACTGTGGCAGCTGGACAACTGACAATGTACTGGGATAGTCCAGAAATTAATATGAATGAAGAGACATGGGACTTAGCAGGACTGGTCCCGCAATGCAGGGCACTGCAGAAAACCACATCATGCCCTGTCCTGTCACACAGGTGTCTGAAAACTCAAGCACATCACAAAACATACCATACAACTGTGCCACACTGTGCATATGAACCTCAAGCACATACGTATGCCAACCAGCTATTGGCAGCAACAACACTTTGTGCAAGGGAGATTTCCAAGGGCAAAGGGGTGGGTTCGACATGCAACACTCAGGGCCCAACACCTGTTTCATGGCACACAACACACAAAATAGGTATAAATTCCCAGAACATCATTCTTCTTCACCTCTAAGGTGAAGGGACTAAGGGTCACATGCCAGGAAAGTGGTGCAGCACCTACAGCAGCGCCACTGTAATTATGCACCTGTGCGGCCTCCTACCACCATAGTGTGGGTGCTGTTTACAATATACGTGTACCATGACGCAGAGTAGGTGCAATAGTTTCAAGATAATGGATGCCATTGATAGACTCTGTGGGAGTAGTTACAACATGTCTGACCAAATCCTGCACAGTATATAGGAGTCCATTTCAATCAATGGCGTGCCCCCTTCTAATGCCTGCTATGTGCAGGTGTGAAAAGTATCTGCTAAAAATGATGCATTGGAATCTTGGAGATTCCTCTGCACCAATTGTTCCAGTCCTCCTAATGGGGGAATGCCCCCCTTATATACATGATGCCTGTCACAGGCATAATCTGCCACAAAGGGTCACTAAGGCCCTTATTACCACCCTGGTGGTCGGTGATAAAGTGGTGGTAATACCGCCAACAAGCCGGTGGTAATTATCACTAAATTATGGCCATGGAGGAAAGATCTCTGAAAGACAGCCAATGTACCACACCAACCACCAGGGTGGAAAAACAGCCACCACGGCGGTAGCCGCCGACAGCCAGGCGGAAGTCAATGTTCCGCCCACCATATTAAAACCCTGCAAACCGCCACCTTTTCCGGGGCCGTACCAATGACATCAAAAGCCTGGCGGAAATAGAGCTATGAAGTGAAAGGACTCACCATTGGAGACATAGGGAAGAACGGCGCTGCCATGGAACCAGAACTGCATGTATTTCCGATGATATACTACGTTCTGCTCCACCACGAACACCAATGCCGGCGAAGACGACGACGTGAGTACAGCCACCTAGCACACAAGGGAGGGGGGAGGAAAATGAGAGTGATACACACACGCATGACACACACACCCCATACACACAACCAGATGCACAAGGAAGCAAGTTACTCCCCCTAAATCGACTGAATAATGCTAGAACAAAAATAATTCACTAAAGTGAGTGTAATAATATCAACACAGTATAAAAATAATGTAGCCAATGTTACAGATATTTACAAATGTACAGAAAAAGGGACACTGCCCAGTCCTCAGTTCGCGTGGGCCGCATGGCCACAGGGCAAAGCCCAAGGCCCCACTTGTCACCTGCATCAATATGGAGAAAAAACTGCAGGGGCATCAGTTGGCAAATAGGCAGGCACCTCAGGGGGAGAGAAGCCAGATGAAGAAACAAGACCACTGGTTCTGAAGGGGGCAACATGCCCTGTGCTTGGTCCTGGGGAGTGCAAGGCCACAGTCACTCAAGTGGGTGTCTCCCACACTGGTTCTGGAGGGGGCAACATGCCCCATGCTTGGTCTGGGGAAGTGCAAGGCAACAGTCTCTCAAGTGGGTGTCTCCCACACTGGTTCTGGAGAGGGCAACATGCCCTGTGCTTTGTCCTGGGGAGTGACCACACTGGTTCTGGAGGTGGCAACATGCCCTGTGCTTTGCCCTGGGGAGTGATGGGCCACAGTCTCTCAAGTGGGTGTCTCCCATACAGGTTCTGGAGGGGGCAACATGCCTTGTGCTTTGTCCTGGGGAGAGATGGGCCACAGTCTCTCAAGTGGGTTTCTCCCACAGTGGTTCTGGAAGGGGCTACATGCCCTGTGCTTTGTCCTGGGGAGTGATGGGTCAAAGTCTCTCAAGTGGGTGTCTTCCACACTTGTTCTGGATGGGGCAGCCCGCACAGCCGCCCATGGAGGCAGGATCACATTGCGTCCGCCGGCGGTGACAGCTGCACTATGGTGGTGCTGGTGGTGGTGGTGGGAGGCTCCTGTACATCCCCTGCACCCTTGGATGGATGCACTGTGGTGGTGCTGGTGGTGGTGGTGGTGGGAGGCTCCTGCACATCCCCTGCACCCTTGGATGGATGCACTGTGGTGGTGCGGGTGGTGGTGGTGGGAGGCTCCTGCACATCCCCTGCACCCTCGGATGGATGCACTGTGGTGGTGCTGGTGGCGGTGGTGGGAGGCTCCTGTACCCTCGGATGGATGCACAACCATGCTTGGTGTTGGGGGCTCCGTGACAGCTGTTGGTGCATGCTGCTGGTCCTTCTTGCCTGCTAGTGCAGGTTCCTTGCCCTTCTTGCCTGCTGGCGCAGGCTCCTTGTCCTTCTTGCCAGTTGGTGCAGACTCCTTGCCCTTCTTGCCTGCTGGTGCAGGCTCCTTGCTCTTCTTGGCTGCTAGTGCAGGCTCCTTGCCCTTCTTGCCTGCTGGTGCAGGCTCCTTCCCCTTCAGTATATGTGGGCTGGAATCCTTTCTACCAAGAGTAGGTGCGGATGGACCTGGGGTCGTGGACTGTGTGGCTGAGGTGCTTGGCTGGGTTCGTGATAGCCTGGCCATACGTGCAGGACGGGGGTAGGGAAGAGGTCAATGGTGGATAGGTAAAATGTCTTAGGGACATTGGGGTGGGAAGAGAGAGAAGGAATGGGACTGGAGGATGAGGGAGTGGTTGTTGGAGGTGTCTGTCTGCTGGATTTGGGTGCAGGTGCATGGGTTGTATGCTGTTGTGAGGTGGATGGCTGTTGGTTGTCTGAGTGCTTGCGTTTGTGTACTTTAGGAGGTGGGGGACAGACACAGTGGGAGAGGACACAGGGGATGTGTGCATGGATGTTGTGGAGGAGTCTACCAGTGAGGTGTGTGTTCTGCTTGGTGTGGTGATGATGTAATGCATGCAGGTGTGAGTGTGGACGTGGCTGGGTGGGAGGTGGTGGAGGGGGAGGAGGGGGAGACAGTGGAGGCAGTGGATGTTGTAGTGTCTGCAACTGTATGTTGTTTGCGTGAGTGCTTGTGGGATGAAGTGGTGCTTCTGTTTGCCTGTGACACTCTTGGGTGTTGTGCTGTGTGCATGCTCGTCTGGTTGTCTGCTTGGAATGGGTTGGGGTAGAGGATAATGGGACTAGAAAGAGCAAGTTGGGGGGACGGTGGAACCAGGACAATGGCTGCCATCAGAGAGGAGGCCAGAGCCTGGATCGATCTCTGTTGGGCCGCCAATCCAGTGTGAATGCATTCCAGGAATGCATTAGATTGTTGCATCTGGGCTGCCAGCCTCTGGATGGCATTCACAATGGTTGACTGCCCTACAGAGATGGATCTCAGGAGGTCAATAGCCTCCTCACTCAGTGCAGCAGGGCTAACTGGGGCGGGGCCTGAGATACCTGGGGTGAAGGAGATGCCCACCCTCCTGGGTGAGCAGGCACCGGCAACTCGATGACGGGCTGCTGGGAGGGCAGTGCTGGTACGGGGTGGCGGCTGTAACTGGGGTGGTCACAGAAGTGTCCGCCACCACCAGGGAGCTTCCATCGGGGAGGTACCTGTGTCTGAATTGTCCCCTCCAGTCTCTGCCGTGGTGCTCCCCTTGCCTCCCATCCCACTGGTGTCCTCAGCGTCGATGGACTCTGCATCCTGGGTTCTGTGGAATGCAGCTCCCTCCGTCGCCGGTGCCTCTGCTCCTCCGCCAGATGATGCTAATGCACATAAGGACAGGATGACGAAACAAGAAAGGGGGAGAGAGAGACAAAGGATACACTGGGTCAGTGAATGCACCCACACCACTGTTGGTGTACACAGCACCCTCACACACAGGGAACAGGCCTACACACTATGCATTGCACCACCACTGATATTGCCAGCCACTAAGGCATGAGGAGGGGCACACACTGCCAAATACAGCACACCTGGGACTCATGCAGCCCTGACCAATAGTGGATGCATACAAGCTAGGTAGACAGGATTATCCCTTCGGAACCCTAGCCACCAGAGCACCTACGCTGCTATGTCAGGCCTGGTCTAGGGGCACCCACTGACACACACCCACCACCCAGATACCACCCCATCAGCCGTACATTATAATGATAGCCACTGTACTCACCACCTTGTGGCTGCTGTGATGCACTCAAGTGCCCATCCAGCTCTGGATAGGCCACCGCCAGTATGGGGGCCATCAGGGGGGTCAGGGTTCGATGGGCACCCCTTTCCTCATTGGGAGGCCATCCCCAGCTGGGCCTCTGCCGTCTTCCGTGCCCAGCGTCTCAGGTCCTCCCACCATTTCCGACAGTGGGTGCTCCGCCTGGTATAGACCCCCAGGGTCCGCACCTCCTTGGCAATAGCACGCCATATACCCTTTTTTTTTATGGGCACTGACCTCCAGAGGCAATACACACAAGAAAACATCATTAGACAAACAGTCCAGTCCGTTACACTTATGGCCCACCATACCTGTTTCCATCACCATTGGCACACACATAGCCCAGCACACACTGTGTACACCGCAAAGAAGACATCCACCCCCCCTTACATCGAGGCGTTCACACACAGAACTCCATGCATTCATGCCACATGCATAGTGCCCACAGTGTACTCACCTGTTGGTCTGGAGGCCCATACAGCAGTCTGTACTGGGGTAGGACCCATCCACCAGTCTCTCCAACTCCTCTGAAGTGAAGGCTTGGGCCCTTTGCCACACGGGCCATGGTAGGTTCCAGACACAGGTCACAGCAGCACATGAAGTGTAGGTCCTCTCCTATGGAAGGTCAGGTAGCAAGTGAGGAATATGATAGAAAATGCCGGTCACATCCACGGCGGCGCATTGTGTGGCAATGGCATGCTGATATCTCCCACTTCTATGCCCAGTTACTGCTCCCTCTGGCAATTCATTTTGCAGATGATGGTGACTTGACATAAACTCCTGGTGTTGTCACAGCAGCCAGCTACAGGTTATTAGTCTATGTTCATTCTATGTACAGTTAATTTGCAATGTTTGTATCTGTTTCAAATAATACATATTTGATATACATGACATACTCCAAATGGATTTTTTTCAAAGGGTGTTTATTGAAGTGCTGACATATAGGGGGCAAGTGCAATGGGATGGGGTGATGATGGCGGAAAGTGCAGGGTATTGTTGCAGTCTGTTTGTAGCACAGGTGCTTTGTCCAAGGGGACATAGGAAGGGGAGCAATGGCAGTTCAAGGTGGACAGGGTGACTGAGTGGGACACAAGGGGGACAATTAGAAGAGTCTCATTTCCTGGTGGGGGTCTTGGCAAGTGTCTCTGGCTTCTGTCTGGATTGCAGGGAACGATTGCGGGGTGGTTCACCTTCTGCAGGGAGAGGTGTGCTGGTGGCCTGTGAGTCCTGTGGTGGGGCCTCCTGGTGTGAGACTGCCTCCCTCATAATGTTGGCCATGTCAGCCAGCACCCCTGCTATGGAGATCAGGGTGTTGTTAATGGCCTGCAAGTCCTCCCTGATCCCCTGGTACTGTCCCTCCTGCAGCCGCCTGTTCTCCTGCACGTTGTCCAGTATCTGGACCATCGTGTCCTGGGAATGTTGATAGGCTTTGAGGATCTCGGAGAATGCCTCCTGGAGAGTCGGTTCCCTGGGCCTGTCCTTCCCCTGGCGCATAACACTCCTCCCAGTTTCCCTGTTGGCCTGCGCCTCTGTCCCCTGAACCGTGGGTCCACTGCCACTGACCCCAGGTGCCTGATTGTCTTGTGTGCGAAATATGGCCTGGAGTCCCTGTAGAGGTGGGCACACTGCTGATTGACGTGTCCTGGGGGCAGAGGTGTGGGTACGCTGGATGGGTGCTGTGGTATTGGATCCTGATGGGGGAGGCTCTGTGGTGGTCTGTGACTGGGCTTGGGTAACCGGCTGTCCAGTGGTCCCTGACGGGCCAGGTAGGTCATCCAGATCCTGAAGACCAGAGTTACTGTCATCACTGTGGGCCTCTTCTGTTGGAGGACTGGATAATGTTGGCACCTCCTCTCCGGTGACATTGGCTGGGGTACCTGTGGGAATGTAAATGATATGTTATGGTTAATGTGTCTGACATATTGTACATCCATGGCTTCCCCTCTATGGTTGGAATTGCCCTGCCAGCTTTCACTTGTGTATTTTAGTGTATGGTGGGATTGTTAGTTCTCTATGGTGTGCATGCTTTGGTGATGAGTATCCATGCAGGGCTGGGAGGGGTGCCCATGCATTGGTACAGCATGTAGCGCTTGGCATTGGGATGAGTGAGATGTGAGGGTGGAGTGTGTGGGATGTAGTGGAGTGATGGGAGTGAGGGTGAGGGGGCGAGATGACATGCAGGTATGGGGGTGATAATAGTAGAGAGTTGACTTACCAGAGTCCAGTCCTCCTCCAACTCCGGCCAGGCCCTCAGGATGCAGTATTACCAAGACTTGCTCCTCCCATGCTGTGAGTTGTGGGGGAGGAGGTGGGGGTCCACCCCCAGTCCTCTGTATAGCGAGCTGGTGTCTTGCTGCTGTGGAACATACCTTCCCCATAGGTTGTTCCACCTCTTCCTGATGTCATCCCTAGTTCTTGGGTGCTGTCCTAAGGCATTGACCCTGTCCACGATTCTCCACCATAGCTCCATCTTCCTAGCTATAGATATCTGCTGCACCTGTGCTCCAAATAGCTGCGGCTCTACCCTGACAATTTCCTCCACAATGACCCTCAGCTCCTCCTCTGTGAAACAGGGGTGTCTTTGTGGTGCCATGGTTGTAATGTGATGTGTGTTGGTGAGGGTGTGTTGGGTAATGTGTTAGGGTGTGTTATGTGGAGTGCGTGAGTGGTGTATAGGTGTGAGTAGTGTATGGCTCTAGTTGTGTCAGTGGTCTTGGTGTCTCTCTGTTGGCAATGAATTGTATTTGTAAAGGGTTGTGGGTAATGTGGGTGGGTGTTTTATAGTGGTGTGGGTGTGGTATGTGTATGGGTGTCAGGTGTGCGTTGTTTGAATTGTCCAATGTGGTATTGTTTTATATGTGGGTGTCCATTGTGAGCGCGGTGGTATATACAGCCAGTGGTTTACCAACGTTGAATGTCTGCCGTGGTGATTCGTGGGTCATAATGTGGTGGGCGTAGTTCTGTTGCCGTAGCGGTGTGGGTTTTGATACTGCCAGTTTATCACTGACCTTTGGTCTGGCAGATTTGTGTGTGTGGCTGAATTGTGTTGGATTGGTGTGTATGTGTCATAATATGGTGAATGGATATCCTCTGCAGCGGCGGTAAGTTCGCAGCCGTCAGCGTGGCGGTAAGAGGGATTTACCGCCAATATCATAATGAGGGCCTAAGTGTTGCACTGCATGCATAGTGCCACATGGAAACATGGCACCCTGAGCTTGGCCTTGTAGGGCTACTATAGTGTCAATCTAAATGACACTATTGTGATGCAAGGAGGTGCTAGGTCCCACTAACATTGGACACAAATATGGACAACACAACACATATTTGGCATGCGTGGACTGTCAGTCCAGATTTTAATTGACAATCACCAGGTGTAGGAAAGTACCATCTTGCCTGGCATGTTACCCCCATTTTTCACTGTATATATGTTGTTTTAGTTGTATGTGTCACTGGGACCCTGGTAACCCAGGGCCCCAGTGCTCATAAGTGTGCCTGAATGTGTTACCTGTGTAGTGACTAACTGTCTCACTGAGGCTCTGCTAATCAGAACCTCAGTGGTTATGCTCTCTCATTTCTTTCCAAATTGTCACTAACAGGCTAGTGACCATTTTTACCAATTTACATTGGCTTACTGGAACACCCTTATAATTCCCTAGTATATGGTACTGAGGTACCCAGGGTATTGGGGTTCCAGGAGATCCCTATGGGCTGCAGCATTTCTTTTGCCACCCATAGGGAGCTCTGACAATTCTTACACAGGCCTGCCACTGCAGCCTGAGTGAAATAACGTCCACGTTATTTCACAGCCATTTTACACTGCACTTAAGTAACTTATAAGTCACCTATATGTCTAACCTTTACCTGGTAAAGGTTAGGTGCAAAGTTACTTAGTGTGAGGGCACCCTGGCACTAGCCAAGGTGCCCCCACATTGTTCAGAGCCAATTCCCTGAACTTTGTGAGTGCGGGGACACCATTACACGCGTGCACTACATATAGGTCACTACCTATATGTAGCTTCACAATGGTAACTCCGAATATGGCCATGTAACATGTCTATGATCATGGAATTGCCCCCTCTATGCCATCCTGGCATAGTTGGCACAATCCCATGATCCCAGTGGTCTGTAGCACAGACCCTGGTACTGCCAAACTGCCCTTCCTGGGGTTTCACTGCAGCTGCTGCTGCTGCCAACCCCTCAGACAGGCATCTGCCCTCCTGGGGTCCAGCCAGGCCTGTCCCAGGATGGCAGAACAAAGGACTTCCTCTGAGAGAGGGTGTTACACCCTCTCCCTTTGGAAAATGGTGTGAAGGCAGGGGAGGAGTAGCCTCCCCCAGCCTCTGGAAATGCTTTGTTGGGCACAGATGTGCCCAATTCTGCATAAGCCAGTCTACACCGGTTCAGGGGACCCCTTAGCCCTGCTCTGGCGCGAAACTGGACAAAGGAAAGGGGAGTGACCACTCCCCTGACCTGCACCTCCCCTGGGAGGTGTCCAGAGCTCCTCCAGTGTGCTCCAGACCTCTGCCATCTTGGAAACAGAGGTGCTGCTGGCACACTGGACTGCTCTGAGTGGCCAGTGCCACCAGGTGACGTCAGAGACTCCTTCTGATAGGCTCCTTCAGGTGTTAGTAGCCTATCCTCTCTCCTAGGTAGCCAAACCCTCTTTTCTGGCTATTTAGGGTCTTTGTCTCTGGGGAAACTTTAGATAACGAATGCAAGAGCTCATCCGAGTTCCTCTGCATCTCTCTCTTCACCTTCTGCCAAGGAATCGACTGCTGACCGCGCTGGAAGCCTGCAAACCTGCAACATAGTAGCAAAGACGACTACTGCAACTCTGTAACGCTGATCCTGCCGCCTTCTCGACTGTTTTCCTGCTTGTGCATGCTGTGGGGGTAGTCTGCCTCCTCTCTGCACCAGAAGCTCCGAAGAAATCTCCTGTGGATCTACGGAATCTTCCCCCTGCAACCGCAGGCACCAAAAAGCTGCATTACTGGTCCCTTGGGTCTCCTCTCAGCACAACGAGCGAGGTCCCTCAAATCCAGCAACTCTGTCCAAGTGACCCCCACAGTCCAGTGACTCTTCAGTCCACGTTTGGTGGAGGTAAGTCCTTGCCTCACCTCGCTGGGATGCATTGCTGGGAACCGCGACTTTTGCAGCTACTCCGGCCCCTGTGCACTTCCGGTGGAAATCCTTTGTGCACAGCCAAGCCTGGGTCCACGGCACTCTAACCTGCATTGCACGACTTTCTAAGTTGGTCTCCGGCGACGTGGGACTCCTTTGTGCGACTTCGGGTGAGCACCGTTTAATGCATCCTCGTAGTGCCTGTTTCTGGCACTTCTCCGGGTGCTACCTGCTGCTGAGAGGGCTCCTTGTCTTGCTCGACGTCCCCTCTCTCTCCTGGTCCAATTTGCGACCTCCTGAACCCTCCAGGGCCACAGCAGCGTCCAAAAACGCTAACCGCACGATTTGCAGCTAGCAAGGCTTGTTGGCGTTCTTTTGGCGGAAAAACACTTCTGCACGACTCTCCACGGCGAGAGGGATCCGTCCACCAAAGGGGAAGTCTCTAGCCCTTTTCGTTCCTGCAGAAACCTCAGCTTCTTCTGTCCAGTAGAAGCTTCTTTGCACCCACAGCTGGCATTTCCTGGGCATTTGCCCATCTCCGACTTGCTTGTGACTTTTGGACTTGGTCCCCTTGTTCCACAGGTACCCTAGATTGGAAATCCACAGTTGTTGCATTGTTGGTTTGTGTCTTTCCTGCATTATTCCTCTAACACGACTTCTTTGTCCTTAGGGGAACTTTAGTGCACTTTGCACTCACTTTTCAGGGTCTTGGGATGGGCTATTTTTCTAACCCTCACTATTTTCTAATAGTCCCAGCGACCCTCTACAAGGTCACATAGGTTTGGGGTCCATTCGTGGTTCGCATTCCACTTTTGGAGTATATGGTTTGTGTTGCCCCTATCCCTATGTTTCCCCATTGCATCCTATTGTAACTATACATTGTTTGCACTGTTTTCTAAGACTATACTGCATATTTGTGGTATTGTGTACATATATCTTGTGTATATTTCCTATCCTCTCACTGAGGGTACACTCTAAGATACTTTGGCATATTGTCATAAAAATAAAGTACCTTTATTTTTAGTATAACTGTGTATTGTGTTTTCTTATGATATTGTGCAAGTGACACTTGTGGTACTGTAGTAGCTTCACACGTCTCCTAGTTCAGCCTAAGCTGCTCTGCTAAGCTACCATTATCTATCAGCCTAAGCTGCTAGACACCCTATACACTAATAAGGGATAACTGGGCCTGGTGCAAGGTGCAAGTACCCCTTGGTACTCACTACAAGCCAGCCCAGTCTGCTACATTGGTTGTGCAGCGGTGGGATAAGTGCTTTGAGACTACTTACCACTCTTGTCATTGTACTTTTCATAAGAGAAAAATATACAAAACAAGGTCAGTGTATATACACATAGCCAAAAAGTTTTGCATTTCCTCTTTTCACTCTTTTCTAAGTGCTGAAAAGTACTCCTAACTTTCTAAAAAGTTCTAAAAAAATTTAAAAGTTTTTTTTCTCTGTCTTTCTAAAAGCTCTGACAAACTTTTTATCTTTTACTATCACTTTAACTCTCTCTAAAAATGTCTGGTACAGGCCAAAATGTTGATCTGTCCAAACTTGCATATGACCACCTTAGCTGGAAAGGAGCAAGGAGTCTCTGTGTAGAGAGAGGTTTGAGTGTAGGGAAGAATCCTTCCTTGGAACTGTTACTTAACATGCTTAGAGAACAGGATAAGGCTAGAAGTGCCCCATCTGTTGAAAAAGTAGCTAATGGTTCTCAATCTGATCCAGGGACTCCCCCAGGAAAAGATTCAGGAAAGAAACTTCCTAGCCTGCCCATTACTAGACAGTCTAGCATAGTTGGTAATGATGATGAGCCACATCATATAAATAGTGTTGTCTCACATCATAGCAAAAGCATTTATTCTCACCATACTGGTAGTGATGTTTCTGTTAGCCAAGCTGTTAGGGTGGCTTCTGTAAGGGACAGGTCTCCTTCTGTCCATTCTCACCATACTTCTGTTTCAAGGCATGTCCCTCCCACCCACCCTGATGACAGATTGTTAGAAAGGGAGCTCAATAGATTGAGAGTGGAACAAACCAGACTGAAGCTCAAGAAGCAACAGCTGGATTTGGATAGACAGACTTTAGAAGTAGAGAAGGAGAGACAGAAACTGGGTTTAGAAACCCATGATGGCAGCAGCAGTATTCCCCATAGTCATCCTGCAAAAGAGCATGATTCCAGGAATCTGCACAAGATAGTTCCCCCTTATAAGGAGGGGGATGACATTAACAAGTGGTTTGCTGCACTTGAGAGGGCCTGTGTTGTACAGGATGTCCCTTAAAGGCAGTGGGCTGCTATCCTATGGCTATCATTTAGTGGAAAAGGTAGGGATAGGCTCCTTACTGTGAAAGAAAATGATGCTAATAATTTCCAAGTTCTTAAGAATGCACTCCTGGATGGTTATGGCTTAACCACTGAACAATACAGGATAAAGTTCAGAGAGACCAAAAAGGAGTCTTCACAAGACTGGGTTGATTTCATTGACCATTCAGTGAAGGCCTTTGAGGGGTGGTTACATGGCAGTAAAGTTACTGATTATGACAGCCTGTATAACTTGATCCTGAGAGAGCATATTCTTAATAATTGTGTGTCTGATTTGTTGCACCAGTACTTGGTGGACTCTGATCTGACCTCTCCCCAAGAATTGGGAAAGAAGGCAGACAAATGGGTCAGAACAAGGGTGAACAGAAAAGTTCATACAGGGGGTGACAAAGATGGCAACAAAAAGAAGGATGGTAAGTCTTCTGACAAGGGTGGGGACAAATCTAAAAATGAGTCTTCATCAGGCCCACAAAAACACTATGGTGGGGGTGGTGGGCCCAAATCCTCTTTTAATCAGAACAAGGAAAAGAAACCATGGTGCTATTTATGTAAAATAAAAGGCCATTGGACAACAGATCCCAGTTGTCCAAAGAAAGGCACCAAGCCTCCTACCACTACAACCCCTACTGCTACACCTAGTGTCCCTACTAATAGCAGTGGTGGTGGGAGCAAACCTACTAATAGCCAATCCAAGGGAGTAGCTGGGTTCACTATTGGTAACTTAGTTGGGGTTGGCCTTGTTAGGGAGGCCACAGAGGCTGTGTTAGTCTCTGAGGGGGCTATTGATTTAGCCACCTTAGTTGCTTGTCCCCTTAATATGGATAAGTACAAGCAGCTACCCCTAATAAATGGTGTTGAGGTTCAGGCCTACAGGGACACTGGTGCCAGTGTGACTATGGTCATAGAGAAACTGGTCCACCCTGAACAACACCTACTTGGTCACCAGTACCAAGTAACCGATGCTCACAACAACACACTTAGCCACCCCATGGCTGTTGTAAATCTCAACTGGGGGGGGGGGTTACTGGTCCAAAGAAAGTTGTGGTAGCTTCAGATTTACCTGTAGACTGTCTATTAGGGAATGATTTGGAGACATCAGCTTGGTCAGATGTGGAGTTGGAGGCCCATGCAGCAATGCTGGGCATCCCAGGGCATATTTTTGCTTTGACAAGGGCTCAGGCCAAAAAGCAAAAAGGACAGGGAAGCTTGGATCCTGGAACAATGGACCAAGTGCTCCCTAAAGCTAGGGCTAGTAGAAGCAAACCACTTCCTACTATCCCTCCCTCTACAGTGGATTCTACTTCTGAGGAGAAGAATTCCCTCCCTGTGCAGAACCTACACCAGAGGAGCTGGAAGCAGACACTGCTGAGCTTTTGGGTGAAGGGGGGCCTGCCAGAGAGGAGCTGAGTGTGGCACAGCAAACCTGTCCCACATTAGAGGGTCTCAGACAGCAAGCTGTCAAACAGGCTAATGGGGATGTCAGTGACTCTCACAGAGTTTACTGGGAGGACAACCTCTTGTACACTGAGCATAGGGATCCTAAACCTGGAGCTGCCAGGAGATTAGTGATTCCACAGGAGTACAGAAAGTTCCTCCTAACCCTGGCACATGACATTCCCCTAGCTGGGCACCTGGGTCAAATGAAAACTTGGGACAGACTGGTTCCATTGTTTCATTGGCCTAGGATGTCTGAGGACACAAAGGAATTTTGTAAGTCCTGTGAAACCTGTCAAGCCAGTGGCAAGACAGGTGGCACCCCAAAGGCACCCCTTATTCCACTGCCTGTGGTTGGGGTTCCCTTTGAAAGGGTAGGGGTTGACATAGTTGGCCCCCTCGACCCTCCTACTGCTTCAGGCAATAGATTTATCTTGGTGGTAGTGGACCATGCCACGAGATATCCTGAAGCTATTCCTTTAAGGACCACTACAGCACCTGCAGTGGCAAAGGCCCTCCTGGGAATATTTTCCAGGGTGGGCTTCCCAAAGGAAGTGGTATCAGACAGGGGAAGCAATTTCATGTCTGCATACTTAAAGGCCATGTGGAAGGAGTGTGGTGTAACTTACAAGTTCACAACACCCTATCATCCACAAACAAATGGACTGGTGGAGAGATTTAATAAAACTCTCAAAGGCATGATTATTGGTCTCCCTGAAAAACTCCGCAGGAGATGGGATATCCTTCTACCATGCCTCCTTTTTGCCTACAGGGAGGTACCCCAGAAAGGAGTGGGCTTCAGCCCCTTTGAACTTCTTTTTGGACACCCTGTTAGGGGTCCACTCACACTTGTAAAGGAGGGTTGGGAACAACCTTTAAAAGCTCCTAAGCAGGATATTGTGGATTATGTACTTGGCCTCAGATCAAGGATGGCTGAGTACATGAAAAAGGCCAGTAAAAACCTTCAGGCCAGCCAAGAGCTCCAGAAGCAATGGCATGATCAGAAGGCTGTTTTGGTTCAGTACCAACCAGGGTAGAAAGTGTGGGACTTGGAGCCTGTGGCCCCAAGAGCACTCCAAGATAAATGGAGTGGACCCCACACAATTGTTGAAAAGAAGGGAGAAGTCACCTATTTAGTTGACTTAGGCACTTCCAGGAGTCCCCTTAGGGTGCTCCATGTCAACCGCCTGAAACCCTACTATGACAGGGCTGATCTCACCCTGCTCATGGCAACAGATGAGGGACAGGAAGAAGACAGTGATCCTCTACCTGATCTCTTCTCTTCCACAGAACAAGATGCTCTTGTGGAAGGTGTAGTTTTGGCTGATTGTCTTACTGCTGAGCAGAAAGACAATTGCATAAATCTCCTAGATCAATTCTCTGAACTCTTCTCTACTGTGCCAGGTACCACTTCTTGGTGTGAGCACACTATAGATACTGGAGACAGCTTGCCTGTCAAAAGTAAGATCTATAGGCAGCCTGACCATGTCAGGGACTGCATAAAGCAAGAGGTCCAGAAAATGTTAGAACTAGGAGTGGTTGAGCACTCTGACAGTCCATGGGCTTCTCCTGTGGTACTGGTACCAAAACCCCATTCCAAAGATGGAAAGAAAGAAATGCGGTTTTGTGTAGACTATAGAGGTCTCAACTTGGTAACCAAAACTGATGCTCACCCTATACCCAGGGCAGATGAGCTCATAGATACACTGGCATCTGCCAAGTATCTAAGCACTTTTGACTTGACTGCAGGGTATTGGCAGATCAAATTGTCAGAAGATGCTAAACCTAAGACTGCATTTTCAACCATTGGAGGACATTACCAGTTTACTGTAATGCCTTTTGGTTTGAAAAATGCACCTGCCACTTTTCAGAGGTTGGTGAACACAGTCCTGCAAGGGCTGGAAGCTTTCAGTGCAGCATATTTGGACGATATAGCTGTCTTTAGCTCCAGCTGGGATGATCACCTGGTCCACCTATGGAAAGTTTTGGAGGCCCTGCAAAAGGCAGGCCTCACTATCAAGGCTTCAAAGTGCCAGATAGGGCAGGGTAAGGTGGTTTATCAGGGACACCTTGTTGGTGGGGAACAGATTGCACCACTTCAGGGGAAAATCCAAACAATTATTGATTGGGTTCCCCCTACCACTCAGACTCAGGTGAGAGCCTTCCTAGGCCTCACTGGGTATTACAGGAGGTTCATTAAGAACTATGGCTCCATTGCAGCCCCTCTTAATGACCTCACATCCAAGAAAATGCCTAAAAAGGTATTATGGACAGCAAACTGTCAGAAAGCTTTTGAGGAGCTGAAGCAGGCCATGTGCTCTGCACCTGTCCTGAAAAGCCCTTGTTACTCTAAAAAATTCTATGTCCAAACTGATGCATCTGAATTAGGAGTAGGGGCAGTACTATCACAACTTAATTCTGAGGGCCAGGATCAACCTGTTGCTTTTATTAATAGGAGGTTGACCCCTAGAGAAAAGCGTTGGTCTGCCATTGAGAGGGAGGCCTTTGCTGTGGTCTGGGCTCTGAAGAAGTTGAGGCCATACCTGTTTGGCACTCACTTCATTGTTCAGACAGACCACAAACCTCTACTTTGGCTAAAACAAATGAAAGGTGAAAATCCTAAATTGTTGAGGTGGTCCATATCCCTACAGGGAATGGACTATACAGTGGAACATAGACCTGGGAGTAGCCACTCCAATGCAGATGGACTCTCCAGATATTTCCACTTAGACAATGAAGACTCATCAGGTCATGGCTAGTCTTATTGTCCTTCGTTTGGGGGGGGGTTGTGTAGGAAAGTACCATCTTGCCTGGCATGTTACCCCCATTTTTCACTGTATATATGTTGTTTTAGTTGTATGTGTCACTGGGACCCTGGTAACCCAGGGCCCCAGTGCTCATAAGTGTGCCTGAATGTGTTACCTGTGTAGTGACTAACTGTCTCACTGAGGCTCTGCTAATCAGAACCTCAGTGGTTATGCTCTCTCATTTCTTTCCAAATTGTCACTAACAGGCTAGTGACCATTTTTACCAATTTACATTGGCTTACTGGAACACCCTTATAATTCCCTAGTATATGGTACTGAGGTACCCAGGGTATTGGGGTTCCAGGAGATCCCTATGGGCTGCAGCATTTCTTTTGCCACCCATAGGGAGCTCTGACAATTCTTACACAGGCCTGCCACTGCAGCCTGAGTGAAATAACGTCCACGTTATTTCACAGCCATTTTACACTGCACTTAAGTAACTTATAAGTCACCTATATGTCTAACCTTTACCTGGTAAAGGTTAGGTGCAAAGTTACTTAGTGTGAGGGCACCCTGGCACTAGCCAAGGTGCCCCCACATTGTTCAGAGCCAATTCCCTGAACTTTGTGAGTGCGGGGACACCATTACACGCGTGCACTACATATAGGTCACAATGGTAACTCCGAATATGGCCATGTAACATGTCTATGATCATGGAATTGCCCCCTCTATGCCATCCTGGCATAGTTGGCACAATCCCATGATCCCAGTGGTCTGTAGCACAGACCCTGGTACTGCCAAACTGCCCTTCCTGGGGTTTCACTGCAGCTGCTGCTGCTGCCAACCCCTCAGACAGGCATCTGCCCTCCTGGGGTCCAGCCAGGCCTGTCCCAGGATGGCAGAACAAAGGACTTCCTCTGAGAGAGGGTGTTACACCCTCTCCCTTTGGAAAATGGTGTGAAGGCAGGGGAGGAGTAGCCTCCCCCAGGCTCTGGAAATGCTTTGTTGGGCACAGATGTGCCCAATTCTGCATAAGCCAGTCTACACCGGTTCAGGGGACCCCTTAGCCCTGCTCTGGCGCGAAACTGGACAAAGGAAAGGGGAGTGACCACTCCCCTGACCTGCACCTCCCCTGGGAGGTGTCCAGAGCTCCTCCAGTGTGCTCCAGACCTCTGCCATCTTGGAAACAGAGGTGCTGCTGGCACACTGGACTGCTCTGAGTGGCCAGTGCCACCAGGTGACGTCAGAGACTCCTTCTGATAGGCTCCTTCAGGTGTTAGTAGCCTATCCTCTCTCCTAGGTAGCCAAACCCTCTTTTCTGGCTATTTAGGGTCTCTGTCTCTGGGGAAACTTTAGATAACGAATGCAAGAGCTCATCCGAGTTCCTCTGCATCTCTCTCTTCACCTTCTGCCAAGGAATCGACTGCTGACCGCGCTGGAAGCCTGCAAACCTGCAACATAGTAGCAAAGACGACTACTGCAACTCTGTAACACTGATCCTGCCGCCTTCTCGACTGTTTTCCTGCTTGTGCATGCTGTGGGGGTAGTCTGCCTCCTCTCTGCACCAGAAGCTCCGAAGAAATCTCCTGTGGGTCGACGGAATCTTCCCCCTGCAACCGCAGGCACCAAAAAGCTGCATTACCGGTCCCTTGGGTCTCCTCTCAGCACGACGAGCGAGGTCCCTCGAATCCAGCGACTCTGTCCAAGTGACCCCCACAGTCCAGTGACTCTTCAGTCCAAGTTTGGTGGAGGTAAGTCCTTGCCTCACCTCGCTGGGCTGCATTGCTGGGAACCGTGACTTTTGCAGCTACTCCAGCCCCTGTGCACTTCCGGCGGAAATCCTTTGTGCACAGCCAAGCCTGGGTCCACGGCACTCTAACCTGCATTGCACGACTTTCTAAGTTGGTCTCCGGCGATGTGGGACTCCTTTGTGCGACTTCGGGTGAGCACCGTTTCACGCATCCTTGTAGTGCCTGTTTCTGGCACTTCTCCGGGTGCTACCTGCTGCTGAGAGGGTTCCTTGTCTTGCTCGACGTCCCCTCTCTCTCCTGGTCCAATTTGCGACCTCCTGGTCCCTCCAGTGCCCTTGCAGCATCCAAAAACGCTAACCGCATGATTTGCAGCTAGCAAGGCTTGTTGGCGTTCTTTCGGCGGGAAAACACTTCTGCACAACTCTCCACGGCGAGAGGGATCCGTCCACCAAAGGGGAAGTTTCTAGCTCTTTTCGTTCCTGCAGAAACCTCAGCTTCTTCTGTCCAGTAGAAGCTTCTTTGCACCCACAGCTGGCATTTCCTGGGCATTTGCCCATCTCCGACTTGCTTGTGACTTTTGGACTTGGTCCCCTTGTTCCACAGGTACCCTAGATTGGAAATCCACAGTTGTTGCATTGTTGGTTTGTGTCTTTCCTGCATTATTCCTCTAACACGACTTCTTTGTCCTTAGGGGAACTTTAGTGCACTTTGCACTCACTTTTCAGGGTCTTGGGGTGGGCTATTTTTCTAACCCTCACTATTTTCTAATAGTCCCAGCGACCCTCTACAAGGTCACATAGGTTTGGGGTCCATTCGTGGTTCGCATTCCACTTTTGGAGTATATGGTTTGTGTTGCCCCTATCCCTATGTTTCCCCATTGCATCCTATTGTAACTATACATTGTTTGCACTGTTTTCTAAGACTATACTGCATATTTTTGGTATTGTGTACATATATCTTGTGTATATTTCCTATCCTCTCACTGAGGGTACACTCTAAGATACTTTGGCATATTGTCATAAAAATAAAGTACCTTTATTTTTAGTATAACTGTGTATTGTGTTTTCTTATGATATTGTGGAAGTGACACTTGTGGTACTGTAGTAGCTTCACACGTCTCCTAGTTCAGCCTAAGCTGCTCTGCTAAGCTACCATTATCTATCAGCCTAAGCTGCTAGACACCCTATACACTAATAAGGGATAACTGGGCCTGGTGCAAGGTGCAAGTACCCCTTGGTACTCACTACAAGCCAGTCCAGCCTCCTACACCAGATCCATGAGGCTCAACCCATGATGGGAACATGCACCATCATAAACCAATACAACCATTCATCCAAACAGGAACACACACAATACCAGATGCAAGTCTAAGTCACCACTCCACTTAAAACTAATATGAGCCCTGGCACATAGGAAATAACAAATATGCATGACTGACACATATTCTCACATTCCCTTGCAGAGGACCAAGGTCATGGCATCCAGCCATGGGTCATGACCCCTTTTGACAACCCAACTACAGATGCAGAGCGAGTGTACAACGAAGGCACAGAAGGACAAGAAATGTGGTGGAGAGGACATTTGGGCTCCTAAAATCAAGGTTCAGGTGCCTGGCTCTGACCAGAGGAAGTCTATTATATTCACAACCTCTTGTCTGCAAGATCATCTTTGTGTGTGCCATATTACATACCATTTGTATATGCACCAATGTCCCCTGGGATGAACTGTTAGATGTCCCCAATGAGGAGGATGATGACAATGGTGCACTACAGGAGGAGGTGGAATGACAAAACACTGCTGCTGGAGTACGCAGGAGACAACAAATTGTACTGAACGTCTTCACGTAGACATTGTACACCAAGATTTACCTTGCAAATAGCACCATTAAATCACTTTAAATCATAATGTCCATGATGTACTCATTATCACCATCACATACCCTTTGTAAGTTGACCATATCTCAATCTCAGAGAGCATGACAACACCACAACAGTTGTGCAGAGTGTTGGAACATAGGTCCAGATTTATCAGGGTCTAGCGCCTCCATGCACAACATTAGCATCACATTTCTTATGCTCATGTGGCCCTCAAATGCCTAGATCCATGCACCAGAAATACAAAGTGCCACAATGCATGCATTGTGACACTTCTACCCCTTCCACCACATCATGCCTGTGTCAGGCAAAATGTATGCAAGGGGGATGTACACATGGTGGGGGGGTTGCCAAAATGGGGTAGTTTAAAATAAGGGACTAAACTGCATCACATGTGTTGCGGGTACTTGTAATGCCTGCACTGAGCAGGTGTAAAAAGTGGGCACACCATTGATATCAATGCGCCACTGTGTACTGGTCAGGGTTAGGGCCAAAAGTTTGGCCCTAACCCTACACAATATCTCAACAGCTTGAAATACTTTGAGCGCTATTGACCCAACCCTGCAGCACGGTGTGCTGCCTCTCAAATACAGCACACACACATGGTGGCGGTGGAGTGCTCTAAGGGCCGCAAGACAAGTGGGGCGGTATGGGTGGAGCTCCACTTTTCTCACATATGCCCCATAGCCATGATTGGTGAACAAATTGGGAGAATGCATTACCACATGAATGTGTGGGTGGAATGTAAGCATAGCCTGTAGCACTCACAATTTACATTGTCAGACACATATCACACATGTGTTGGCGTGATCTATGCCTACAGCAAATCTGAAAATACACGTGAAGACTGCTGTATCGGTGTATGGCGTAGGTAGGAGAGAGGTAGCAATTACCTACATTGGCTGGATTGTGTCTGCGAGGTAACCAAGCAAAGCCTGTATGACACTATCACACATGACATCTGAAAACATGCCTCTCAATGACATTCACGTATGACCAAGAGAGAGTGACACACAGGGCCCAAAACACATAAATGCCTAGGTCTCCCACAGCCAATCCTGTTTTAAATGTGCATGTAAGTCTAGCAATGGTCAAACCGGTGTCAGACCCTTCCAAATTTGTTTGTGTGAGGAAGGAGACAAAAAGGTTTCATGTGGCATTTCTTCTACTCATAGCTGAGATGATTCAACACACTAACAAAATACACTCATGGTAAAAGTTACATAGGTTGTGGAATGCAGATGTGAGTGCTTGCCCATGAAAACTAAATGATGTTGAAGGCCAGCTGAAAGACTCCCTTAGGCACTTGGAGATCCACATGTAGATACCACACAAGAGCTGTGTCTGGTGTACTATGATGTGTGGGTGGCAGTCATGTGCTCTAGCAAAGCCAGGAAATGGAAGGCATACTATCACTTAGCCTGTAGAAGAAGATGTGGTCATCTACAAAGTACACATGTCTGACTTAGCATCCCGTGCATGTATGAAGGGACAATGTTGCTGTTGAAGATGGATACTATGGCTAAGCAGCAGAAAGAATGCCAACAGTGTAGGACTAGTCCCATATCAGACAAGATATGCCATTAATGTGGGTGAAGGAATACACATAGATCAATACTCACTTTACAACACAACAATGTTACTATGTAACACCAGACACATATTCACAGAGAATGTCTAGGTCAGTAGATAACCCATTCATGTTGGCAACAACAACTATGTGCTTGGCCAGCACATAATAGTGTGACAGAAGCTAGTGCCAAATGACAGGATCCTTCCCATGGGTCTGAAAACATAACCAAGTTACACAATATATAAATGCCCTAACCAAGCATCATATGGAAAATCCCACCTATGTATGCCAATTTGTGTGAAACCATGCCAAATGAAGAGACATGTCCTACACAAACAAGCTGCCAGTCCCCTGTGTATGATATGGAATGCCTGACATCAAGAACCCCAAAGGAAACAAAATGTACTAGGCGAAGGGATCACATTTGTGCAGGTGTATGCCTGCAGGTGACTGTGCAATGCACTGCTGAAGAGTGATCATGTGGAAGGTAGTTCCCTACCCAACACACCCAAACTCGCCGGCAGAGGCTACATTGATTCTTGACACAGTCAGAGGCCTGCTGCTTGTGGACAATGTACTGAGCTGAGGGGAACACTTTCAACCTGTGTCGATACATGCAACAATCGGCCTGTGTGGGCATACAAGGTGCCACAGGCGCAATGATGACTAGGGTGCCATCATTGTCTGACAGCAGACCTGCTATACAGATTGTAAGCCATTGTGTAAAACTGGAAATTAAAGATGGTTTGGGTCATTGTACATTCCAAGTGTGTGTCATTCACACATATTTAAAAAATCTTAGCACACATGTCCCACCTAGGTAGCTCAGGCTTGGTACTGTGTATTGGAGTATGCACAAAAGGGGAATTTTCACAAATGAAAACGTGTATGTGTCACATATCACAGATAGACTTAAATGACCTGTAAAACAATTCCCACATAGGGAAACATAATTGGCATAGATATAAGTATACAGCCATGAAACAGTGGCCTACATATGTACATGCTGGAATTTAAAATTGGAAGGTGTTGTTTCCTAAACACACCGCTGTGGTATGCATTACATATCATACATGAAACATATCTTTTTTAACACACACATCACATACCTAATTTCATTGACACATGTCAGCACATCATCTCCTGCATTATGTATGCATGGGGAACTATACGTTACATGCGTAGCTTTGCATCAGGAAGCCTGACCCATACAACACACCATAGTGTGGTCAGACATGCACTCACATTGCCATGGGTAACCAGAAATCAACCCAACCTTAGTCAACAGCATCCTTTGCGTAAGATTTATCAAGGGTATCACATGCATGAACACGTGCTGGACATAGCCTATCATATCTTATGAGGTGTTGTGAAACGTACATTTGGAAATCAGACATGACAATGTGGTGGTCACACAAACATGAGTGCCATCACACATGTACACTCACAGTACACTTGTGGTAACATGTATGTAGAAAAAAGTCTACATACACATGCACATTTGCAAACAGTACCTGTACTCCCATGCATTACACACACATTGTAAAATATGGCTTAAATATTCCAATGTTACCAGTAGACATTTAGGTACACATGCAAACACATGTTGCCATAACAGACAAAACACAAAGATGCATAGCCCCTGTAACTAGGAATGTGAATCTGGGTGCCCTGTCAGCCTCGCCTCAAAAACCAATCATACCCGTCATTCGTCAAGAAAAATGACGCATAAGGTAGTATTCAATACATTGCACATCACTAAAATGGCGCATTGCACAATGCACGTCAACTCTAAATCGTCAAGCCTTGTCAGCCTTCATAGGAAAACCAAAACATTACCATCAAGCGTATAAAAAATGAAGAATACGGTAGTTCTCCATACATCGCATAAACAAAATTTGACGTATCACATCTATGCGTCGAAACTAACTCGACAGGCTAAGTCAGCCTTCAGTGGAAAAACCATGCAAGCTGGTCATGCATAAAAAAAGACACATATCATGAAACGTGATGCATACACCCAGGAAGTTAAGTAATATGTCTTTCTTGCTGCTGCACATGGAAAGGTGATGGTACTTTGACTTTTACTTTACATTCTTTTAGTTTGTTCTTGTGAGAGGTTATGTGGTGCTTGTGCTGGTGTGAGGAGTGTTGGATTTGGAGTGTTTTGTGCTATGTTTTGTCACATATTGCCAATTTTGTAAGTTTTTAGTACATAGTTGTACTGTCATTGTGTTGTACATTGTGCAGTCAGATGTCTGTCTTGGCAGAGATACATTTGTTGGGGTTATTTGAGGTTACGTGGGTTATAATATCTAGTTGTGGGGGTTTATTGGTTGCTGTGGAGTAAAACAGCAGGATATCCGGGAAGGGAAGGGCACATCGTATGAGTCCAGATGAACTGGGGGC
Source organism: Pleurodeles waltl (assembly GCF_031143425.1). Taxonomy (NCBI): domain Eukaryota; kingdom Metazoa; phylum Chordata; class Amphibia; order Caudata; family Salamandridae; genus Pleurodeles; species Pleurodeles waltl. Next base: position 61,493,230 of record NC_090441.1, on the reverse strand, counting down.
TTCATATGGTTAGTGTGCCACTACCTCCCCAACATGGTGAAAATGGGTGGCCGTGTCATCATGAGCTACCCTGCAGAGGCAGGAAGCTGCACTGGGGCAAGGTGCTTTTCCAGCTACGCTGGTTATTCAAGGTTGAACGCACGGACCACCAGATCAAGCACAGGTGGGCAAACCTCATTTCCCGGGAAGGGGATCTCCTGGATCACCTGGTGGTTCGGGTTGGCGGACCTGTTGGTAAGTAAACCTGTAACATAGCAACACCCTCCTTTGCATGTGCATGACATATAGGGCATAAGGATAACTGCAGCATGTTATGAGAAAGGTGAGGACAGCAAGGGGCAGAATTAAGGAAAGTGACGCAGTGCCACCTTCCTTGCTCCTCTTAGCACCCCCTACCACCACCATGAGTGTGCTGTATCTAAGATACGGCGCATCATGGCAGAGGTTAAGGGGCAATTGTATCATAATTTTTTACACTAATGATGTACTGTTTAGGGTTATTGCCATACATTTGGTGCTAACCCTGACCAGTACATAGTGGGCCATCAAATTATAATGGTGTGCATCCTTAATGCCTGCTTTGAGCAGGAATTAAAATGTGCAGAACAAAATGTTGCAAAGTAATCCTTTAGATTTCTATGTGCCATTTTCTTTTGCCCCCCCCAACAGGCAAATGCACCCTTTGCATACCTTATGGCTGGTGCAGACATAATGTAGCAGAAAGGGTTATAAAGTGGTGCAATGCATGCATTGCACAACTTTGTGAGCCTATGGGCAACATTATGCCTACACCATGCATGATGTATGCAAAGGGGTCATTCCCCAGTTAGAGGAGGCAAAAAAAAGGCACAAAGAAAACTAGGGGATTTCTTTTTGTAAATCATTCAGGCATTTTCTACTCCTGCTCAAAGCAGGCATCAAAAAGGGGCACACCATTCTTTATGAGGGGCCCCCTATGTTCTGTTTGGGGTTGGGCAAAAAATCTTGGCACTATCTCTGAACAGTACATCAATAGCGTCACAAATTATGCCACATTGTCCCCTACCCTCCGCCATGATGTGCCGTATCTTTGGCACGGTGCACACAAGGTGGTGGTAGGGGGGTGCTAAAGGGCTCAAGGAAAATGACGCTGCACTGGGTGCAGCGCCACATCCCTATTATCTGCCCCTAAGCTTCTGACAATTAACAGTGTCCTTTCCCCCAGTAAGTGTGACATATGAGTATGAGGCATGTATGTATGGGTGAGTCACATTGCTATATATGTTTTTAGGTGCTACCTATTTCTGTCTGACTGGCATGTTGTAGATGGCAGTGGGTCATTCCTAACACTGAGTTGACTAGGTCACTCAGCTAAACAAGTGTAACGTGTAACAGTTGTCCATGGTAATCTTTATTCACAAATCACAAAGCTATGTTTTCCTATCATGTCTTGCAGACGGACCTCCACGCTATACCATCGGCGAGGTTTCCCCTTTGAAGACCCTGATGCAGCCAGCAATTGTCACCTTATATGTCACATGTGTACATACAGTGTTGTGTCTGAGAGGGTTTGATGTGTGTAAAGCCATGTACAAATGGCATGTGTGTCATTATAGACACCATCATCTATCCTTGGGTATCGACATCATGTCTGATGGTATGCTGAGGATGTGTAATACTTTGAATCATGAACAGGTGCCAACATGTTCTGCTATGGATTAGTGGGTCTCAGGAAATGTTGTGTATGCCCACAAACACAGTGATGTCAGTCAAAATATGTGTCAGAGGTGCTGGCTTTCTGCAATTCATGGATGTTTCCTACATATTTGTCACAGCACCTGTTCTTGCACCGTGTGCCACATGTTGCACAGATTTAGTAAGGACATGGTACAATATATGTACCTGTATAGAGCTCTCCAAAGGCCTTTCTTAAGGAGACACTTTCACCGCCAGTGGTTTACTGCTCTTCAATAATGAAGTGAGACACTGGACATGCAAGGAGCTTTTTGAGAAGGACAACAGTCAGTTGAGTACACAAAGAGATTTGCGGACTTCTCCAGATGCATGTGGGACAAGTCCATGGATTGTAGCAAATAAGATGTGTGCAGATGAAACAGCAGGTTTTAGCCCTCATGATAGTTGTGAGCAAGCAGGATCACATTACGTGTGTATGAAATGTGCATGGTGAGTGATTTCCTGGTAGTCAGGAGGTGTATCACGTTTGTGCACAGATAGGGGCAGATACAAGAAAACAGGTGCTGCACCCAGTGCTGCACCACTTCTCTTGCGGTCCTTAACTCCCTCTATCCGCCACCATGTGGGTGCCGTATATGATATATGGTGCAGGGTATGTGCCAATTGTAGTTAACTTTTTGACAAAAAGTATGTACTGTTCATGGTTAGCGCAAGAGAATCTTATGCTGACCCTGGACTATACCTAGGGGCCCATTGTGACCAATGGTGTGCCACCTTTTAATGCCAGCTCTGAGCTGGCATTCAAAGTAGCCAAAACTAAATGATGCAGCTGAATCTCTTAGATTGCAGTGCACCATTTTGGCAGTCACCCTACCCGGGGAACTCCACCGTTGGATTCATCATGCCTGGCACAGGCCTAATGTGGAGCAAGGGTAACAAAGTGGCACAATGCAGGGATTGTACCACTTTGTTGATATTCTGCTGACCATTTGGCCTTGTTGTGACTTATTAGTGTCATATTGATTACAATGCTAATGGGGTTACAAGGAGGTCCTATACTCTTTCTAATCTTGGCCTTAGTGTGCAACTTTGGAAAGATATTATCCCTGTGACATGTAGAAAATACCGGACATGCTTGCTTGGCAGATGTTTATAGACTTGTGTCTTGCCATTGTTGTTGGCTTATTGGTTGACAACATGTGTCATCAGAAAATGCTGTTTACAATATATACTTGTACTTCCTCTACCCAACGTAGTTACTGATGACATGTTCTCCTCATGTTTTAGCTGCCACAATGACTCCAGCCCAGAAACACCAATTTGAAAAACGTGACAAATGATTCAGACACATCTGCAAGGTCCTGGATGGTTACCGGAAGATGTCTAGGTGGTACCGCACTGAGAAGACATTGGGATCGTGAAAGGCTTTCCCACGTGGTGAACCAGCTCAACAGCTTGTAACCACTTCCAAAAAAGAAGTGTCCTCTGCACCCAAAGTCCATGGTGCTCCATCAGGTCCCGCACCCTCAACATCCATTGCACATCTGACACCAGCAGCACCGCAACAGCCACCACCACCTGCCACTGGCTCCAACTTTGAGGCGGAAATGCAACAAGACCTGGCGCAGATCAAGGCTAGGTTGGCAAGACTTGAGGGGGACAATGCCAGGAACTACAAACTTCTTAAGTTTAGTAAGAGGAAGCTAAGAAAGCCAAAGAAGCTGTAGGTTTGGCCACCAACCACTTCCCAGGACCTTCCCTTCCCCAGTCTGCATTGTGTGCAGTTTTAGTGGGTTTTATGGGGGTAGACATAGGTTAGGTAGCATAGAGAAGGTTAGTTGTATGATATAGTTAGTGTAGTTTGGGGGTGGGATTTAGGATTTGTTTAGGGGGGATATGTATACGGGTATATGTTCAAAAAATAAAAAAACATACTTTTTAAAAAACAATACAAAGGACATAGGATTAGTTAGTATATGTGTAGCTTTAGTTCATGTTGTCCTACGCG